>NW_028185373.1:2000870-2154416 GCF_003343005.1 Rhea americana
CCCGGGCCCCGCGGGGCCCCGCGCAGCCCCGCGCAGCCCCACGCCGGGCACCGAAGCGGCCCGGGAACAACTTGGGAGCCGCGGAGGGGAGCGCGGGTGCCGCCGCCGAGCGGCTCCGCGGCCGCGGGTTTAGGACGGGCGTGAAAYGGCCAAACAGCCGCAGGGCCGGGAAGGCGGCGAAAAGGGGCTCAGCGGCCTTAAAAAGCGTGYCGAAAAGTAACGGGGTGTCTTCGGGGAGGGGGGGAGAGCGGGAGACAGGGGCTGCGGCACCCGCGGTGAGCCTCCCCCCGGCCTCCTTGTAGCCCTCGGGAAATGTTTGCCCTCCTCCGCGCCCCTCGTGCAGCCCTGCTCTGGGGGGACGCTCCGCAAGTGCCGTGCATACGCGTAGCCCCCGAAAACAAGACTTATTATTATTATTATTAGAAAATTCCGCACCGTGGAAACCGGGCTGAGTTCACAGGAAGCCTCTCTCCCTACAGTGGGTTTCTTGTGTCAGTCAAGTGAGACAGTGAATGCAAAGTATCAAAAGAGTTAGGGGTTAAGAAAAAGTATGGAAAAGATGTAGGCAGAATCTGCCACACTGCTGCTTCTTCGCCTGTCTGTCTTTCGCTTGAGAAATGCTGAAYGTGAAGCAAAAAAGAGAAAATAAGACGTTTGTATGACTTGGGAAAATGTATTTGTAGAGGTGTATTCCTGGGCAAAGTAAAAGATTGATGCCTTTTGACCTGGCAAACATTAACCTCYCCTTCAGCTTTTTCTCACAGGAGCGCTCCCTTAAAAATTGAGAGAAGACTGTTCTTGTGCTTAGAGAGCAAGGGAACTGATCATTGATACATTTTAATAAATTAAATCGATCCCTCGAAGTGCTGAGCAAAGGCAAAAAAAAAGCTGAAGGCACTCAGCACCTTGCAGCTGAAAGTCTGCATATGCCTGAAACTCCCTGTACTCCGTGTGCATTTTTTTTTTTTTTCTGATAGGATGCAGGTGAAGTTTGCTGTTAGCTCTGCTCACCGCTACAGTGTGACGGTGCCCTGATCCGTGCGGAGGGGAATGCCTGTGCATGCCTACAAAGCCAGGGAAACGGGAAGCTTTGTGCTTTCACAGATCGCTGTGTTCAGGGCCAACGAAACTTGTGGAAGATAGTAAAACATGCTCACATAAGTTAGTCACATACTACAGTAGGATGCTGGGGAAATACGTGAGGCATTACTAGACAGCCTTAATTTGCTCAGTTTTAATGGGAGTAGCCTGCAAATAAAATAGGGCTATTTCAAGGTTTAAAGGGAAACATATTTGATTGACTGTAATCTGAATGCTTAGCTCCTGGGCTTTGCAGCTGGCATYAGCATTGCAGGGACACAGGCAGAGGTTTTGGGAGCACATTCCTCCTTCTGCCAGCCTCCCCACCGCGTAACTTGCTTTGCTACTTACTTACCTTTGGTCTAGAGGTGCTCCTAGGTGATTGTCCACATTGTTTTTCCCCAAAATGCTTTGCCTGGTTTGCAGACTGCTGCAAGATCTGTGTGTGGATCTCTCTAGTGGAGATTTGCTCCTTCAGTGCCTGCGACAATGGTACCCTAATACTGATTAGAGTCTGTTACTACTAAAGCAATATAAATCAATAGTAAGTATGGCAAACTATTCAGCTTTCAGTCACACTAAAAAACACACATCCAGAGAGATGCTGCTGGAGYGTAAGTGCTCCTTGTGTGTTGTATGGTTGTAAATGCATAAAATATTGAATGTRTTCCTATTACTATAGTTATCCTGCCTCTAAAGTAATGATGTCATAAAATATTAATCCTTCACATCCATTAACAGCAGCAAGTTTCTCCGTGCAATCTGTCACTCTTAGAGGTGACAAACAGAAGTAATGGAAATAAATCCTCCATCTCTCTTTGTGATAATGTAATAAAATCATCCCAAAGCATTTCCGGCAGTGAAGAGAAATGCTATCAAGCCATGAGATTTTCTTCCTCATGTTTTAGTTAATTAAGGAAAGGAAGGCACTGCTATACAATGGTGCGGCAGTTTGCATCTAAATTAATACACTGGTAGTTTGATTGCATTTTCCACTGTTGGRGAACTTTGGGATTTTTTTGGTATTGTTGGCTTATAATATGAGTGAAAGGATTCTCATGCTGGTATTTAATTAGTTGAGAAAGAGCGATAGAATTTCTCAGCATCTAAGTAATGTTGAAGTCCTGTTTCTAGCCCTTTAAATAGGAAAATGAGTGACTACAGTATGACCAGTAAAACTAACTCATTAGAATGATAATAATGGATTTTGAGATAAGGCATAGTTTTCAGCTTCAGGTGATACAATACTTAAAATCCGATGTCTTACTAAATATTTCTTTCACGTTCACTTTAAGAAGCTTTTTCCTTGATATATGAAGTAGTGGAACTGTCCAAGGAAATATCATCTTTATCTACACATAACCCACTCAACTRTATTATGTAAAGGTATATTTAAAGTTCATGAACCTAATATTTTTGATTTAATAGCAAGGAATTTCTAGTTTTTACACTGAGCCAGYCTAACCTTCTTACCTCTCCTGTACTACTTGTTTAAAATAAATGAACTCAAATAAGAGAAGACAGAAAATAAATTAAGAGAAGGAGGCACTAAGTTGTGGAAACAGCCACTGGAAACACAAAAGTGGCACAGAATTATTTATTTGTTGATAGTGAACTCTGAGCTTTCTCACTTCTTACTCCTTGCAGGGCATTATAACTAGGGTATAAGTATATACTTCAGTGCTATTACATGATAATTCATAAATGGTGTTCATTTAAGCTATGCTCMAGGTTTGAACAATAGCTGAGAAACTACAGAAGTTTTTAACATATCACAGAAGTTAACTGAAAAGAGCAAGGCAATTTTCGACAAATTGAAAATTTGTCGAAATTGAAAATTTYGACAAATACTTGAAGGAATTTATACTTGGATGAAACTTGGAATTAATTTCTAAAATTAACAATTCCTTAAAATGAATAATTTTTAGATTCATAGAAATTGTGTTAGGCAATAAAACAGATACACTTCAGTTGATATCAGAAGTAATTTTCAGTAATGATTTATGTGTTTCTGTATTTAAATGGATTATTTAAATACAGGTTCATACTCTGCGCTGATCTATTCCTTACGTATGTGAAATTCACAATGATTTAGTCAACTGTACTTTCAAAGATGCAGAATTAGCACTGTATTTTTAACTCCAATTGAGAAATACAGCTTTAAAACAGATACACAAAAGACATTCTAAACTGCGAAACACATTTTCCTAATAAACTGGGATTTTCTATATAGATTTAAAAACATCTGTGTGTATTTCACTAAATGGGGCTAGAGTTCTGAGGTTTTTCTGATATGATATTAATATTCTCACCCTTTAAAAATGATAAACACAGAAACTAATTTTGCTGCAAATTTATTACTTTTTGTCAACCCTTTTCAATATTTTTTTTGAAGACAATATGTTTGAACTTTGAAAGTGTGACATGGCAAAAACTCTTTGTATTTAGAAAGTCTGTAGCACGTGTGCATATTTTAAGAAATGTTATTTTTCCCAGGTATTTCTTACTAGGTGTCTGCAAGTTATTCTCTTCTGTAACGTTGTGGGAAGCAGGATTGTTCACCAGATCCCAAATATTCAGTGGTTCACCATTTCACTGTAATATAATTTGCTTAAAGTTCCTCATTCTACATTCAACAGAAAACTATTTTGCTACACGTATTTCTGAAGGACTGCTTCCACAATGTCCAGACATCAGTTTTCATGCACCTCTCCCTCCTCACTACATTAGACAGTACTGCACCAAGTGCAAGACGGCGCACCGTTTGGCTAACATGCTCTGAAGGGTTAGTCAGGTTACAAATACCTATAAAAGGCAGATGAAAAGTGCATTGCCAGCAGATCGGGAGGGCACTCTGGTAGGTCTATACTTGAGCAAGGGAAGGTCAGTGGCCCTCAGTGGCCTCAATGYGTACAGTGATCTCAGGGAAAACACTTGGCTGCACAATGATTTGTGGTGGTGTGCCCTAAGTTTCTAAAACCAAAACCCCATTGGGATTTCTTTGTGTTCTGCCGTTTAGGTTAGATGATGGAGAGAGGTGAATTACTTTGGCTTCTACGCCATTGTATTTCCAGGCTTTTATACCATGGAGGATATTTACTGTACTAGGTTGCTTCACTGGGGAATGTTAAAAAGCTGTGAAGCCAGTGCTCAGCTGATGTAAATCAGCATCCTTGTATTGAACTCAAGGGAGCTCTGGTGGTTTAAATTACCAAAAGAGCTGGCTGGACATACTTAATATATGATAGATATGAAACTTATGTAATTCCCGTGACTGATCTATCTTCTTACGCCAGGTAGAGTCAGAAAAGATCAGGTCCTACGCATCCTTTTGCCTTTCTTTTGTGCTGGTGAGTTCTCCGGAGCATTTCTGAAACCCAYTGCAGAGGCTGAGCGATGATGGTCATTGAGCACGTGCAACTCACCGTTGTTTTGGTGACCCATTACGTCGTTGACTCTGACGTCTCAGTAAGAGCAGTGCTGGGTGACAGTGCTGTTGCAAAAACATCATTATTATCGGGATTGTGGAAAGTGCCACTTGGTATTTGAAAGAAATATAGAGGAGATGTTCACTTTGCAGAAAATTGGCGGCTTGTGTCCCTGTGTCAGAATATACCTGGATTCTAAATATCTGCTTTAGCATCAGATAGATGAACTGTAAATACACAGGATAGTCTTCAAGTACTGTGGTGTGATGATTAAGCAACAGGCAGCTAACTTCTCAGGGTGGTATTAATATAAAAACACTGAACATTAGTTGCTTCTGTGCTGGAACACTTGTCAGAAAACTTGATGGAGAAGAGCAAAGAAAAGATCCTGAGAATAGAAAATGAAAATGACATGAAACGAGGCTGAATTTGCCTAGCTTGGACCAGAGCTAGACAGTCTAGAAAGTACTGAGAGAGACAAAGAGCATTTAAAAAGTACAGTGTGAAGGTAGTATTACTCCTGTGTTTCACATCTGGGGAGGCATGTGGTTACCTGTAGCAAATTTCTTCTAGGTATCTCAGTCTAAGGTCAGGCTGGTTATAGGAAAATGTAATGGAAAACAAGTTAGGGCATTTATATCAGTCTCGTAATATTTTTGATTTGCTCTTAACTTATGCAAGGTGTATCTTAATGTGCTGCTGTGCAAAATATGCCCCTTTTTCTGCCGTGAGCTCAGTGTGGGCAGATAAATAGCATATTCTGCTGTGGTTCACCAAGGCTTCAAGAGTTTATGTAGCACATGTGCATCAAATCACACAGTGAAGATTTTGGTAGAATAAAGGATGAAATAGTCAAACCAGTAAAATTGATGACATTTTTCTAAAAGATTAGAATTTTTCATCAAAGTTTTGCTTGTGCAAAATGACTGATACCTAGCCTAGTATTTCTTCAATTACTGGATTCATGCGCAGTATAATAATCACTGCAGGAAGAATAACTCATATAAACAAATGTTAAATTTCTTTGAATTCCCTTTCATGCTTGATAGTCTATCTGTAGTGTTCAGGTGTGATCAGTTTTTCTAAAATTATCGCGTCTTTCCCATAACACCTAATTTCACATATTCAGGAGGCATTTGCTTCGGCATCCCTCTTGCTGTAACTGTAAGCTGCTCCATATGGCCCTATCTTCAGCTAACATTTTCTATTCAGTCAGCAAGTACAATCTCACTACTGTTTTTTCATTACAGTCTGTTTTGTATGTCCTGATCAGTAATAAAGCTTAAATCTTTTCCCCCTCCCAAGTATTTTAAACAATTGCCTCTAATCTTCTTTTCTCAGAAAGGCTTGATTTGACCAACTAGACCATAGATTGTACTGAAAAAAAAAAATCCTATCCCAGAACTGATTAGTTTTACTCCACAGCTTTGGATCTGTGACTCAGAAGCCAAGTTTGTCCTAGTTTTTGGTCAGTGTTAGGTTTTATTTTGTAATAATGAGTTTATGATTTTGGGAAAGCTTTACAGTGGGAATGTTATTACCCTTCCCTTTTGCTTTCTTTCTCTTTCCTGAAGGTAATACAGTATTATCTAGAAAATGATTGGCTTGCAAATGAATGATATATCTGAGTTCACTGAGCAAAATCATAATTCAGAATTAAAGCTATTGCATATACCAAWTACACATTTTTCTTATTTGAACCAAAGGAATCAATGTTTGCTAGCACTCTTAAAATATCTTAATTTTTTCCCTCTGACAATTCAGAAGGTTCATTATATTCTCTTTAGAGCTTCGGTTGTATTTAAACTCTAAAGGAAAGTGACACAAACATTGGGAAGTGTGAATCAGTAATATGGTAAGACATTATTATAATTATATGTAYGACAGTACAGACAAAGAGTTAGAAGTGGTGTCAAAAGCTCAGTTTTGAACTTCCTTTCTTGGATCCATCAGGCTCCTTACAATTTTACCATCTATTTGTTTGTTCATTTGGGCTTTCAGATTGCAACACCTAAAGTTTAAAGGACAGTAAATTCTGTTGGTGTTGAAAGTGTTCCCACATTCTGCCATCAGATCTACACATGCAGACTTYGGCTATTTCAAGGAAAATCTTGTTTATAGCACATTGATTCTAGCTGGGGTTCAAGACCAGCTATCCTTCCATATTGCTCTGTGGTGTGGAGGTCCCAGTTAAATGCTGAGTAGGTGGAAGTGATAGTCACAGTGCAGAAATACCTCAAGAAATACCGAGCAGAAATTGTTTTGAGTGAGCAAGTGTGTGAAACTTACTGCTCTACCTAAATATAAAGGAGCAGCAAAACTTCCCACACCCGTTATGTCCAAGGAACACTACTGCTATAAATATTATAACAGATGCTGAGCCTTTGCTTTTGCTTTCAAATGGAGAAAGGACAGAACTCTCCCCAAATTTGGTGGTACACCACTACAACCTTAAAGTCACTTCGATTTTGCGTGCCTTTCCTGTAGAAAAAGAAACCTGTTTATTAAAAGAGCAGGAGTACTGAAGTTGAATAAGAACCATTTCCTGCACTATAAGTAATACAGGCTTTCCAGTTCTAAATGTTTTGAACACTAGAAGCAGCAAAAGACACCCGTGTATTGTAGATCAAAGTATTTGAAAAAAAAAAAACTATTTTAAGAAAACCAACATTAGTTAGCTAAAAGAACAGAAGAAAAACATGTTTAAAGATATGAGTTTATTCCCCTCTTCCCTTGGGACAAGCAATGGAGTAGAGTCCTGTCAGGATGGGCATATGGCCCTTGCTGCTGCACGTTTCTATTGAAGATCACCTTCTCCCCTTCCCTCCCAGGGAGAGAGGTGACATTAATGTCCTCAGCATGCAAGTCAGATTCCCAGGTGAGTAATTAGGCCTGCCTAATCTGCCACTGCTGTTTCTGCCGTTAGTGGCAGTCTATATGTCAGCCTGTCATATCATAAGTATTACTTTAGCTGCTTATTTTTTTATCTTATGTATCTTCTGTCTGAGAGCTTTGGTTTTCATGGTCCATGACAGCACACACTGAAGCCAGTAGATTTCTAACTGTTTTCTGACACCAAGTAGCAAGAGCTACCCATGTATCTGGGATTATAACTGTGTGTACACAGATAAATAAAAAATGTTGCCTTTCACTGAAAACTTTGTRTTGCTTCTATCTTTAGACCATTACAGCTACAGGTACAGAGAAGTGAAGTGTTTTACTGGCAAACTTAAGCCAACCTGCGGTGAGTCCAGGTCTCTTAAGTGTCATCGCCTAGAMCTCTGTCCACAGTTTCACACAGCTTTGACACTTTGTTCTATTTTGTATATTAGGTGAAGATTTGCATAGATCCCTGGGAACTGTGGTGCTAAGTACTGTTGCTACAGATGCCCAGGGTGTATCCAGCTAAACAGTTTATAAGTAGGAATGATAGGTAGTGTTTTGTGGCCTGACCTGTTCCCACCTGCTTGGAGCTTGCTCCTGGATATAGCTGTGCAAAGCAGACAAATGTGAAGATTTCTCCTGGTGCTGAAGAATTCTCTGAAGAAGTCCACTATGTGCCATCCTCTCCTGATTTGGGGAGCGGCCAAGTATTTGTTGCTGAGCTCAAGCTTAGCCAGAAAGCCCTCAGAGATCRCTAGCATCCAGGGATCTTGGAACTCCCTGCACTGCTCAGACTTCCATAGAAGGTCATTTCAGTGTGGTTTGCCACGTCCTCTTGGCCAACTTTACATTTGCTGAGCAGAGTGGAGTACTGCTGGAAAYTGAGCCTGGAAAACCTTAGCAACGGACAGATACTGTTAGGATACAGAAGAATTTCCAGGTTTCTTTTCCATTTTGGCACTTCCACAACCTACTCCACTGCAGAATACGTGTCTTCTGTAGTTATATATGTTTTGAATACAGAAACGCTTTTATGCCATTTCGTTATTTATGCCATTTTTGGAAGCATACTGTCTGCTTGGGCAAGATGGTCAAGTGTTTCCCTAAGCTGTAACTCCCAACCAAATATAGCAGCCCCAGTGAATTGGCCTCACTTGCTCCCTCGCATAATGTTTGTTCCAACACCTCGTTTTCCCCTTTTTCTCCCTGCCAYCAAGAAAAGATCTAAGCAGTAGCCAAAACGCTTTCACAGCATTTGAACCACATGAAGTGATGTACACTGTACTGTCAAAAATGTTGAAGTCTTTATCAAATATTCAGGTGTCCTCATAAAATCTACAGCCATTCTAGCTAGGGCTTAAATCTAGATTCAGGAAATGGATGTCTCAGTGGTTACAAGCCTTTGCCTTCACTATCTTGTTCTCCTCCCTAACAAAGAAATGGAGAACTATAAATTAAATGCAGAGAGATGTGAACATCCAGGGGAAAAAAACAAAAACCCAACTTTTGCTTTGACAGAAATAACCCTTTCCCTGCTTACCTTCAAGAAAAATACAAGTGAAACCAAAGCCATTTTAATCCTCCTTCCTGCTATTCAAACTACTCTTTCCTAAATGTCTTCGGGGTGCTGTGCCAAAGCAGTCATTTTTATAAAGGCTATGAATGGGAAGCTCAGACTTGGTGGGACGTGAAAAGTAGTTTATATGAAATAGCTACTTCATTTTCGAGGAAGAGCAAATTAATCTGCATTTCTCTGGAAGGGTCCCAAGAGATTAATCTCAAGACATCTGAGTCCATATCAAGCTTAGAGACTTCCCATCAGTAGTCAGCGGAGAGGAACCCAGGTTGCTGCAGCAACAGCATGACATATGTAAAACTCTATTTGATTATGTCAGTACCACAGAGAAAGCTGTTTAAAAGTTAGGTCAGGTTTTTTTAGCTGTGCGATACTTCTCCGTAGACTGTCAGTCACTGTCARGTTGGTCAATGAGTTAAAATGCATGATGAATAACTTTAGCAATCTCATGCGGATAGCAAGTTAGCTGGCCACATAACATATATAGTAATGAGCTGCTGGAGAGCTATTAAAAGAAACTAATAATAAACCACACAAGAATCCTTCTCTGCARTTTGGAGACAAAAAAAAGTGTGCCACCTGACTAAAATATGTTCATGTTTTGTTTTTGAATGCTTTTACTCATCTTGAGGGAGTTCAGAAAAAGCATAGCAAATCCTTTAAAAATCAAGCAGGTGATGCTGATAGTTTATTAAAATACAGGGCRCAAGAAGGATATGCCAACTATATGACATGGAGTTGCTGCTGTACTATTTTCCCTTATGATTGTTCAAAACRTATTTCGATGATAAACAATGTTCATACTAAACAAAATTGCCTTGTTAATAGAATACTATATCTCCATTTTATTCATCCATATTTAAAATTTTTAAATTCAAAAGGCTGTTGTAAAAGAATACAGTAAATGAGTTGGAAATCCTGAAGAATAATGGATGTAGTYAGATAACAAAAAATGGGATTTTGAGGTTGTTTGGTCAAGATTAACTCAACATTTCCTAACCTCTRGAGTCTCACTTTATACTCTTGTATGCTTATATAGAAAGGTTTGGTGATAATTTTCTATTTTTGTGCAAGAAACAAGTAGAAAACCCAGGAATGTTCTTGAGATGCCCTGTTGGCACGTAAGGATCACTAGTGGTATGTCAGCTTTGTGGTGCTTGGCAGAGACCTGTGCTGCCCATCGCCACTGRAAGTTGCTGTTCTTTGCATGGACCAGGTCCTAGAGAAGAACGAGGTTTACTTCTCTTGGTGTCCTTCCACCAACAGGGGTTTGGTGATAGCGAGCTGGGAAACTGTGTATCCCCCACATCCCTGGCCTRTTGTCCCCAATCCAACCTTGTCCTCCTTCATTCAGCCTGCCAGTTCTCACTGTTGGCTCTGGCCCCATCAGACTGTGTTTCTGGTCGCTGCCTGAGCCCTGCCACTCCTGTGCTTTACTGCTTGGGCAGAGAAGTCGAGGGGCCAGCTGGCAGCAGAGCATGGACGCAGCGCTCTGCACTGGGTGCAATATCAGAGAAGGGATAAGGGCATTTGGCCAGTTCTTTCAGCTCTGGGCAACATATGCTTCGTGCAAACAGATATGGCAGATATGTCATCTGTCCATTGACAGCTAGCCTCCACCGAATGTGTTTGCATTTYGCAACCTCAGGTTATTAAATGTTAAGTCCCTGCTCTAGTATGTGAAGGTGCTCTCAGTGAAAATGTTCTCAGTGAAATGGTTATCGAAATGTTTTTAAGCTGAGCCAGCAAGTGYATTTGTTATTCTCAGAAACAGCTAAAACCTCCTGTATTCAGTTTGGGGTGGATAGAGTAGTCTAAGTTCCAGGCTGTCTGGTTAGTGTCTAGGGAAACTGGAGGGGCAGTGGGGTAGGACAGGGGCCTGCAGCAGTGCTGTCCAGYGTGGCTGCTGCAGTCTGGACAGAGCTCGTAGGACAGAGCTGTTCTTTGCCCAGCATTTTTACATACTGAAATACTGAAATCTTTGTAGCAACATGCTGTTACCTTYGCTGGCGCTCTCTCTGCTTGAAATAAAACCATTAAAGATGGGCATTTGTTCTTTCTTGAAAAAGTTTCCATTTGTTTGTCTGCTAATGGCCAAGCAGTGCAGAATGGAGAAATGCAAGGTTTCCTGCTTCTCCATCTGGAAATGTATCTGCAAATGTCCCTCTAAGGACGCATAACACTTCTGTCTGTAACACACTTTCCGTGAGTCCTGTGGCAGAGATCCAGGCAGGCAGGGAGCTTGCTGCAAAGGAAAGCTTAGTATTCAGTGCGTATAAGCCTGCACGCAGGGGGACTCTGAAAAGAAACTATTTGGTTTGTGCCTGTGCTGGACTTCACTGGGGATGATTTGCTATTCTGTGATCTGCCGTTAAGTTGTCACAGCGGTGGTGTCGGCCCAACTTCGCGGCTCGCCCTCAGCTCGCTGAGCACACAACGCCGCACGGAGCTGAACGGAAGCCATCAAACATGAAGTTCAACGCGCGCGTGACTAAAGGTTTTGTCCACGATGCCAAAGGAGTCCRTGGCTGTAAAGAAGCCAAATTTCACTGCAGTTCAGTGCCGGTTGATTGCTTGTCTGCATAGGAACCTTTAAACTTCRCAGCTTTGCCCTCTCTGTTTTCTACGTCCCCTCTCCCTGAGCACAGAGTTGTTCAGCTCACCCCAGCCACRCACTCTGGCATAAGATTCGATCTGCAGCCAAGCCCACTTTCAGGATTTCCATGTAAAATGATGTCTTTCTTCTTGCTATCTCTGATCCAACAACTTGTACACAAAAAGCTTTTTATTCTTCCGAAGCTGCTTGCTTTTAACTCTGCCAAACCACCCCAAAAACTTATCAGTGGGGTAATGCAGCTGAAGTCTAATATGAGTTGATGCTTTTCCAACCGTAGCTATCTTGAAAATTTTCATTTCACGTCCAAATTGTTTACTTATCTGCTAGAAACAYATGTTAAGAGAAGTTAAGGTTCTGTTGCCCAAGGTGCATTTTAATACAGAGGGAGAACTGCTTCAGATATTTCACATTACATCTTTTAGCTTTATCTAGTGCTGTAAATTGTAAAGCTGCTCCAYTGAACCAAGTGAAGATTATATTTTTGAGCACTGTTTTCTGAAGAATGCAGATTTTTCTCTTTGAAATGAACAATCTGACCTGCATCAGAGTGGCTCGCTGCACACTTTGCTGCCCAAGCCTTTCTGTTTAATATTAGGGTGTCAGACTGTTCCCTGGGGACCATGTCCTGTCATTGATCCATGTACTGACATTAAAAAGCATCTGCAGATGGAGCAAATGTGGGATGTGCCCTGAACAGCAAGTGTTCCAAGTAACTGTAATCCTTATCCTGTCATCTTGAAATCAGAAGTGGCATGAAGGCAAATCAGCAAGAAATATTTATCCTCTCATCTGCATAGACCTTCTCCTGTATATGCTCAATGTATGTGTGATACACCAAAGTGTTTTCAAAAACAGATTGCCTGCACTATCCAAGTGAAATACTTAGGGGCTGCTGTTTTACTTAGATGCCCGCCTCTGTCAGACTGAATTCCTGGCTTCCAGCCCTCTTCTCTCAGCTCTCCCAACGTGGTGAGATCTCATCCTTTCTTGTTTCCTTCTGTRCCGGACACAGACCTCTGGGAGGGAGATGAGTGGGTTCCTCCTCTAAAACAAAACGGTGACAATAGCACCAGGTGCTGCAAACAATTCTGTTGTCTCTGCACAAGAGGATGAATTTAGTCCTGTTCCCTCTTATGAACTGTGTCTCACGTATGCACGCACTTGCACAAAAGCCAGACATTGCAGCTGCCCCAAATGCTGCTTGCTCATAATTGCAAAACGTTTATCTGCGGGGCTGGAGGAATTTAATCCAACATGGGAAGAGCATCAGCCTCGGGGTTCCCYGTGGCCTCTGCTGCGTGCCTTCACTGGGGGAGGCGGAGGGGKAGACACGGTGGCATGGGACCCCTGTTCCCCCCCTATGGCAGCTGCGCTCCCCTTCTGGCAGGAGCAGCGCTTTAGGAGCAATARCATCTCCTTTACATTAAAGAGAAGGGAGTGGTAGCAAGCACACCTTGCAGATGTGCCCGGGTGGGTGGGCCGAGGCTGCATCAGTCTTGCCAAATCCTCTACCAACAGAGCCACCCACTGACGTTCAGAATATGCCTCAACCTTCTTGGGAGTGTTGAAATTAGCACAATATCAGAGAAAGAAAAAAGAAATGTTTTCTACTAATTAGATCACTATATGCTTTGTGCCCTCTGGRTCTTTGCTTTAAATGGGAATGTTTCTGTGTGTAAGCACATTACTTCTTCAGTGTTAATCAGGGTGTTTCATAGTTTATTTTATATAAGCAACAGTTAGTCCAGTTTTCTGTAATGCATTGAAATGCTTCTGCAGCACAATAGTGGCAAAGGGTGATGAGGGAAAGGATAATTATTCTTTACAAATGTAAAGCGTTTAATATGACAACTACAGTTTTAAGATCACTTACATACTAATTTATTTCTARAAGTCAATAAGAAAAAAGGTGGTGAGATGCCACCTTTTTTCTTCCTTTTCCCGCAGGTAATTTAAGGAAGCCGTTGTATGAGTCTTAATTCTGAATATCGCTGTTAGTGCTAAATGGTTATTATGTGGTGTCAATAACAGGTGAATCTTGTTTCAGGGCAGCACTTTCCCTCTTTTCTTTGAGTAATTTCATCAGCSACAGTCTTGATCTGTTTTCTGGGTCACAGGTTGTTTCACAAATGTCACCCCTAAGAAGAGAAAAGCTTTAGGGACAGTACTTCTTGGTTATTGAAACTGCTCCCAGAAGCACCTTCACCAGAAGCTGGCTTCTCTAAGAGGTGGGCTATTTCAGAAGCATTTTCTTGCCATGAAATTTACCTCAGAATTGCCCATTTTTAGCATATTCTAAAACGAATAGTGAGGAATCATTTCTCTTCTGTAGTTTTCAGCTGATGTTGTAAAGGCTGCAGTTTTTGTTAGGTGGCAGACTGAGCTCTTCCGCTGTTTTAGTTTAGCTGTGCCTCTGCAGAGCAAGAGTTTTTTTTTTTTTTTAAATAATAATTTAAAGAACTAAGTTACTTCAGAATGCAGAACATTCTTGACTAGGAAACTAATTAATATTAGAATTCCTTGCTTATGTATTTGCAACTCTGATTTTCACTTTGATTTTTTTTTTATTACAATCCTTAGGATGATGCAATGGGTTACAGTATTCTGTTATGAAGTAATATGAATGTACAATTAAACTGTAAAGCCTCTTCAYTGAATGTTTGACCCATCATTCTAAATACACAGAAAAAATCTGAATGGAATATAATCACTACTCATGCCAAATTGTCATTTTTGATATTTTGTTATCACTGCTGAATTAATCCACATTGCATAATTAACAAGCATCAAGGAAGCATTTTAAAAGGAATATTCAACATATTCAGTTGCTCATTTTAAAATATTCATACCCACAACTTTATTCCTTCATYACTCCTGTAAGTTAAAACAGACAGGCAGGATAAAAAAGATGACTGTCAGCCACACTTCTGATTTAACCCCTTGAAACTAATTAAGATGWTGATGCATAGTAAGTAGAGTAATGCTGACAAGCTCCTCAGAATATATCATACTTAAAATTGCTTCTTCCTTTTGGCAGGGGCCAGGCTGAAGGAAGCAGTTGCAGCCCTTTTGGAAGGCTCAAAGCTCARTCCTTCTTCCACAGTAGTCAATTTATCATAAACTTCATGGAGAACAAGTAAAGCCCAGTGACTGCACATACAGCTTCTCCAGGAAGTTTGATTTGGCGTTAGCTTTAAACTACCTAGTGTCAGCATATATAACTGCAGAAAGTCATTGAAAACCAAGGCCTCAGTCATTTCTATGCGTTCTTGCAGAAAATCTTGGAGAAAACAGGGCACAAAACCAGCTCTTCTGGTTCTCTGCCTTTTGATTTAAGTGACAGACCACTTGTCCTCAGAAAAAAAATATGACCTAAAAACTATTTAAGTTCTCTGCCTCCCCAAGTCAATGAAGTTATGCCTTCATTGAAGGCCATGAACTGATGAGGTTCTGGTAAGTGTGTTATTCTGGGAGAAGAGAGCAGTTGGACAAGTTGCTATGGTTCATCCAAATTACAAATGAAGGTTCTGGRTTTCATTAGTTTAAGGAAATCAATGGTCAAAAGCCTCCCCCTTCTTCTCTTTTCTATTGTTGCTGGCTTTGTCAAGATTTCCTGCTTTCGTGAAGATTTCCCACCTTGCCCTCCTTGTTCTCACCAAAACAGAGRCATAGAAAGAATGCCAAAATTCACGGGTTTATACTAAGCCCAGATGTTGTCAGGTGGAGGTTATTGCAGCTGCTGATGGTGCTGTAAACAGGCTTGAATAACAAGGGAGCTGGAATGTCTTCTAGCTGYGGTTTCTAGAAATAGCATTATTATTTACATATGATCCACATGACTAGAGCTAGCACAGCAAACATTAGAAGCACAAGCCTCTATTTATGTAGAAGAATGTCTTGTCGGAAAAGAATCTTCCCTTGTTTTGTGCAGCTTAGCACTGAGCCTTTGATTCACTACGTGAATATATCAAATAAGGTCAAGTATGATACAATTTTGGTGTCATGCTGAATTCATGGTAGAGCTAATGTTGTTACAGCCCTGTTGTGACTGACATAAACCTGTCACATTTTCAATGGGGTGATTCATGAAAGATACAGCAGGATCAATGGGGATAAAAATAAGTAATGCAATAGCAGCATCCATCTTACCGCAATTTTCCTTGTATTATACTGAATAGTCTGATTAAAAAGGTCATGTTTAAGTGGAATCTGGCAAAAGCATTTATAAAAATGAGTGTCGGAGAGAGGGAACCAAAGCTGATGAGCTGTCTGGGTAATCCATGGGGTAATGTATCAGTCTCCCCAGGAGACCTGGGGCCCTGTGGCCATCAGCGAGTTCTGTATGTAAACAGGGGCACCAGGCAACCCCCACCATTTTTGAAACCTACTTTCGACTGGGAATTGCAGGCAACGTGGCAGATTTGTACTTGCTGAGAGCCAAAGTGAAATAAAAAGACACTGAATGGTATGCTACAAAGTCAAAAATCTCTTGTGTATTCACACAGAAGATCTCACAGGGCTCTCTGGGACCCTGTGGCCTGTGACTCTGCCTAAACATTTAAGGTGAAAAGACATCATCCCTTCACTTCTGTAGCTAGTAGGAATAGTGTAATCTGTRTTTTATGATGGATTTGCTTCTGCCATTCTTTATGACATATTTCATAGACTCTAGGGTATGTTACTTGAAAAAGGAAAGACAGACATGAAGATAAAAAATGTTCCAACTTAGTTATGATGTATTTATTCTTTAAAATTTTCCACATTATTGATCCATAAATCCAGAGGAATACTTTGGGTGAGATCTGGTATAAATCTGGTATAAATTTGAGCTCCCTGACTTCAGAAGAGCCTCCTTGACTTGTATTATCCAAGAATCTGGTCGKTTTGGTTTGTTTATACTGTATACTAAAATGCAACTCCTAGATCCCTTTTTCTGGATAGTAGTGCTGCATCTATTCTGAGATTCACTGGTGTTGACATTACAAGCTTAAAAAAAAGAAAAAAGGAAAGGAAGGGGAAGATGGAAGGGTCCAAGAAACAAATAGTTTGCTGAAGGGACGAATTGATGAAGTTTAGTTCCCTATGGACTTGTGGTCTGCTTATGCCCATCTGACAGTTGCCTTAACTTCTTGTAGCTGCTTAAGATCCTCCCTGCAGCAGCACCTTTAGGTCTCCTCTTTCCCCAAAGTTCCCCCAGCTCCTCCTCACATTCCCAAATTAACAGCTGCCAAGAGGCGGAGGTGTTTCCAAGAGACACCACGTATTCACTAGCCAGCTGGCAGACCAAACCCGCAGGCAACTCGAGCTTTACTCTCTGTGAGGCTCCTTACTTCTTTCCTCAAGCCGATTTTCACAAAATTTGTAGCGATCACACAACTCTGAGATTTGTATCCTCTGTCAGCTTGGCTGATGTTGGCCAGTGGTTTAATTATTGGAGTTAACAGGACTAAGACAGATGACAGACGGCATGATTTTGTAAAMCTTTTTTCCTTAGAAAATCTGGCTGGAAAAGGGACCTAAATTTTTTGGCGTAAGAAATYAGATGTGTCTGTTATCTCCAGTCTAGATTATATCTGAGATAGCCAAAATACAGGCTTCCCCCATTCTACACTCTATGAAGAAGCATAATCAAAATCAAATTGTAGTTGCACTTGCAATGAAGCTTGTGCTTTTGTGAAAGATTGGATCTGGGGAGATTTGGGTTCCTTGCGAGGCAAGAGAGGATTAAGATGTCACGCGAGTCCCATGCAAGCCATACAGCATTATGCCGACAATATCTTTCCTTCCCCTCTAGCCTGGGAAACGGTGCAATCAGGACATAGGCACAMATCAGAGGGAAAAGCTCTGACAGCAGTTTGGGGAATATCAGGCCCATCAGTGTAGCTCAGCTTTTCTTCATTACAGGTAAACRTATTTCAAGAAGTCAAGCAGCACAGGAAGTTCAGAAGTATGCTGRTGTTTATTATTCAAAAAGTGTGGTCTGCATCCTTCACACATCTTAAAATTTACCCACTCTGTTATGTTGTGGATGATAAGTAAAGCACAAAATCAAAGAGAGAATTTTTCATCTCACCATAAAAGCCCTCTACAATGCAGAATATTCACAGGTAGCTTCATAAACAGCTATGTTTGTATCAGAAGAAAGAAAAAAAAAAGCCCTCACGAAGATTGCCAGGAGCAGTTGAGGGTGACGACGTGCTTTTGMAGGTGAGGCAGTGGGAGAGGGGGACTGGCGTGCTTTCTAACTGGGACTCAGACCGCTGCAGCGTGCAGCAGAGACATGGGGCCCTTAGGAAGGCGGGTGGCCCAGGTGTGACAGCAGGAACAGCAGCCCTCCTGAAGCAACGCAGTGGTTGGGCTGTTGTCTTTTTTTCAGAGGGATTAAGGTAGGTTGCAATTGCCCAGCTGCCTGACTGTCACCGTTTTCCAGTGTGCTCTCCTCTCCCATGCACTCGCAGCCCTAAAAACAGGAGCTGGAGGCTGCTTCCGAAGCTTGCAGGCTTGCCTGGTACAGGTGATCATTTTTAAGAGGTGGATTTTAAGGTGATGATTGGAGTTCTGCTACAGGAGCTCTTTACTGCAGTCCTCCTATCTCCTGTCATCATGTGTTCAAGCACCAGTACACAAGGAAGATAAAGAAAAGGAAATGGAATGAAAAAATCCTAGATAAGGGCAAATTGGCAGGTTGATGGTAATCTTAAGTATGTGGAGCTGTGTTTATGCACGTTTCCTATTTAAACTGAAGTACTTTTCAGTATGCAGCATGCTGAACTGATTACAGAATGGAGGATTTGTTGGGGAAAACGTAATGAAATTCCCAAATACACTTCTCAGCCTGGTATATTGTGCTGTGTCCAAAACTTCAAAGAGCTCAGAAGTCTAGCAAATCGCACAAATGTGTTTACAAAACAATTAAGACAGTATTTCATAGAAAGGTATTTGCAGCTAACAGGGACTTTTTCTTTCATTAGCATTGCCTCTGTATGAAGTTAGGATTTGAAATATAGTATTTCTGCCAGGATAAGAAAAATCTGACCAAATCGTAAGACAGGTAGCAAGTTGCCTGGCTTTGTAAGTCTTAAAATTTGAAAAAACTGGCAGTGACAAAACAATGACAGCTCTGACTGCTGCTGACAGTCTGTTACTTTTACAGTCACCTTCTAAGCTTTATTGCTTATCATCACATAGCACAGTTGGCCCCAATGGAAAAGACAGGTTGCTACAGATGACAGGATCTTTACAGCAGGCAATCATGATGGCATTAGTGTTTATCCACTGCAGTAAGTGTATAAATCACAGCAAATGGGCTTCCCCTTGGAGTCAGGATCTGTTGTTTTATACTTGCCCGGGCGCAAGTATTTATCCAGCAAATTGTGAAATTGCCGGACGCACTTTATTGCGCAGTCCAGTGAGCAGTTAATGTCCACGGATCGTGAAACCAATATTAGAATTTCACCTGGAGACCCAGACTTTAAATAAAAGCTAGTTTGTGGGTCTGTCAGGGAGCTCTCCCTACTGCCTGCGAGTTAGAGATGTTTTGCGATTTATCCGCGTAAGTGGATAGAAGGTTTTTAACAGGTGCCTCTGCAAGATCTTTTGGTGGGAGAGTGAGGTAATGAATGCGTTACGGAGAAAAGCCTGTGTGCTGTCCCAAATTCATATATGAAATTCACTGCTGTCAGCAGCGTGGAAACAGAAGGATAATTTTACATAGGTTAAAACAGATACACTACTTTAGCTCAACCGTCAGACTGTTTACTGCTATAGAACAGTAATGCTTTCTTTTTTCCCCAGAAAGTGGTACATAAATCAGAGGAATTATGATATAAGCACGTTCTGGAGTTTTTTCCTTCCAATTTTCAATGTCTGACACTGTCCAATGTTACAGGTTTTAAAGGAGGTAATAAGATACACTGTAATGGAGAATTATGGAAAAATATTCCTCAAGGAAGTTCTTCTGCAGCTTCTTTCTCTCTGGTATTTAACTTATTTCTAACATGCATGAAATCTACATATCTTAGAACACTTTTAATCTTATCTAATGCAATTATAGCTGTTCTTGTTCTTCATATAAATACCTCATCTTTTCTTGAATCCTCCTGAACTTTTAGTTCTCAATATCACCTTGTAGCAACGTTTTTGCTGGGTTAATCATTCTTTGTTTCTAGTAGCATTTTCTTTTACCCGGTWTCAAAATTGTTGCTTTCCTATTTCACTGAGCATCCACTTGTATCCATACATATGAAAAGGATAAACAGGAGGGGATAATCTACCGTCTGTATCCCTCTTGTTATTTTCTATGTCTGCATTACATTTTCTCTGCTCAGTTCCATCTGTTAGCTGTTCCTTCCCCAAAGGCAGAGCCTGAGCTGTGAGACAGTCTTTATTCCCTTTAGTATTAACAGTCAAATCCAAATTTTAGTTGCAATTAGACAATGTGCCGTTTTGTTAAGGAAAAAGGAAAGAAACAGGCAAGAGAAAGGAAGGCAATTACTTTTCCCTCTGGGGGCATACTAATGGGAAACTTTGGTCTTGCGATAAAAGTTCCCAAGGTTAAAGAAGAGCAGCAAAAATTTCAGAGCTTAGAGCATGGGTCTGTGCTTTTGCTTTTGCTCTGTCTCTTTGCCCTTAGAAAAGCAGCATCTTTTGATCTCCCCCCAAAGCCATCTAATTCCTTTAACCATGAGAGTGCCCTGCAGAGGTGAGCTTCATCCTCTAAAACCCTGCTGTGGTGGTGTATTTTTTTGACACGGTGCTCTGAGGTCACCTAAATGTACATTTTGTAGCACTTCTTCCTCTGTCTCTTGGGGGACTTCCTTGTACAGAGCAAGGCTTAACTTTTCTCCTATGAAAAGCCTGTGATGTTAGCCTACAGTGACACAAATATAGATAGGTATCAGCTTGTGTGTGGGTACAGATATAAAGAAAATGGTAATTTCTGTGTGTAAATTGTATCATCAGGTATAACATCAGGATTTCCACCCTACATAAATTCAGCTTTCTGAAAGTGGGCTATGTCCCCTGATAGGCATGAGTTTCCTTGAAAACAACCACTCACCTTTATTCAAAGCCTTATTTTCTGGAATTATCTCCATTGTCCTTTTCTGCTGAAAGGTTTTAGTCACGCTATCAGAAATAAATGCTCGCTATTTCTGTTAGCAGATAATGCTCTACTATGTATTTTACAAAAGGGCAAAATAAGCACCCATATAAACCAGGGATATGCTCTCTGATCTTGTCTGGAAAGCTAGGATGTTTCCCTGTGGCCATGTTCAGGTTTTGAAGTAAAACATGCAGTGAGCTAAATCATCCTGTGGGGTTTTAAGTAAAGACATGACTTACTGCACCAAGAATAAAAATGCAAGGTTTCCTTCAGTTCAGGAACTGTGTGTGTGAACAAGTCAGAGGTATGCATGAGCAATCACAGAAGAGCTAAGTCCATTCTTTTATTTGAAAAGATGAAAGCTGCCTAAGGAATTGAGAGAGCAAAAGGTGTGCCCTTGGCATATTAACACTTGTCATCTAATTTTAGTACTACAGAAATAAATGGGTCAGTTATTTGAGTCCACATACAGAGGAGTCACTCTCCTCTGCTCCTTTTTGTGCTATATATCTCRTCCCTGTTGAAAGGGGCTTCTGTTTGTGGAAGCAACTGTTCTCAGCTTTTTCTTGTAAAACAGATATTATTTGCTGCATTTCAAACCAGGGAGCTACTGTGCTGGCCGCAGTATAACCAAATGCTTGTATTTTCAGGTGGGATTTACCAAATTACTCTAATYTGACTTGATTGCACCAAGTGTTCTTGATGGTAAAACCTCAGACTTCAATGGAGTAGTGTTAGACCTATGCCAAGCACTTCTAAAACTGCTGCCTACCGTTTTCAGTCCTCAGTACTTCAACAGATGTAAAATAAGACTTTGTCCTGGAAAAGAGAGTTTTTTGTAGGTACATGTAACTAGAAGGGAAGGGAAGGGAAGGAAAGGGAAGGGAAGGGAAGGGAATGGAAGGGAAGGGAGGGGTGAAGGGAAAGAAGTATTTATAATCGTCCATGCCTAACTTGGTGCTTGGAAATGTGTAAGAGGTCTTTCCTGGTTGTCCATCTCCATCTGTGTATACAGCAATATTAATATTTCCTAGTGCCATTGCTTTTCTTTCCCATGCAGGAGTTCAGGCAACTACAATATTGTTGAGAATACAGTTTTGTTAAGAAAAGAAGAGTAATTCTTTAAATATATAAATCTACTGAAAGCCATTTCAGGAAGAGCTAATTAGATTTGGGTTTTGGGTTAATAGCAGGAAGGAAAGACTTACACTGTAGGGCTCCTGAGAGCATGATAATAGATTACATGCCTGCTCCCAAAGGAGACCCATCCCTGCAGAGATATAATGTATTTTAAAAATGCACTATATAGCCACAATGAACCTGCCAATATTCTTTCTTTCTTTTGTTAAAAGAGAAGAAAGTAGTAGGCATAGTTAGGCACCAGGAGCTGAGTAAGCGCTATTTCCTTTTTCCCCAGAACGAGAATTATATCTTTCACCAAGAAGTAACCGTAAGGAATACAAAGATACTGGAAAAATTCGTGTCTATTAAAATAAAGCAAGATTATTTGCACTAAAATCACTTTCACTTTTCCAGCTTTTTTCTTTCCTAAAAATCTAGCTTTTCAAAATCATAAATGAACACTGAAGAATATAAAGAATTTAATAATACTTAGCATTTATAATTTACATTAGCATGTGCCCCAGGGAGCTTGTAAGGGCATACTATTTGGATGTGTACAGATGGACACAGCTGCCCCAGTYCAAAGGAACTGTCAATGAATTGTTGCAGAGTGCAGCCCAAGGTAATGTGCTGCATGAAGGGGACATGACTATGGCTACACATAGCCATACACAGTCTCTGCACCAGTCCTTGCTTTTTTTCACCCATCTTGCAATGCTGATAGAGATGTCTAATATCTGTGTAGACATTCCCTAACAGGATGTCTGTTGGACAAGGTGCTATGCAAACACATATCTCCCAAGGAASTAAAAATCAAATGTGAAGTGTAATATAAAAAAGGAGCAGAATCTTACAAAATCAAGTTTGTATCCACTTACTACTATAAAAATTGCRAATCAGTACAAATAGAGAGGCTCTCTATCCCTAAATGGCTGCCAGAGAGTAAGTAATCTTTTATAGGTGAAACATTGCGAAGTTGCTTAATTTACATCCTGTAGTAAATAGAAGTAGCCTCTTACTACCTGGGTAGTTCAGTCTGCATTCAGAATAGCTACATCCTCATACTGTTTCCTTGATGAGCACTTTTTGAAAACAATACAGACCTAAGAGTATATGTGTTTTAGTGCTAAGATGTCAGTCACTCTTTACTTAACRGCCTCTTCAGAAGTGTCTGGGCGTGAGGCTATCGCTGCATTAGCAGGTGGGGCTGTGGGTTCACAGAGCAAAACAGCGGATGGCCTCACTTCAGAGGTTGCAATGTTTGTGATGGACAAATGCTGCTCTGTTCTGATGAAATGCAGTCTCATCAGTGGTAGGAGAGCATTAGGTCACGTTTCTGGAGTGTATCTTACAAGCACATTACAGCTTATGTACTCCAGGACAGCTCCACGATGCAAGCCAAAGTGTGGGAACTGGGAGTAGTCAGGAGATTCACTTCAAAAACACCCTCATGATCTGAGCTAAAATACTACATGTACATGCCCCCGTGAAGCTTTTTACCCAACACCTAATGGAACTGCATCACCATCACTACTGAACAAACTATATATATATATACACCCTATAACTCCAAAAGAACATGCTATAGCTTTTTGTGCTTCAAATTTTCACTTCATACTGAATTTGTCACTCACACACTTGCATGCCAAACATTTTATTTGGCATCTATTCATCCTTGGTAGTCCAACAAACCCCAGTTGTGCCAATAACAAAACAAAACACTGTCAAGTGACATTTCAAAACACAGCTTTTAATGGAAGCATGGACAAATCTTTATACGGCAGCAAACATCATCAGCATCATCCTAACAGCTGGTCCTRCTGAGGAAGATGTGTGACTGTAGAGTGTGGACACTGACAAAAGTGAGGGAAGGAGCAGTCAAAAGAAGTGTGAAAAACTGAACACTGGCTGTGATAAAGTTTGATAAGGAAACTAGCAAATGAAAAAGCAAATATACTGTCAGGAGGGTCATGTTGTACGTAGTGAGAAAGAATAGCTAGCATAAAGCAGGGATGGGCTGGAGACACAAGAAAAGGATCCGCAGGAGACTGGAGGCTAATTTRGTAGATAAGATTTAGATTTGGTTCAGGTTTGCTGTTATAATGAGAACTGGTAACAATAAACTGCAATTTCTTAGAAATTTCTGTCCAATCTGGTAGGAAGTATATGAATATCAAAGAGAAAGAAGACATATTTTTCAATTTTTRTTTTAGATCCCTTGAGTTAATTATAATACTACATAGTAGAAGAACAATGAGCCAGAGACAAGACTCTGAATTTGAAATAACTCTTCTTTCTTTAAAATAAATATATGAGATTTATAATGATGAGATTTATCATAAATGAGTCTAAAGACATGGATATGTTCAACTTTGCTTCAGAACCAGTCTGGTTCTTAAGGTGGTTACTAAGCCAACAGACTCAAAATTTAAGCTCTATCAGTAGTATTTGTGGCTGTGGATGTAACAGGAAACTAAGATGCTGCAGGCCAAAGCACATATCCCTGAGGATGACACTGAAGATACTGAACTCACACTTTGAGCTTACCAGGATAAGGCAAACATATGGAACTAAATTAAAGCATCTAGGCCATCACACAACTTTAAATTAATTTTCCCCCAGCATGTTTCTATARGGGGTACTTTGTGGAACAGGGAGTATGAACCATTCTGTCAGCCTTTGTTCGTGCCACCGGCCCGAGGGAGTTTGCATCGGTGTTCGAGTTTATGGCGTTATAAATGAATCCTCCTTTGTCCCCCYTTTTTTTTCTCATCACAAAGTGAGATGCTGTATTGGTCACTTCATGCCTCCTTCCCTTATATATTTCCTAAGATATCCTCAGAATCGAGTGGGAACGCCAATGTATTAAAAATGTTGATATCAAGGTAGCTTTTCCCCAGGTGGCATGATCTTTATTGTCCCAGGAAGCCTATTTTAAGTGCCATTTCCTGATGTGCCATTTCCTGCTCTTCATCTGTTTGCTTTAGTTTAGCTGTAGAGAGGCTGAAGAAACGATCTAGTCAGAAGTTGTATTCATATCTATAAGATTAAATCCCTTATTTATGAATTTCAATCCTGTGAGTTACGAAGACTGTTTGTTTTTTTCCTGTCAGTTTTGTTTTAATTTTATTTTGTGGTAGAAGGCATGTGGATGGAAAAACACAGGTTTGTGCAAGACACAAGGTTAGAAAGATGTGCAGGGGTTGTTTGGTGTACAGGCTAAGCTGTTATAGGGGAAATATGAGGTCAGAAACTTTGGACAGAAACATAATGCCAGTGCTTTGGGGATGTGCAAATACAGTTCCCAAAAGAAATTGTCTACAAAGAGAGCAACAAAATCCTCTTTAATAACAAACAAGTAWATGAATAAACAAACAGACAGACAGATAAGATATTTAGCAAGGCTATGGAGATTATCCTCCTTGCCTCCTCTAATTAGATAAAATTTCACTGTAGTGCAGAAGAGCCATTTAAATGCTCATTCACCACTGAAATCAGTTTGTTAAGTCATAAGTTTGTTGACCAGCCTCTATCGGAAGCACACGGAGGAGGGCTCCTAGGATACGTKGGGGCTCGAGCCAGTCTTACCAAAGAGTAAAGAAGGAAAGTAAATGAAGTTGTTAAGGATTCCTTGAGCAGTGCTGAGCAGAAACAGGTAACACCTAACAGAAATGCTAAGTAGTTGATAAATATCTCCCGGCAGTTCTTCCGAGTCTCCCGGCTGGCTGCCTTGGGGGAGGAAACATCTCTCTGCATCGCCCAAGCTACATGGACCCTGGGTGTCTCAAAGCACCGCGACCCCTATGACCATCATACTGGATTGCTCACCGACAGCGGGGCTGTCGTCTTCTCAAGCGTTGAAACACTGCATTTTTAGAACCTGAGTGTGACGAGTTCAGTCATTTCTCAAAGGAAAGACCCGTGGAGTGGAGAGGAGAGTTAGCTCGTGCAACAGTGTTGTGCACGAATGTGATGACCTGGTGCCTGTGCCCCGTTAATAGGCCTGCCGTAAGGAAGAAGTGGATCACCAGACAGACTCTGCCGGCATCCTGCTATTAGCTGTCTGTTTTCAAAAAGTTCCCCTGAGAACCATAAATAGCTATTTCTGCCTGTTTTATGTGGAGGGGGGGAGTGAGATACAGTAATTTCCCTGAAAAATGGCAGCGAAGGTGAGTCGATAACTGACGTGTTGCCAGCTGCCTCAGTGCTGGCATCTGAGTGGTTATAGAAATTCACCCCGCAAGGTGGATTTTTTTCTTTTATTGTGTGCTTGCATTTGAACAAAAATCTACTGTCCTTCTCACATTTTAAACAGTTTTTGCAGAATACAAATACTCTGCCCCAGGGGCGTTCATCTGATCTTTATATWAAAAAAAGTCTGTTACATGTTTTATTTACACAGGAATAAATGGTATCTTTGATAGTTAAATTTTTCATGATTTCCATTTCATCTGATACCTCACCCTTTTGATTCTTGAATCAAAGGAAATGGAAGGATAAACTACAGTTTTATCCAATGGGGATAACTCTTATCTGATGAGGCATTTTCTTAGAGACTGGATCAGCCTCAAGAGCTAACCTGATTGCAAAGGAAGTTTATGGGGAAAAAAGCCAATTTGACAGGATTCATTTGTCAAGATCAATGGTGTGGAACCTTGATGAAAAAGCAGTAACTGCACRTTGTCCATGAGGACTTGTAGTAAATTTTTTCCCTCCTCTCAAAAGAAATATGAAGAGTGCTACCAGTATCTGCCCAACTTGAAAGTAGCAAATGTGGCTTAATCCTCCAAAGAGAAAGATTTATATATATAATATATATATATATATGTATGTATTTATTTATACACACACACAAATGATTTATTAGCTCGAAATTGGAAAATGACTTCAAATTGTCTTTCATTATTTTCCACTCTCACTTTTTCTGAACAGATGTGATATTCAAGCAGATATTAATCTGTTTACTCTTTATTGCATTTGATTTTTTTTTGTCACGTTTTGGATATATACACTGCTACCTAGAATTGGAGTTTTAAAAACGATTGAARCTCCTCAGACACACAGCAAGTTTGACCACTTGGGCCCATGCAAATCTCACAGGTTTTGCAGCCRCTCAGCAGGGAAAAAAACTCCCATGGCACAAGTTTCTTTCTGCTTCTCTTTTGGGTGAGCTGAACTTCATAGAAAACGGAGGTAAAATTACTGATACCTGGGTGTGCCCAAGTTTGGGGGAGAGCGAATCTTCGGTGAAGGCAGCTGAGTTGTCCGTAATGGGCCCAGCAGCATCCTCAGTTGCTCAGTGGCTGTCTCCTCTGCCAGCCACGCTTACACTCTTTCTGRAGAGGATGTCTCTGACACATAGGGAAGGAGTGATTCCCTTAAAATTGTTATCTAAGGGAAAGCTATAGCATAATCTTACAGATTATTGCAATAACACTGCTGAGATGCGTGGTATTTATAAAGCCTGTTGAATGCTTGTGGCATACTCGCACACATGSTAATGCAGGATGAAGACATTGTGTTTTTTTTTTTCTTTTTGGAACAGGGAATAATACATTTTGTGGCTGTATTTGAAGCTGCCAACATCTGCTGCTGTGAGAGATGAAGTTTTCTCTCACATTTGGGATTTAATGCCCTTGGCATCATGATGAGATTTCCAAGGGATGCATGAAAGCCAAAGTCTGCTCCAAAGAATGATTTTGCTTGGGGTTATGGGGCTGCATCCTGCTTTTGTCTGTAGATGTCCAGTTAATCCAATCCATAGGTAGATTGTGCCGCGTCGTTTGATTTCCTTTGTATAAATGTCATGTTTCAGATTATGAAAGCTTCAGGCTTTCCCTAGTGGGCAGCAAACACAAGTAGAATATTCTGCAAAATTGTATCTATATGTAAATAGGACATAGAAAAAACCCTCTCAGCACTGCACGAAAATATTGGTCAATTGCTGGAAGAGAACTGCTCTGAGGGACTATGCAAGTAGCCCAAATCCTTAGTGAAATACTCTAACACTCTGTTGGGTATCTCCCTAGCTACATCAGAGCTACCTCAGTAGTAGCATACTCCATGTTTTTCTTGTCTTTTCACTCCTATACACTACTTACTATAATTTATAGGTGAAATGTTATTTAACACACTTTTGTCTTCAATTTATATACTATTTTGATTTTTTCTCAAAGAATTATATACTAAGTTTGGTCATATTTTCCTAATCTTTGCTTTTTCTCAGGCACAGAGTGTCTATAAAACTGGCAGCTTACTTTGCTAGTACTAGCAGTAATGGCATCATTGATATATCTTGTGATGTGTATCCATTCCCCCCCTCCCCCAAAGGTGCAATCTATTTTAAGGAATTCATTTTCCTTGGGACAGCTAGTAGATTTTTAGTATTACTTAATTATACTCACTTGCCTATTATACAGTGTTCTCTCATCGCTGTAGCACTGCCCTTTGTATTAGAATTGGATGTACTGTTTAGAGAAAGAATTTAATATCCTTTTCCCAACTTCACTTCTGTATTTTCCTCTTCTTTGCTTTTTTTTTCCCCCATGCCTATCATGACAGTTTCATTATACTGGCTCTTCTTTGCTATGGTATCTGTTTGCTCATTTTTCCTTTTTTTTTTTTTCAGAATTTTACTTCATCTTTCATAATCCTACTGCTCTCCCCTTCTCCACACTGCAGTTCCATTTCTGCCTGTTCAGTCTGTTGGCTTCCAAGTGCCGTTTAATAAAGCTGTGATCACTGAGATAAGTGCTTGAGATAATAAATTTCCCTTACCTGCCAAAGTGGTTCATGCAGAGCAGAGGGGGATAGATGAAAAAAAACACACTAAGCTTTCAGTCTGCAGGGCCTCCTGCCCTGCACAGCCGCTTCTGCAGAACTCATATTTTTACTACCCTTTGTGCAAATGACTCCAAAACTACAAGGCAGAAGAGAATTGAACTGCAAGAGAGAGTACTCCACCACCATCCTTCGCTGAAACGTAAAGGCAAGACTTGGCAGGCTGATGTCTCTCTGATTCTTGAGCAAAGCATCTTGCAAAGATATTTTTTGTGATTCAGCAGTTGTTACTATGGGTTTTGTAAACAATTTGAAAAAAGCTTGGATGCATGGATATGTAACTTAAGAAAAAGTCCTTCTGAGAAGTCAGACATTTCTTTGGTAACAATTTGCATACTTGCAAACATGTGAAAATTAGCATATTAAAGTTGTTGAAGATATATAAAACACCTCTCAGTTTTGTTCCCTGAGATRTAATATTATTAATTCAGGAGAAATTTGAGTAACAACGTGGCTAAGAAATAATTAAAGAGTCAATCTGCAGTGTAAAATTCCCTGTTTGTTCTATTTTTCTTTCTACATTGTGCAAACTTGTTTCAAAATGGGCTCTTCCACCTGTTCCTGAATTTATTTTGGGTCCCAGGTCAGGAAAGTGTGCTCACTCCCATAAGAGTGTGATTAAGTGCCATTAATAACAATACCACCTAAGCGCTTTCTGGTACTGGGGACTTCAGACAAGATTTTATGCAAGAACCTCACCTAACCAAAGCTTAACTGCACACTCCAGTCTTGACCTGCTGTTACAGAGGAGCTCCTCTTCATCACTTTCCTCACAGTGGGAAGCCGAGCTCCTGGTGCCCAGCAGAGCCCCAGAGGCATCACTGGCCTGGTGAGGTGTGTATCACTGTGTGGCCTGCTCCATACATCCTAAGGGACTGCTTGGCAGTGCAGTCCTATCTTCTCCATGGGAGATACCCTCCAAAATGTGGGGGGACTATGTGCTCCCTGCTCAGCAAAACCAAGATGTGTGCATGTTGACTCCATGGTGTATACACCTGACATGCCTTTTTTGGATCAATCTAACCATCTTTCTGTGGAAAACTGGGTTTTAATTACACTACTGCTCCTCAATGGAAAAATATTCCGAGGAATGGCTTTGACCAGCTCTACCTGCAGGGCTGAATTGAAAATTTAATCCTCTCGGCAGGCTTCATTCGTCATTTCATTGTGTCATCTTAACAGCACCACTGCCTCTGTTTTAAGTGATGACTGCTGCGGAGCACATTGACAGAATTAGAARTGATATTAACTGTTCCTTAACATGTTATCCTGTAGCATTTTGTCATGACTGCTGCCTTACAGAGATGGAATATTCACACCCATTAACTCTAGGCACCGACATTTGGTGCCTAGGCAAGGAACCTAACAAACATATTGCCTACGGAGAGATTTCTCCAGAAGGTCATTCAGTGTGATCCGCTTGGGTATCTACCTCTTTCCATTGATGGCATTGGACTACTAATTTAAATACCTTAATAAGATGCCCAAAATTCGATGGTGTGAATTCTCTGCTTGCTTAATGCAATTGTATTTCTGCATYTAACAACTCAGCTGACACTCTGTAGTTCTGTTCTGTTTTTGTGGCATGTACAGGCAGAAATATGAAATCCTCAGGATCCTGTTTGATAAATTTTTGAGGGAAAATGAAAATAGTGACCAAAAGATTGTTTTTCTCACATGCACTTCTTATCTGATTTTATTCCTTTCTCTAAGGAACATGAAAAAGTGAATGAGTCAGAAATTCAATCTCTTCCTTATATTCTTATCACAGGCATCTCAACACGATGCTGTTCTCCTCTCCTGTATTTACTATAAAAAGTGGAGAACTGAAATGAACAAGTATCAGATCTGTCTGTACTCAAAATACAAATTAAACCTAAAATACGCATTATTTTCTGTAGTGTCAAGCTAAGGAATATTTTTATGTTAATAATTTCATGACTTTACCTCAAACTAAAACAAAACAAAAAAAYCCCCCAGTTTCCAAATTATCAGAATTAATTAAAATGTAATTATGTGTAAGCTACCCTGAACTGATGTTCCTGATGATCTGAGCTAATCCTGAGCTACTTCCAATGTGAATGGAATTGAAATGTATAAGTCAGAACTCTAGAAAGCTGAATACCTGGGGAATTTTGAGTAGATGGAGACAATGAAATGATTAAACATTTCCCAGAGCGTCATAGGCCTAACCAAAAGGCCACTGAAATCTTTGTACTTTATAACTCCAGTATAGTTTTTTGAACACTTAAAAGTGAAAATAACTTTTGTTCTGAAATTAAATGTGGCTTTGTTAGGTGAAAGGTAACTACTTTGACATATTTCAAAATAACCTCGGTAAGAATCTGAGCCATTGCTGTGGAATCATTACTATGGTTCCGTAAAAAAATCTCTGAGGGGTAGGATTTAGCAATCATTCTTTTCCATGTGTTCTTTCCTGGTGACAGTGGAAGTCTCTATGGGCAGAGCATATGCAGAATACTAATTCCGTTTCCAGAAATCTTTTTTTTTTTTTTCTTTTTTCCTCCTTACAATTGTGGAATGAATAGGGAGAGGTAAAGATCAGAGTACAGGCCAAACTAATTAATTACATCCTTAAACAATGATGGATTGATTTCCTAATACAGAGRCTCCTTTTTTTCCTCTCAGTTGGAAGTCCTTTCTAAACTTTTATGTTACTTTATCCAGATTTTCAGGCTGATCCATTTTTAGGTGTATCGATCCATTTTTTTAGGTGATTGATCATTAAATCTGGCTTAAATTTCATTCAGGTGCTTGTGCCAGCATGCTTGATGTGTATTTTGGATCCGCTCTTGAGTGTGAAGGTGAAGAGAAAAAAGACACCTAGAAATGCAACATCCTGAGGCAAAAAAATTGGCAGATTATTTTTCAGTGTCTATTCTTTTCTGAAAAACAAAGCACTATGTTACAGGCACATAATGACAGTGCTGATATGCAACATTTCTRTTCTGATTAATTTACTGCATGGATGAGATGATTCTGTATTGCAAGATGTCTTAAATGATGGTTCTGGATGTTTGGCAGGGCTATTATAAAACATTGTTCTGAAAAGCAGTATATTCAAAATTCACAACGTGTTTTCTCACTCTTGCTAGACCATATGCAGGCAGATAGTTTGCATCAGGCCCCTGGTGCCTACTTCTGAATTACTTCCTAAATAGGGAATATTTTGATAAAAGCCAAAAGCTTTCTGAAGACATTTCATGCCCCATTAGAAACTAGAGGGCCAATCACTAATAAGGTTATACCAAATGTGTACCTATTCATGTTCTTTTCTCTCACTGTGCAAACGTTTTCAGCCTTTGCCCATTACGAACGTTACAGTGTACGATGTGCGAATCAATCCTATCTGTGCAGACACAGCAGAGTGAGAGGTATAATGATGTGGGAGTGAAGTGTCAATGCATAATTCATATCTGACAGCGCGCTGCACGCGGTGCTATCCGGCAGCCGTCCACGGCAGAGAGGTCCTCACACRCTTCTGAAATTCGTCTGCATCAGCTCATTGTGTTTCTGCTTGGGTGGCAAACTGATCGGTTAGGRTGAGCGAAGTGCCGTTCAGCGACGCTGCTGCAGTGGAGAAGAAGGGCGATGCGGCTCCGCACTACCTGGTGGGGATCTTTTAGTCCMAAAAACTCTTCTGCTGGCGAGTTTCTCCACTGGCTCAAAAACCTGACCCCAGCCAAAAATCTAGATCCTTCTACACGTTAACTTAGTGTTACTAAATTATAAGTTAGTGAAACCCTGGCAGCCCCATCTTGTCARTGCTGGCGCCCCGGCCTGCTGTGGTCAAGGGGGTTCCCAGAGCTCTCTAAGTGCTTCTGGTCTAAGTAAGCGGCTCTCTAAGTGCTCGCGGCCGTGGCATCTGCAGAAAGCCAAAAACTCCTGAGCTGAAATCATTTCCTGAGTTCACCTGAGCACGCTGACACCTTATCAGGCTTATGACAATCGCTTTATCAGCCTGTTTAAATCAACGTCACACACCAAAAGCTGAAGTTGTGGCAATTAACACCTCGGAGGCAATCGCACGGCTAGTCATTGCGCATTGGCGTAAGATACCCAGAGCTTGGTCTCACACATGGAGGTGGTGGAGACAGATCCCGGTTTTGACCATAAAGATTCAGTTACAGCTGAGCACATTTTATGAATCTCTTTCTGAGTCTCTTTTGGAGTTTGAATTGTCWTTATCTGCTTTTTTATTTTTTTAAAAAAACTTCACTTTTTTTAAATGAATGCTTTTGTGTACCGTACTTAATGATTCCTTGCTATTCCAGTATCATAATAACAAGGTTTATTATGTTCTAACCCACTGTGTTGTGACAATACTGCGAAATTATTGTTTTGTTTCTCCTAAACTCAAGATTTTTTGTAACGGTAATAATAATAAAAGACATACAGGCTGATGAATTATCTACCATATCAGACTGCAGCACAATGGAATCTGAAATAGCTGAGGGAGTAAAACTGAAAAATACCTCAATTTGCAAGTGAAACACTAACACATTCTAAACTTTTGACACACTAAACTTTTGGTGCAGTATTCCTCATTTGATTTTTAGTTTTGTCTTGCTTTGCAAGAAGAAAAGACACATGCTGCTCAAGTGATGAATTTTAAACAGAAAAAGGATATTCAGTGTAGGCTTTCTCTACCGTTCCTACATTGAATGCATAAATTGCATTCTTTGTGCAGGCCTAAGCTCAGAGAAAAGTAGTATTTTTCAGTCTGCCAAGAGATATATATCCAAATGAATAAATAATCACTATTGGTGTTCGGCTAGATAATGGCTAACTGCTCATATAATATATCAGGTTTAAKAATTTGCAATGAAATTGCTACTGCTGACTACATGCAGTAAAATTTTTTCAATGTAAAATACTTCCAAGATTCACAATTTCAGCTGCTGAAGTTGGGGTGGCCAGAGTTTATTTCAGTTTACACTGCTGGATAGCTGGCTCATGCAATGGTATGGTCAGAAATGTCCACGAGTGTCTGTTCTTCACCCAGGTTAAAGCTTGTTTTGGTCCTGAGACCATAGGAAGAAAGAGCAGATGCAGTAGTATGGGCAGAAGCACAGCGCTCCAAGCCTGAAGGTGCTCTACCTCTTGCAGAGGTGGATGCTGCCATACCAGATCGACTATGGCTGCTGTGGAGGACACTTGTCCACCTGGGACCCTAATACTGGGAATAACTGCAACTTTGCTGTGCTTCCTATAAACAGAAGCTGCCAGCTGTGTGGTGGTTTTGAGGGACAACCAGCTCAAACCACTGACATCTTTCCTCCCAGTGAGAGGATCTAAACTTGAGCCTCCATCCCAACCTCAAGGATATAGTACACCCTCTGTCTTTCCCATCTAAAATAAACTCTCATGTACATTCTCATGGCTGAGTAATAGATACTTGAAAAAATTCCCGGGAAAAAGGCAGTGGTGTTAATTATTTTTCATGGTAGTAGATACCTATGTCTTATAGGGGTTGTATCTATTCCGGGAGATAGGGCATGATATTTAACAYGTATTAAGGTAGCTGAACTACTTCGTATTAAACTCTACACACCCTTTAAATTTAGCTAGTTCTAGGACATATTAAAGATACGGTGCTGTATCTTCCCTAGATTTGAAGGCAGTGGGCACATTCTGGCATCCTGCGCTATTTGAAATCGCATTCAGAACAAAACATAAAGCCTCAAAAYAGGACCCAGTCAGGATTTAAGATGTATGTAAGCCTTTTGCTGGCCCTCTGCGTAGAGGTAAACTCAGAGCTCTCGGTTCCTCACCAGCCGATGTACCAACAGAGTGTGCTTTTAATAGTAGAMTTCAAATTTGGTTTTCAGCAAGCTGATATACAGACAGTGGGATTAAGTAATTTGTAAATGAAGAAGAAATGGAAGGATCRTGCTGCTTTCTTCAGAGGAAGTGTAACATTTGAAATGACCTATAAAGGCTGGTCATTCTGCTTTCTTATTCACCTCTGTTTGTTTGACCTCAAATTTTGGGGGCAGAAACCATTTTTCTGTATGCACCTACACAACATAAAGGAAATACTGATTATGCCTGTATCTCTGATAGACCTTCAGAACTGCCCAAGCTTGACTGGTTTAAACAATAACAATGTTTTCATGGAAAACTAGTTAAAAAAGTGAGTGAAGGAGGATGAGTGTGCTTCAGATGTTAGACCATGGTGCGGGACCTCCGAGCTTGAAAGGTGATTTTTGAGGAGGCAGCTTTAAATCACCATGAAAGCTCTGTGTAGCCCCCAAACTGTCTCCTAGAGAAAGACGCAAATCTCCAGATTGAACTGCCTATGTACACTGGAAAGCAAAACAGGGGGAAGGTGATTTCTAGGCCTATGGAAAGGAGATGATAGGGGAGAAGACCAGAAAGAGTGACCTCTAGACACCTCGATGGGAGTCAGTGTCCAGGCAGTAAGCAGTGCTCATGAGGTGCCCATAATGTTATTACAGTACTATTTTCAAGGCAATTTTKCTGTACACAGTTTTATACCTCTTCGACTAAGTTGAGAGTCCTTACCTCAGGAACGTTGTGATTTCTGATGAGTATAGATCTGGAGATAGTGAGCAAATCAGTCCTATGAGCCTTTGTGGAAGTGTGACTTTCCCAGGAGSTGGCTACCACTAGTTTCCAGCAGGCAAAGGAAAGGAAGAAACAGGAACTTTAAGCAGGAAAGGAAAATAGCAGCATAGTTAGTCATGGGACATTTTAAGAACCTTCCTCTCCTCCCAGAAAAAAATAACTTACACAAATCTATTTATCCTTCATAATTGTTCATCAGCCATATTCTCAGTGTCTTTATCGTTGGTTTATTTTCATGCTTTCACATGCACAGATTTAACATGAATCCTCATTTTGTACTGTAAAATTGTGAAGACAATTTAGCTTTGATTAAATCTAGTAGCAAGTGAGTGCAAAACATGCATGAAGGACAGCTACCCTTTAATCTGTATTAAATCCCAAACTTCCTAGGATGAAAATATTAATCATTACCTTCCCGACTGCTGATGATGCAGCACTCACAGATTATGGGGGAAATCAGCATCTGCAACTGTGAAGGTAATGATTAATATTCTTACACTTTCTGGAATGAAAAGGTAGTTTTCTTTGGAAACACCCTTGAGGAATTTAAGAGAAAAAGGCCAGAAAAACCTACAGAATTTCTCTCATTCATCTCCTCTCCTTTTCCAGCTTATTTGATCTGGCAGATTTCCCTATGTCAGACCCTTCTCTGCTAAAAGATATTCTTCTTACCACTGTAGYAGCACTGAGTGCTTATTGCTGCTTCCACCATGCACAAGTATCTGCAAGGAAATCTGCCATTTATGGGGGTAGGACRGCGTCTTCCCACTGTGAGATGCTGTGGACCCTGACTTCTGCAGCGCACTCAGCGTATCCTTGCACAGGGGGATTACTTGCACCAATTTATCTGGGGCATCTCTTCCATGCGATTTCATAGCGTGAACATCTCTGCTGTGCCTCCACACTCATCCTTTGCGCAAGTTTGAGCATTAAGGCACCCTGCTAATGCACTTCTCTCCTTAAAAAAAGTGATTGCAGTTAATATAATTATGAATTAAAATGTCATTAATTCTCTGATAATGGAAGTATATTCCAAATGAGACTTTGTCCAAAGAAGATGTAACTAAGAGTCACTGCCAGGATCACTACCTATTGTGCCCCSCAGATTCTGCATCAAATGTACTCAGAGTAAAACAGCATTTTCCTGCCCTAATCTCCAGATTCTTGGTGGATTCTGAGACTTGAGGGGGTTTCTCTGCTCTCACTCATCATCATTATAACCAGCCAAATTATGCCCTTAGGTCACTTTGTGCAACTCTATTACCTTCAAAGTGAATCCAGTGATGTACAGTCTCATTAGATCTGGGGGGATTTGCATAGGTTTCTCCAAAGGCGCAATCTGAAAGTAATGGAGTTATAGAATATTATATCACCTGMAGAATATCTTTCTGCTGATGCTGGRATGGACTTCACTACGCTACCAGAGCCCAGACTGAACTTYGAGGTAGAAGAAAATGTTTAGAGGAAAAATACAATATAAAGTGAGTGGGACAGAGTAATTATACATTTTGTTCAATGTTTGCAGGCAATTGGGAAAAGACTCACATTTCTATTAAACTAAGATTTCAGGATTTCAGTAAAATAAGTATCAGCATTAGCAAAACTTCTGGTGATTTACTTCTGCACAGTGCGTCTTTTATAAGTCTCTACTAAATAAGCCATTCTGAAACATAACATCTCAGATGATTCAGAAGTTGGATTAAAGAGCTATACAGAAGTGCTAAGCAAAAGTAAACATCAGAAATCACATGTCACAGTCAGAGGAAAATGAAGGGTATATTAAAGGCAGCTCACTTTTTAATAAGAGTTCTCATTACTTTTTCTTACGTTATGTCAACATTGCCATAAGAAATCAAATGTTTTATCGCCGTACATGTCCTTTATGCTATGTCTTTTCAAATGTTTTTTGGAAAGCAAATGTTGAATAACTTCCAGAAGCTGGTAGTGCTGTAATCATATTCCATCACATAACTCTGAGTATCTGTTTTGAGGAGCTGCAGTTACAACTCCGTGACCGTGAGATCCAGTGGAACAGGATACTGGTCAGTGTCTCAGGGGAATAAAATGTGTGCCAAGCTGACTGAAATGACATTTGAATTTGGGAGTATCTTGGGTCTCTGGATCTTTGGTCTCTGTTTTGTGCCATACCTTCTGCTTTTTCTCTGATTAGTCTATGAATGATTTGGTTCCTCTATGCAGTTTGTGCAGCCACTAGTGCAGTGAAGCTCTGAGGTTCCTCAGCTGGAGCAGTAAAGTAATAGTGGTCTCCATTTCAGAGCCAAATACTGGTAAGGTTTGGACTTGACCATAGTTTTGTACATGCAGCTTTAAAGTTTGGTAAACACTCATGTTGTTCAACTTCCATCTATTTTCTAATTAGAATTTAAATAGAAATTTCTATTTATCTTTGKCCATTTTTCTGTGGAGAGATGCAAAATACATTACACCCCTCCCCCCTTAACAGCCTGATTGCTATTTCTCAGATTTAGGCAACATAGAATTTAAAAAGAGCTACGAAGGAGCATTGCTGTTTTCCAGGGGAATAGAGCAAATAGATCAAGTTCAGTAAAACATGTTGCAAAGCACGATATTGTCTCTAAGCAGTGCACAATAATTTTTCCCAGTGACTCTGTGAATTAAAATATTTGGTCTTTCTTGAGYGTCAGGGAAAGACAGATTGTAGCACATTCACCGAAAAGGGTCAGCAGGCCCGAATGAAAAAGTGGAAACATCAATTGTTTCCATTCACTAATCATATATAATTGGTCTGGCTCACCTGAACTAGAACACATTTGTTATTATAATACATAATTAAAGTTCTTTTCATTTTACTGCTTTCCATTTTGCAATTATCTTTCTTTCAACAACTGTATGAAAAGGAAACTTCTTGTAAAAATGAAGATACATTTGACAAATTAGGATAATTAAGAAAATATCCCTGAAAGAGGAAAAACTTTGTAAGCATGAACATTTTCAGTTCCAAATTACCTATTGACTGTCCTCTGTGAGTTCCCTGAGATGGAAGGAATTCTGATTTTGTCTCCTTTGGATTCATTCAAATTTCAGTTTAATTTTAACAAGCAGTGAGCCTGATTGGGGAACTAACATTATGAAGCAAATTATTAAAGAATAGGGCTCATTCTGGTTTTAACTGAGAAGTTTAGTATTAAAGTGACATGTGAAGACCACAATAAACAGCTACACACTATAAAGACATAATTCCCCTGAGTAACTTGAAGAGAGATCATAAAGCAACCGAGCATTAAATGTTTTTGTGTTCCACAACATTAAAGAGGTCATTACATAATGTACCATAAGTGGGATGTTTTATGTTGTCTGCTGTTGTGTGGTATCTTCTTGAAGCTACACATCCTCTCCTAATAGGAAGACTTCAGAGCTTCTTTGCTGGACCTTGTCCGGTCCTATTTTTTTTCCAGTAGATAATTMTGACAGTAAAAGTTTGGAATTTTCCATGGTCCTACTTGCACAGCAGAGTGAAAAAATTGCAAGTGAGAGATGAAAATGTACAAATCTGAATGATGGAAACATTTACMTCTTTGTTTTGATTTTTGCTTTTAAATATTTCAATGCTTTGGTTTGGCTCTGACTTAGAAAAATGGATTTCTCCCCCTCTTCCTCTCATTCCCTCTTGTACTAAAATTTCCCTCACACAAAACATTTCCTTTTGTTCTTTAATTTTCACAGTCCCACCTACTCCTTTCCTATTCCCTCACTGAGCCGTGTGCACAGTGCAAGGGGCTTTCTTCTTATATGTAATGCCTCGACAAAGCAGATTGTAATACAAAGATGAGGAAATTTGCTTTCGAAACCAGGAAAAAAAAATAATTGAACCTCTAAGGTGAGATAATATTTTAAGGCAAGGCTAAATCTATTGTTTTCTGGAGGAACGCAGTGCCAGTGAGAGATACCAAAGTTTAGCCTCGGAGACACAACTCTCTCGAGCAGCCCCAGCCCACGGTATCGATGCGGACTCYTCTGGGCTGGCTTAGTCTTTAGGATTAAGAAGATTAAGCCAGTCAGTGCTACAGCTTGGAGTCGGGCTTTCAAGGGTACATGAAGATGGTCACCCATCAGCTGTTGGTAACAGCTTTTAAGCAGGCTCAGCCTGGGCTGGACTTGAACCGCTGAACTGAAGACTCTCGATCTGAATCGAATGCCCCGAGCTATTTAGTTCCTCTGCAGACACAGCCGTCTGGACCCATCCACAGGTGCTCCAGCCCATGTGCTCAGATGAGCCAGGCTGAGCCACCAATCGCACATCACAGTAATACTGTGCAAGTGAGATATAATATTTACCAGTATGAGAACTGGAATGGAACTTTGAAAATAAAGTCTTGCTTCCCAAAGGTACTCCTCTATCAGAGGTGGAAATTTGGTTTATTCCTGTGAAAGCAAGTGGTTACAGTGCACTGGAATATGGACAYCTCTCTTCAAAACCTGGCAATTAAGTGAAGAGCAAAAATGAAGAGTTCTGATTTACCCAGTCCTTCCTGGASTTGGTCCGTGAGAAGTAATTAATAACTAGTCCTCACATATGTGCCATCTCGTGGTCCTTGTGCTAGCTCAGCCCCAGCCTTTCTGGCCATAAATAAAGAAATCCCCCATCAGCATGACAGGCACATGCCAATCACAAGCTTGGCAAGCACCTAGGCAACGTTAGTGGCTGAAGTCTTACTTTACTTCGTTTGTTACCACTGCAAAATTTGAACAAAACAGCTTTTTTTTTTTCTTTTCTTTTCTTTTCTTTTAAGGTCAATCCAAAAGGAAAGTGCTGCAACTGGTTCAGTTAACCATTAATGCAAAGCAGGCATTTTATTAGTTCAAAAGTTTAAATGAAATCTTGTATTCTGAACGATATGTATTCTGTCTTTTTCTGGTGTATAGCTGCTTCTTGTATCTTAAGCTAAATCTAGGATTTTAGAAGTCAAAATAATAATGTTAACATTATTAATGGGTTGGAGAATTATTACTATCTTTAGGGATCTAAGATTAAAGATTACAATATTAATAAAAAGTGTGCAGTCATTAATGTAATTTTGAAGCGTCAAGCTTGTCTAATCTAATTTACTACACTGGTATGTAATATATAATTTAGACTAATTAAACGTCTCTAATCTTTTTGCAGGCTGAAACTTTAATTAACAAATATTTACTTTCTGAGAATAAGATTAAATGCCTCAGTTTCCAAGAAAAATCTTTAAAAAATCTGGCATCCCAATTTCAATTCAACTAGTGCAAAGCAGAGCRAAAGCCATTATAGAGGACCAAACTAAATTCAGTGATTGAGTACAACGTTTACATAAAGAGAACTATTAAACTGGTAAAATGAATTTAATAGAGTGAAATTTCAGGGATATTATAGATGCAATAATTTGGCAGTACTGTTTTCCAGAAAGGTAGGGCGTAGAAAAAGAAAATGGCTTTTTCTGTGTCCCTTTGAGAAGCACACAAAGTAAGCTCATTAGCCAGATGCTTTAAGATTCACCTTCCACAGGGTTATATGCAAAATGGAATGCGTGATACCTGCTTCTGTGTATAAAAGAGAAAACTCTGCAGAAAGACAACGGAGCATGACCAGAGGGAAGATTATTAAAATCCACAAGGCTGTAGAATGAAAGTTACATTTACAAACCACTGAATGCATCAGACAAGAGAAGATACAATAACGATAAACAAACTAGAAAGCAGGAAACTTCTTAGGAGAAACAAGCAGTGGCATCACAGCAAAGCGCTGGTTAGAAATGTGTCTGCTATCTGCTATTTCACGCAGTACAGCAGCAATTCCTATTTAAGCCTTGTCAAATATACCTATTCTCTGYGTACAAAATACCCCCCAAACCAACACAAAGAGTTTTTAAACAGTCACCAAAAGGAGAGGGAAGAGCCTGGAAATCGTGGCCTGTCATTTTCAGCTGAGTGATGAGAACGTGTGAACACAGTTTCTCTTCCCCTGAAGAGCGGCTAAGAATTTTGAGCAGTTTGTCTTTTCTGTTCTCCCCCTCTCTCTCCCCTTTTTTTTCTTTTTTTTTTTTTTTTTTTTTTTTTTTTGGGAAATGAGGGAAAAGAGAGGATTTTTTCTCCCGTTCTGTAAGAACTTCTCTTTTAATTTGTGAGCCAGAGAGAGACTGTCAGCATGGCAGGCTACTCCAGAACCTCACTCTAATTGCCATCTTTGACTTACTCATTCCCAGTTTATATCCGCTTGACCTTGTGCTGGCTGAATCCCTCAGCTCTTCCCTCCTTGCTTTTTAGACCCTTCCATGCCACCAAAAATCTGTTTTCGAAAGAGAAGCCTTATTCCTTTGCAGCCCTTATTTTGCTGTATAATCAAACCCTACTCATCCATTCTCTGSTCAGAAGATGGATTTTCCATCTCCTGACTATCCTGGCAAGCCATCTCTGCACATATTTTTGAAAAATGGGCGAGCAGGGTTGTATACTCTACTCCTGGTGAAGTCTCCCAAACGCTTACCTCGTACAATGGCACCAATATTTTAATCTTTCTAGGGGATAGAGCTTAACAGATGCATCCAATCATTCCATTTTCCTTGCTCAGGGAAACACAGTCAAAGAAAAAAATAAATTTTTACCTAACCTCTAGTCTACAGCGATTCTGCCACTTTACTGTGAGCCCCAGACACTCCTCTTCATGCAAAAGGAAAAGCTCCCTTTCAGTGGCAGCTGTGGAAGTTTAGTGTCACTCAGGGGTAAATCAGGCTGCTTCTTGACCAGGCACCATCTGGCTACTGATTGCATAAAACAGAATCAGAGGATCATTTTAGAAAAGCTACAGACAAAAGACAAGATTGTCAGGAGGAAGAAAAGGGAGGATGAATCATTTATGTATTGAAAAACAAGGTTTCAGAAAAATCAGAATTATTGGTATGTTCAGGTCAATTGTTTTGACAGAGAAAAGGTTTGAAAATAGTTCACTTTAGTATTCCCCAAACTGGAGTAGGTTCATAAATTATGACACCATTCACAAATGAGGAGGGCAGGTGCTCTCCCCAGGCACTCCTAAGCTTGTGTCTGGGGCAACATGCTGAGTCAAATCCCCTGTCTGCTCCTGCGGTCAGGGTCTGACCGTGCCTCCTCTGCGTCCTGCTGCAGCACCTCTGCGAGATCCTGGCAGGAGCACCTCTCGGCTGCTCTAGCTCACGCTGGCACACCTCCCATTAAAAGCAAAAGAACAAACACCTCCCTTCCAGYGGCTAGATCTCAGGTTTCCAGAGAGGCTTTTTGCTTTTATTTTAAAAGTGCTCGAAAACGCTCCAGACTAACTTTTTTGTTTRCTTGCTTCAAAGGTATTTGGTTTTAGATCAGTTCTCCCAGGATTTGTTTTGCTTTGTTTTGTCTTTGTCTTTGCAGGCAGTCYTAGCCCCAAAAGATACCTAGCTAGAGGCATTTAAATGCGAACTATTATGGAATAACATTTTGKTTTTTTAACGCTCACTAGTATTACGTATTCCATAGAGTTTTGACTTACAAATCGAAGCACAGAGCAAGCACAAAAYAAAAGATCAGATTTTAAATTTGAAAATACTGTAGTGTAAAAGGCTTTCTATAACACTTTACAGCATAAAATGCACATTTCACGTGTGTTTACAACAATTACTTTTATTTGGGTGCCTGATTTAGCAAGGTGTAATGAATGGTAACATGAAGTAGTAGACTGCCTATTTTGATCGCTGTAGTGGAACATAAATGATCACATTAAMTGGATATGATTGTGCTAAATATTACTGTGATGGAAATAGAAGTTACAGCAATTATCGTTAAATGAAACGAAACTAGGAATAGAATAATTTCTTTAGTACAATTAAAAAAAAGATTTCCGTGAAGTAACCCGTATCTTACCAAGAACTTCTACATCCTTTGCAGTGTTTTTACCTTACTTTTAAAATGTTGTTTTCACTCCAGAGCACTTGCTGAGAAGAAATACCTTTGTTCACTCCTATATTAAAGGAATACTTGTCATAATATACAAGTCCTTGACAGTGGCTTAGGCCAGGGAGAAAGAACAGATGCCATGTCTAATAGAGATGAGATGGGAATATGTGGATGGAGAGAAACATCTCGTATGAGCTGAAGCTGGCCACGGTCTCGGGTGTAGTACTCTTTCACTTGAGACAAGTGGCCTTTATTTACCTTGAATAGTCAGAAGTACTGCTGTTGTACGTTTTATCCAAAAACTAGCATTACAGAGAATTGATTCAATGCTGATTCAGAACACTGTCTGTTCCTGAGTCATCACCACGTTCTGGGTTTCTGTTGGAAATCTGCCAGCAAGCAAGTGGCCAGAACTGACCCCCTTCAACTTGTCTGTAAGTGAAAAACGCATTGGTTATTTAAAGGAATATTTRGACATTGCATAGACCAAAGTTTTCCTGTTGCTGCAAATCTTACACAAAACATACTGTTGTTGGGGGTGGGGGATTATCATTTACAAATAATATTGCCTGAAGAAATATGTCCCTGTATCATAAAGCTAAGTATATTTATAAATACATTTAGAAAGCAGGTGGGGAAACAGCAAGCAATTTTTCTTCTAGAATGTAAGTCAAGTATGTATTATTAAGTCTAAATAGACTGGATTAATCAAATGTCATACTGGCACTTCTAATAATGATTTTACGTTACAAATTCCATTACCTAGCTTTACCAGCCAGGAGAAAAGTTACAGAAGATCAATTAAACAAACAAGAAATTACCTTTTCTCTTTATAGTCCATGACTTCCAGCACTTACAATGGTGCCAAGATCCCTGAAAATTAAATCGGCATTTGCATAAGATTAATAACTCACTTGCTTTCTACCTAACTCACTGTAGCTTGTTTAGAGTTATCTAATGTCTACTAAAGAGGCTGGAGATGATGAGAGAAAATTAAAAATGGCTTAATATGTCAGCAAGGATCACACCATTTTAACACGGAGCTCTTATATTAATAAAYGCACCTGCAGCAGTCCAGAGATTAATGAGTGAGATCTCGGCAGAATTAATTTAAATAGGAAGCTGCCCACATGTATTCACTGGTAAACTTGCCTGGGATGAAGCAGACGGTAAGGTGCTACGGATGCGTGGGAACGAACAGCTTAGAGGCGGTCACCCGGGCTGTGGGGCAGGAGCCTGAAGTTCGGTCCCAGGGACCACGTCYCATTTTARGAGCAACCTGAGACTGGCTGTTTTTAAAGACAACTTATCCTGCTCCAGCAGYGATGAGGTCCTGTTTAAAGCCCACGCAGCCAAACTAAGCAAGCTAGTACATTTTAAAGTATGGCTAATTTTCTTAGTTATACTATGAAAGCATTTTAAAGGACGTGCTTTTAAGTGCATCTTTGYCTTCGCCCTCGCAGTGCTGACGGTTCATGAACGCTTACTAAAAATAATCACTTTTCATCAATCACTTTCCATCAATCACTAGGAAAAAAAAATGGAAAATGAGTACGGGGGCTTGATGATCAGTGGGGAAGGGAATACAAATCCTGCGCAGCTCATTCGGCAGGCGCGAGCGCACGTCCGYGCCCCCGACGGGGACGAGTAATCTTGCCGGACGCAGGATCGCGCAGAACGAATAAATGACGCGGTTGTTACTCCTGGAGCTGCTTAGCAACGGTTTGGGGGAATAGGCTGCTTCCTTCCCCTTTCAGCCGCCGATTCCTAACAGGATGCTTAGCCAGATGGTGTACATAAGATTGCTGGGAAACGATTTCCAGATAAACCGCGAGCCTGAACAAACTAATGTAGTTCCAGGTGCGTTATCTGGTAATCTGCAGCAGAAGATGATTTCAGAGGAGAACACCGTTGAAGCTGTCCCTGAAAAAGTTGCCTAGTTTTACAAACATACATATATACGTATATACATAAAACTCCTGCAGCAACCGTACTTACTTAAAAAGGAGCTGGGAGGAAGCAAAAGTTCCCTTTAAAGGCAGTTCTTTGAAAAGAAGTACAGAATACGGGAAGACAGGATATGTGGGCGTGAAGGGAAGAGGGCAGCAATCCTCTTTATCCAATCTGAATAAAACTTAACTTTCATTTAGGGTGAATAATCATGGGTAGTCTCATCTAAAGAGAAAAAAAACTATGCTGTCATTCCTGGTTGTGGCACATGAAATGAATGCAATTAAAAAAAAAAAAGAGGGATTTGGCAGTTAATTCCTCCATGATTAAAGGATGCAGAAACATATGAGGCAAAAAACAGCTTTCATGGGTGATTAAATGCTGAAATATATCCAAGACATTTGATAACTGCATAAGCAATTTATCGAGAATATTCCTCTCTCTTTCTGATATTACTCATACTCTTCACTGAAGGAAAATAGGTTCAAGAAAACAAAAAGCACAGATTATATATACATACATGTATATAGTAGTTATCTCACGTAAGAGTTTAAAACCATGTATCACTGCTGTGTTTATTTTTTGTTTGTATTCTGCATGTTTGCCACGCGGAGATCAGACTCAACTGAGTATTTGTTTGATTGGAGCTTACCAAGTGGGTAACCCTTGCGAATAGGATTAAAAAGACAAATAGCCTTCAGAGAGCAGTGCTGGAAATGCACAAGCAATAGTATTGGCAAGCCACATTTACAAAGGTCACTTGATCCCAGCATGTGCAAAATGCACGTACTAATTGAGAGGCATATCTAAAAGTCTGACAGCCTGYTATTTGTGAAAACATTGCTTGTATTTTCAGGAATAGGGGAGGTTTGGATGAAGGCAGTGAAAATGGCTTGAAGCATGACAAGAAAGTGTATAAAGCCTGCATGAAAAGATGGTAACACTGAAACAGAGGTCTACTAAATCATCAGTGTGGCGGAGATGGTAAATCAGGAATGACCCTTCACTGCCTTTTTGAATACAAGGACTAAGGGGCATGAAAAGAAACTAGCCAAAGCCAAGTTTGTAACAGCAACATGAAGTGGTTTCTTGTGCAACTTGTGCTTAAGCTGTGAAACTCCTTGCCACAGGGCACCAAGAAAGAGAATGGTTTTTCATGGGTTCAAAAAAGCATTGGAAAAATCCTGGTAAAATGATCCAGTGAAGCATATTAAATGTCAAGATGYCACCTCTGGCTGTGGAAGTGAGGGAGCTAATGACACCCAGATATTAAGCATTCAGGGAAGAATCTATTAAATGCCTCCCTGATACTCACACTATTTCCTAAATAACCATGGTCTGCCACTTTTGGAGACAAGATAACCAGAGGATCTGCCCTTGGCTCCCACCCAGCATGGCTGTATCTTTTTAATCTCTCKTTAGCAGTCTGCTAAATGCCATTTGCAATGCAGGAGTCTTTAGCAGAGTGGCAACATAACTACCTGCAACAAAATCGAATCTCGCCCCCATGCTGGTCAGGTGCCCTCCATGTGTGCTGCTCACCGGAGACAAGCTCTGGAGGTGCCGGGGTGGGCTGCCTTCAGCCCCAGTGGGGACCTCAGAGCCCGCTCCTGTRGGCTCGGAGGAAGGGGAGGCAGGTGATGAACGGGAGAGACCAAACGGGATGAGTCTCTCACAGGAGGGAGTTGTAGCTGGAAATAAAACTGCCCTCCTTTTCCTGAACCTGAGGAGTATGGTCCCTGGTGGTAGAGGTGCCTACTCCCTCCCAGAGAGACTAACTCCCCTTCCTATGAGGTGCTGTGCATATTTTAACAAGTTTCTAGACATATTTCTAGGATATTTTGTTGAAGGCTAGATCAACTTGGAAAGGTGAATAAACAGGTTCTGGTTGCTCATGTGTGCCTCATGGCTACATGGCTACAAAAGACCGTTTGCAGATTCTGCAAAATGGTGGYGTATATTTAGATAGGAAGCAGACAGGAACTATAGGTCATGACAGTTTCTCACTTTGACAGATGGACAGTAAAAAAGAAATCAGAAAAAAAAAAGTCCAAACTACTGCACTCAAACCCAACAAACCTGAATTTTTTCATGTAACTTATATGTAATTTAGACATTGGTCTTCTAAGTAAGCTTGTCTCCTCGAGCTCACCCTGTATCAGCCGGTGAAAGTGTATAGATGAYATTGCATACACTCAACAATGTTAAACAGATCGGAGATCTATGTCAGATTTCATGTATCAGTATCAGTAACACGTTTGAACACATACCATGTGACATATAAGAAAAACTAACATATGTGTACCAGTAACATTTATACGTATCAGTAACACATAAGAATCACTTTGCAGGCATTAATACTTATATCAGTACTAAGCATTTGAAACCTACTTTATGTGGAATTGAAAGTGTATTCTAAAAGAATCTAAAAATGTTCAGAAATGTTCAATTAAGACATTCTAATTAACATCTAGTCTGTCTTTAAAATACTTATATGTATGCAGAGCTTTTATGCCATCTTAATATGTTTTTGTCCTAGCATTTGCTTGGTTTTATTAAAATTTTAATAATTTTGTAAGCAAAGGACTTATGTCTGATATTAACTAAGTTACAGATAAATTAGAATCTAGCAGTCTACATCAATAGCTGAAAATACGTCCCCTTGACATCCTATGGTTTGTTTAATTCAAGAGGCCAGATTATCATAGATTGTCTTTATTCTCTGTAAAATCTATAAATCCATTTTTAGGTTAGCATATAAATCTATAGATGATTTGGAAAACAATATTGAATAAGAATGGTGTCTGATTGAAGTTATGGTCATATTTTCAAGACTCAACACAAGCCCATCGACACAAGGTCTGAAACTACCGACATATCTTTAAATGTAGCACAGGAATAGTGAGTGATACTGCAGTAATTTTCAAGTTATCTTTAATAAATGTTATCCTAAAAAAAGAAATCAATTTATTGGTGAAAACAAGGACACTAGTATCATGTTGGAAATCTCTCAGTGCTAGCAGTACAGCTAGCTAGCAGCTAGCAGTCGTGGCGCAGTGTTTCTTTTAGAAAATCCTTGAATCTCTCTGTGAAAGTCTGAGGCAGTTAAGCAGGAAAAAAGGTGGTTGAGGACAGCATTGGTACAGGTCACAAGTGTGTTTAACTTCTGATGACCAACTGATACCAAATCATTTTAGTACAACATCAGAAGGAATAGTGTAATGGGAGCAGATATTTAACCACAGTGCTGTCCAGGCTGCATATTCCCATCCCAGGTRCCTACTAGTTGACATAAGAGATTTCTTTACGGAGCAGCAATCAGTCTTAATGGGAGACCAAATCAATGCATTTGCTTCTTTATCACCTAGCAAAATCAAACATGCTACTGGATAAGTGAGAGCCAATTACTGATGGGTGCATGGAACAAAACAGCTTCTCAGTTGATTACTGCCATTCTGCTTTCTGTGTCGTACTGTAGCTTCATGTGGGCTGGTAGGCATTGCTGAAGCTAATTTCGGTCATTTCTGCCCTCTTCACCCACTGGCACCCGCTGCTGCCCTCAAGCCAACCCTCCAGCACTGCTGTCTGCGTGGCTCCACGGTGAACCAGAAGGGGAACTGATTTGTCCAAAAAGGATCTCAGAGCAAAGAAATGGTTATTTTTTCTGTGGGATCTGTTCCCTAATTCTGCATGGGGCTGCGCATCCACCTATGCTGAGAATGGGGCAGTATGTAGGTGGGAATGAAGAGCAAGGGCCAATGCTTGCTCAAGCACCCAAAATTGCATGGGGACGGGAGGCACAGTGTCTTGAACAAAGTTTCCTATGGCTCTCTTGCTGGTATTTTCCCACTGCTAGCCCTGTTTTAAATCAGCATTTTCAGAAGAATTTGTTTCTCAGAGAATTCAAAATTTCCAGAAATGCTTGTTTATCTTAGCCAGAAACAGCCAATTTTCAGCTGTCTGCATAGAAGCCAGGCAGTGGGGAGGTCATAAGAGATAGAGGAGCAAAGGTCTGAAAAATGAGATAAACACTAATAGTGATCAAATCCCACATTTATATGCCTCAATTAGTAAGTGACAAGATGACAACATCCTACCACTTTTGGGTATTGCAATAAATATTGCAGAAAGAAAGAACTCATAGAGGAGAACAAATTGCTGAGTTCACCTGACCAAGGTAAGGAGAGAGGCTGGATTGAAACAGAGGCTAAGTTAGTTGGAAAATATAAGAATGTTTGCATTGGCTGAGGAACAGAAACTTAAGGGAAAAAAAAGTAGCTAAAGGGGGAAAACGGAGGGGAGGAGATGACAACAACATCAAAAGCAAAATAGGAGGAGAAAAGGGAGATAGCAGAAGGATGACATGAGTTGGAAACTGGGACAAGAACTAAAGTACTTGAACAAGGACTGGACACGAAAGGTCATGGCGGTTATTACTACCTTTGAGGAAAAGATTTGCACTTTTTAGTAGAGGAAAAAGTGGTTTTATGCAGGAGAGAAAAATGGAAAATGCGAGATTCAAAGTGCTGGGAAGTATTGGTCAGGATGAACTGAACCAGGAAATAAAGTGATTTAAGAAGGAAAATGTTGGAAAAGAAAGTGAATACTGGCACAGTGTGAGAGAGCAGAAGTGAGACTACTCCTTGTGGAGGATGAATAAAAGTAGAGTTGAGAAACGTAAACTGTTGCACAGAGGGAACAAAACAGCTTGTCTTGGAAACATTGACTATAACACTGACGGAAGTGAATGAGAGCAGCAAGGGAAACTGTACAAAAGAAACAGCCGCAGAGGCAGGAATTAACTTCCTAGGGGCTCAAAAGGAAGTGGTGGGATGGAAGGAAGACTGACAGAGAGCAAGAATTGCATCAAAGGGTGAGAGATCTGAAAGGAAACACTGGTACAAGTAAAAACTACTTTCACCTTCACTAAGATGACGGCATTAAGAGAAGGGGAGAGGCACCTATAATGTTGCTTAAAGATAGCTATTAGATTCATGAGAGAACTTGGCTTCYTCCTTCCTCTGTCCTCCAGAGCACTTGACTCTGAAGAGCTTAGAGGAGGGAAGAGGAGGGCCATGCAGTGAAACCCGGAGAAGGGAAACAGCTAACTTGATAAATATATAGGATGTTAGAAGAACATTGTCACTGCTCAAACATACCTGAGAGACTGCTCCAGACCGTGAAACTACCTAATGCAAAGTAATACCTCATGATATATCGTGTCAAAGCTGCAACTGGGACTCAACTGATTGTAGGTCTACCAAAACCATAAAAGTTTTCTAGCTTTCCAAAACTGGAGTTTTCAGCTCTTGCAAGGCTAGGCAGGATCAAACTCATGATTACGCTGGAAAGTTTTAGTAGTTCATTACCTATATGAGTGCTTACCTTTGAGAATGATGTTTCCTTTCTGGAAAGATAAGGCTGTTAAATCAGCTTTTGACCTTCTTGAATCTTACGTAGAGAAGATTATCTGCTATCTGGAAGTACAGACACAGAGAAAACACCCTTATCTGCCACATCGTATGAAAGAGACAACTCCCCCTAAATGCAACTAACATTATAGCCTTAAACACATTTTGGTCCATGCGCATATACAGTGTTTGATGTGATGTAACGTTCACTAATTATTCTAAGATTCCAGCATTAAATTTTGAAAGCCTTTTCTTTACAATACTGTAAGTGATAAAATTTAACTCTCAGATTCACCAGGCAAACTTTTTCGCATTGTATATTACAGGGGTAAACTGAAGAGCTATATGCTTTAGTCGTTTATGAACACTTCTCAGCAAAGGCAGGTGGAGCATGTTTAATCCAACATTTTCCAGAAGACCCCAGGATAACACTCTTCCTACTTTCTTTTGCTGTCTGTGAAAGCAGAATATGGACTAATAACTACAGAATATGCAGTCAAATTTACTAGCATCCATTTGATCCCTATGTCCATAGAGACATAAGCCACTATGGAGAGAATGAAGAGATATTAGTGGGACCAGTCACACATTTTTCTGTGTGACACAGTCTCTGGAGTGACACAGCATTTCATTCTCTTCAGGTGGCTACACAAACGTGACGTTGGTACTTTAAAAGTGGATAGGACTTTACCCTCCTGTTTCAACGCTCTTCCCAGCTCTGCCTGAAATGACCTTTCCATGCTTTTAGGACATGTCCATATTCTAGTGCAGAGACTCCCTCACAAAGCTTGGTCCCTGTTGCATGTTGCACTTGTCACTGCTGATAGGTTCCAATAAATATAAGATGTCCTATCATTATTGTATTAGTCAAGGGTAAAATCGATTTAGGGGTGAGATTTTATTTTATTGCCATCATTCATCCTGCTAACCTGCTGATAGTCTAGTGGTGTTTAGTAGATTGCTAACTCCCTGGGGAAGGGACTGTCTCTGTGTGTTTGAAGAGTGCATGGAAAGCGGCCAGAGGTATCAAAATAATAAAAAAAAAACCTCTTATAAAGTAGGAACCCTTTTCTGATAAAGGGGAATAAGAATAATATTTCTGAGAAAATAACCAGTGGAATCAGTTAAACTGGAAATTGCTCAGCAGAATGTCATTATTGTCATATATTTAGACATTAATGTAAAAAAGCACTACWCAATTTCACTGTAAATATATAATACAGAGTCTGCACTATTACTAGAACAAAAAAAAGCTTCAATTTCCTTCAATTTTTGTTACTAGAATTTTACTGTTTGTTAGTATTCCACAGTTTTCCTCAATGTGTTCTTCCTGTAACTACAACAGCTGCCTTATCAGGCAGTGAAAAGCAGACACAGATTATGTGACAGCTTTAGGGTATTTGCAAAAATAAAATATTTTATGGATGCTTCATGACCTTTTTGGGGGGAGGCTGGAGTGACAGGAATAAAACCACACTGTTAAAACTCTTATCCTTTCCTTGCCTCAGAGCAGAAAGCTAGCACTTCCATGCAACATGCTAAGACTATGCCCTATGAAAATAGGGCAGCAACCTCATTCCGGATAGGTGTATGCCTGCTGCAAGGATATTATGGCCATAGAGGCTATCTAACAGGGTAAAAACAGAGGTCCAGAAGGCTGAAGAATGTCTCCCTATGTATTTTCAGCCAACTATTTTTCCATCAGGGACAGTGTCGAGGGGAGAAAAGGGAAGGAGTTTATTTTTGCTGTTTCTCCCTAATATCAGAAGTAGGCATGACAGAATCACAGAATAAACTGGGCTATTCTAGTGGATGGACACCTCCAGAATGAGGTCCAGAGAGTCTTGAAGGGTCCTCCAGAGATCTCTAGTTCAACTAGCTCAGAGCAAGCTCAATTAGATCAGGTTGCTCAGATCGAGTCAAGTTTTGAGTATCTCTAAGGATGGAGACTCCACAGTCCCTCTAACTTGTTTCACATTTAACTATCCTCATAGTGAGAAGAGATTTTTTTTTGTTTGTTTTTTTGTTTTGTTTGCATTATATTAAGATGGAATTTCCTGTATTCTAGCTTGTTTCTGCTGCCTYTTGTCTGAGGCACAGTGCAGGTCTGAGAAGAGACCGTCTTCTCTGCACTTTCCTATTAGGTTGCTAAAAACAGTAAGATGATCCCTCTCCTTAGCCTTCTCTTGAGGCTGAACAAATCCGAGTTGCTCAGTCTCTCCTTGTATGCCATGCATTCAAGCCCCCCGACCCTATCGGTGGCCCTCCTCTGGACTTGCTGCAGTATGTCCRTGTCTCTCTTGCAGGAAGAGCCCAGGGCTAGGCACAGAACTCCAGATGTGACCTCACCAGGACTAAGTAGAGGGGAAGGATCACCTTCCTCAAACCACTGGCTGTACTCTTACTAATACAGCCCAGGATGTTGTTGTCCTGCTTCACTGCAAGGACACTCTGCTGACTCACGTTCAGCTCCAGGACCTCCGGGTCCATTTTCACAGAGCTGTTCCCCAGACTATTGGCCACCAGCCTGTTGATGTGCAGTGGCCTTGCAATAACATTGCACAGCTCCCTCATCATCTTCAGATGGATCTGTCTGGTCTGATGGGCTTACATATGCTTAGTTGGCTTAAGTGATCCCTAACTGTTCTGTTGCAATGGGCAATGCTGTATACGCACAGACTCTGCTGTAGGCTCAGGGTACTGGGAGAGCAGAGGGCAGACCTTACCAGTGAAAACTGAGAGAAGAAAAAGCATCAGGTGCTTTAGACTTTTGCATGTCCTTTGTTACCATGTCCACCATGTCCACAGTCGAGGATGCCAGCCCATATCCCAGACTGCAGGCAGCACCTAGACAAACTGAATGCCTAGGAAGCAAAAGGCCCTGTGTCTTGTTACATCTTTCCTTCCTTCAGCAAGTCTTGCTGTGCCCCTTGAATGAAAGCCTGATATAGAAGCCTCCAAGGAGGGAATTTACAGTCAGGAGGAGATGTCATAGAAAGCACACAAGAAGTAGGCAGCTATTATTTTTGTGAGGGAAACCTGYCAGACTATTGCCTCTGCCTCATCTTATCTTCTGTAGCTATAATCTCATCCACTCCTAGGGGAAGGAGCCAGGCTCATGCGGGTTTACTCTCATCACTTGTATGGAGTATCTGGCCACTGCATCAGCCAACAGGACATGACTAAGTATAACGGGTCATGAGTTGCCTAGCGAGATTGCCACATGTTGGTTTTTGGTTATTTCAATATTGCTGAGTTTAAGCGCTTTATAGTTTTGTTTGTCAACATGTGTTTCATGACACACTGTTTGTTATGGTGCTTCATCTCCTTGCAGTACCAAGAGGCAGCTCCTATTTACTTTGGGCACTCAGAACTCATTCTGCCTTTGGATGAACATGTGCAAAATGAGATCCAAACTGAATTTGTGAAAAACTGAATTTCAAAGCACAGGGTTCGCATATGCCTAGCAGAACACTTTTTCTCATTTTTTGTCCAGACTAAAATGGTAACAGCTAAAAGAGGAGCATTAATTTCCAGTTAACAAGCTGACTCTGGGACATTCTAGGGTGAGAGCTCTTTTCCCCAGTGACAGTCTTGTATGACAATGTCACTTCTGTGGGTTGTCAGTTCTACCTTCATTAGTGACAGAGGCCCATTCATAGCCATCAAAAAGCCTAAAGACATTATCTGACAATCAGCTCATACTAAAGTCCTATTTATTTCCTTCATCTTCTCCAGAGGTGGCAATTATGCTTCTGGACCACAAAGGAACATTATTATCTTGCTCATGAGAATAGGCAATGTTGCAGTAGGAACTGGAGCACTCACCGTATTTATATATTTCCATACATCTTTCCCATTTATGTTCTCAGTCAGTACCAGTCTTCCAGAACTTTAACTCTGCAGAAAGTTTGGCCTGTGCTTGAAAATTATTTTTGTTATGTTTGAATAAAACATTATTCCCTGTTCCTTTCTGGAAGGAATTTCTACTTATTTCACACATTTTTACTTGATTTCAGAATGGTTTCCCAGTAGTTTCTCCTGCCTGGCATTCCATAGAAATACCAAAGGAAAGAAATGGTGAAAAATATTAGCAAAGTCCCACCCAAATATTTCAGGCAGAGATTACAGTTAGAATTCATCTAAATCATGCCGTATGATAACTTGTCTTAGAAAATGCTTGTTGTATTTATGGTATATCCATTATACAAGCTTGTATATATGTGTATTATATCCTCTTTATCATTAGCATGACATTTGCATTAAATTTAATGGTAGATGCAAACTTCTCTGGAAAAATGAAAAATAGCTCCAATGGAAAGCAATGACAAGAGTCAAATTTCAGAATGCACGTTTAATAGGAAACAAAATTCATATTTTCAGAAGCTGGTCCATAAAGCTGATTCTCAGACATGATGAGTAGTTTGCAGACCTCAGTGAAGGGGARCTGTCAGAAAATACAAGATGATTTTGACCAAAGAATGTTTTCCATATCTGAATGAATGCTGTGTTTCTTAGTCAAGGAATATATTGATCGTTCAGTGTTTCTCAGGAAGCATCCACTTGCTACCTTAGTAACTCACTATCTGCATACTCACTGATCTGAATGATTTAAAATGTAATCTTTTACATTTTTTTTAAATCACCTTTCATTTTTCTCCTGTAGCTGTGCCAAGTTTTTTCAGTTCATGACTTYGGTGGTTCCATATTGCAGGGAAGGAAAAACGAACTTCATATTTCAGTTTCCTGCTTACCAGTTAAGCCTGGCCATTCTGAAATAGGTGCAGATAGTCTCTCCATGTAAATAGAAAGAGAAAATGAGCATTTCCATGTGAGCAGCAGAGTCACACCCGCAAGCACCAAACCTGGTCAGCCCAGAGACGAAGTGGGAGGCCTTGTCACCTGGCTCCATCTAAAGTTGCAAATTTGGCCTGCCATGAAATATTCTTTCCTTATTACCACCCCACCCCCCACCCTACCCCAAACCAAACACAAAAGACATATCAAAGGAGTGAAAGAACTGGGAACAGTCCTGGTGCAATGAATCATCTCCAAGAAATCTAATCTTGCAATTTCTTAAATCACCTTTTAGTGCTGAACTGGTCATAATTTTGGGGCAATGATAAATGTTCTGTATTAGAAGTTCTTGACAAAATCTTTTTTTTTTCCTTTTGTGGTATTTTCACAAAATTAGAACATTTACGAGGAAGGAGGAAGACCCGAGGTGGSGGCCCTGGTCCATCTTGGACAACTGAGCCTCGTCGTCGTTTTGAATGACAGCATCTGGGCTGCTGGACGCCCTGAGCGTTTTTTTGTCTCCTGTCTTTGTCCACTTGCTATCTTCCATTAAAGTCTGTGTCAACATGACTTTTTCCCCCCACTGGCACACAGGAACACATTTAGCTAGGATGGCCTTTAGATGGCATTTCAGAGACACGTGCCAGGTTCACCAGCTTTGTGCTGCCTAGGTGTCTGCTGTGACTACTAGATTAGAGATAGCCACTCTTTCTTTCAGCAAATATTTATTTTTCCTGTTCTAAAGGGAATTATTTCCTCGCAAAAATCATTTGAAATCTGACTAGAATTTGCAATTAACTCTAATGGGCTTCTGGAACAAAAATCCAGTAACTACAATGTTAATAAGTGGCTGAAGGCAGAGAAAGCACACAAAGATAGCAATAGATAGTAAAAATTAGCTGAAGGTATTTATATATAAAACTATATTGGTTCATAAACTGTTCACAATATACCCAAGTCTGACTGTGACATCTCAGTTCAACTGCTCACACCCACACTCCCACTGCTTCCAACAGGGACACTGCTTCAACAATGGCTCAGGGTGAACAGAAATGTAAAAGTAATCTAAATAACTTCTTCATCCTAATACTCATATTTAAGTGTAAGCTGCCTCAAGTCCATGGAGAGGTAATTATCCCTGATGCTCCTTTAACATCTTTTTTTTTTTTTTTTTTTCTTAGTAATAGTCCTTTCTACCTTTGGAATTCTATTATACTTTTAATTTATATAATACGTATATACAGCATGCTTTATAAATCCAATGCTGGAACATGAAAATAGTTTTTATAACAACATTAAGTAAGGTCTATCTTTCTTCAGTTTACCAAAGGCATCACTCTGACATATGTAGGTGATGGACTATAAGTTTGCTGGTGTAGCAGACCCCAGAGGAATGATGATAACAATAAAGCACATCTTAAAATAAAGATTTTAAGGATTTTTAAGGTTGTGCTCCACAAACATAAATAGTAATCATATAATTACTTTTAWTTTTGGGTTTTTCAAGGGGACTTCAACTCAGCCTCCAGTTCTATCRGATCAGTTCACCAGAGACAGTTTACTTGGGAAAYATGTTACAGCAYACAGACATCTTTTTGTGGGATARCCAGGTAGTTRGAARTCTACATATCATAAGATGTCCTTGYATCTATTTATTATAAGTTGTACCCATAATTATTTGCAGGCAGAGTTGTAGGCTAAAACTGGGGCCTTAATATCTTGAATAATTTTTAGAAAATGGGTTTGGGTAATCTRCAAGTTGTAAAGCATCATAAAAATCTAAGGCATTTCCTATATCCATCTGGTATATTTGTTAATATGGGCCAACTTTAGTCAGGGTGTAAAAGAGATTTCCGCACTAAAGAGGCAAGGGGACTTTCTCTTATTTGTATCAAAGCTGCACCAAGTTCCCTAAGCCTGCTTTTCTCCAGGACTGGATATAAATAACATTTAACCACTGTAATAATGGATGACATRCATAAACATTATTGAAGGTTAGTTYGTGCTTTGTGCCTAAAATGATCCCCTTGAGAGCATAGCACAGCTTCAGTTTCATCATTGCTCTTGTCAGTCAATCATATACARTGGGATTTTAGATACAGTGGCTTATTATTATTAATTGAGAATATTTCATATATACGCACATAGTACCAAGACAGAGACCTACTCAGTAATTTTAAGGAGTTTAATTAAGATGAGTTTGGGTCATCAATATTTACAAGTAACTGTAGGCCCTTGAATGGAAAACAAAGTCACGTGTATTGGCAGTGCTTTAAATGCGTTAAGGAAATTAGCCATGAATAAGCATGAACTGGCCGTAGCTGTCTTTATGAGGACCTTGGAAAGCTTCTGCAACATCTTTTTCTCCAACTCCTTCTTCCAGTCTGAGCCTGGCAGCCTGTCTGCAGCCTACAGATGCTAAAGAGCGCATGAGCTTCTCTGACCTCATGTACTAGTGAGAAAATAGGGCATCAGGATCCTTCTTCTCTTACACATTCATAAAGACAACAGCCAACATTTGCTGCAGCCTGCTCTTAGGGATGGAAGCAATTAGCTCAGATGGAGCATAACGAAGTGGAAAGGGGTCTTCTCTGTCTGTATGCACCAGCAAGCACCATCGGGACTGATCTGGGACAGTTTGTTCCTGTAAAAGCTCAGTTTAGCCACTGCTTGATTTTTATCTCACCATTATATAACACAGCAAGGAATGCCTACCCTATACACACAGTTGCACACAGTCGATCTATCTCAGCAGCCATGTCCCTCATCCTCATCCAGAAACAAAAAACAGAGGTTGCAATTCCACATACAGAGCTGCTTGCTTTCTTTCCTCCTGAAAGTCATAGTAGTACCTACAACTCACCCCARGTTCTGGTAGTCTTATCATTTGGTGTCTTCTCTAGCAGGTTACTTTCCCTACTGTCATGGACCTAGTGGCTCCTTGTGCTGCTCCTGCTGCTCACAGGGTGCTCAAGCCAGCACCAAAACCCTGAGGAGCTTCAGCACATTTGGTGCAAGGGCTCATATGGCTCATGGCCGCCCACAAGCTGAAAAGCATTTTACCAAATAGTGAGAGAATCCATGCACAGACCACTAATTACGTGCAGTTAAGTCCACAGTAGAGGACTTAAATGGCTTGGCACTATAAGGCAGTCCATCCTGTCTTTCTACGTTTTTATTAGYCATCTTGAAGCATAAGCAATTGTTAGTTTTGTATGTTATGTTTTTTTGACACAATTTTCTGTAACTTGTGTGATAGTGTAGAACAAACAGGGGGGTCTGCTGAGAACTAGGGTTAAATTGCAGCCACTCTCTCTGGCAGAGCTATACTGTAGCACCTGCCAGATACTTCTGTCCTCTGTAGTTAACTGTCATGCAAGAGCTAGGAAATCCAAAGGGATTTTTTTCCGTATGCACCAACACACACGTTCTTCTATTGTTACTCTTGGTAACATCCACTCAAATGCAAAATGTACAATTTATCTCCAAAAATGCAGTACAAATGGTTGGAACAGACATATATGGGAGGGTCTCAATATTTGAATCCATAAATGGAAATGAGTCACTGCCGTTCTGCCCAATTTTCTATATTATTTCTGATATTTTAAACAAGAATTTTCATGAAAATCAAAAGCTAGTCAGCAAAAGAAAACAGACGGAATATATAAAATATGTAAAATACATATTCCCTTTTCAGAAACAACCTGTGCATTGAGAAAGCTCCTCAAGGAATATATTTGCAAGTGACTAGTCTGAAAAAACTATTCTACTCTTTCTGCTTACTTCTTATTGCTACCAAATTTAGGGGCAGGGAGAGGAGGTGCTGGCTACTACAGGGAACTGCAGAGTCAGATTCATAACCCAGGTCAGCCTAAGTAGGTGCTCTCATACCAAAAGATCAGTCAGAGCAGCACTGTATACCATACCACTAAAACAGTGCTTGTATTTACACTAGACTCGGAGATGTAGGTCTGCTCCTTGATTTTTCTTTCCTCTTCTGTCCTACTACCTGGAAGAGAGTGCAAAAACAAGCTTCTTGGGAGAATTTCTGAATGCTGATTTTCAAAAATTTTAACTTCAATATAATCGTCATAATCATACCTACAGATCTTCATCCTCATGAAATGGTTCTAGTCACCTCTGTAAAAGTCTTTCCATAAAGCTTGTCCTTCTGCATATTTACTGGAGCTCAGGATTAACCACGCAAAAATAWTTTTTTAAAAATGAGAATGAAAATGAAATATCAAAACCTCTGGCCACCTCAGCAATGGCCATTGAAGATTTGTCAGATTCTTGAGTGCCGTTCCCTGTGCTGTGTTCAACACTGTACTGCGTAAGGCTTTTTTTCTGCAACTTTCTTAAAAGCCCTTCTCCTATCTCTCATCTATAAACTTGGGAGGATTCTAACACTTTTATGGAATAAATACTCCAAGACAGTTATCTTAGCATATCAGTGACAATCAGCTGCTGCTACCTATTAAAATCTGTTACCACAAAAGACTCCCTGTTGCCCTCTGCCTACGCACAGGATACTCACTGGTGGGATGTGGAACTCAGCATGTGGTGCGCCATGTCTCTAAGCCATTTCAGCATTTAAAAGCTATGATTGCTTTTTTGACAGTCAGCACCCAAGGGAAATATTGTACTAGGTGGACTAGCCTGACTCAGAAATCTTGCAAACAGTTATCACCAGGTCTGAATAACACAAAGAAATCCCTTTAAACACAAAMAGCTCCAAATGATAAAAAATGTGCTTTCTTAAAAAAATCTTTAATCAAGAAACACCAGTTGTTCCTAGCAGATGATCTAGATACAAAAAAAAAACCCTCCAACACATGTATGATTCAATCATTCTTCTCAAATAAAGTCTTTTGCTGAAATAAGGGAATTAAACATCAAAAACAATGTCTACCAATTGCAAAAGACAGTTCTTGGTGTGACAGCTGGTCAGCTGAGTAACAGAGACAATTCTATTACTCACTTCACTATCCAAATGTTTCAGAATGTGAGGCAGATTTTTAGGTTTTTTAGATTTTTTTATTAAAAGAGTGATCTCAAAGAGTTATTAAGAAAAGCAGTAGAAATTGCTCCTTGAAAAAGAAAAAAAAAAATGAATATGGTTATCAGTTTGGATGGAGCCTTCAGATTCAGACTAATACTGCAAACAAGCGGCCAGCGGGAACGTACTGCTGCTGGGCACAGCAGAACCCCTCGAGCATTTATAATTGACCGACATGGAAGAACAGGCAAGAGAAAATCAGAAATATTGGAAGACAGAGAGGCAGGACTGTAGTCTTGCAGAGAAATTTCCATATAGCTGCTATCTCAGCTTTGCCGCTAACCAGCAAGAGTGCAAAATATCGCCCAGGCACAGTGGTGCAACCCTGAGGTTATCCTCCTGGAAACCGTTCTGGGGGCAGCAGAACTAATGAAGACCTAGTTGTCTAAAGACATGTAGACAATTTCTCTTAAAGTCCTCCTTTTCCTCACTCTTCATTCAAGTCACCTCAGCTTTTGCTCTGGTCCGGCTGGCTCCGAGCAGGTACCCTCTGGCTGGCTGGTGGCTACCTGGCAGAGCCTTGGGGCCCGGTCCGGCCCCTGTGCCCTCCACGGGTCTTTGACGTGGGCCTCTGTGCCTCTGCACCCACCAGCTGTTTTTCGCAACGTTCATAGGAAGGGAATTGCCTTTGGGAATGTGGTTGCTTAGTCAGATTTGTTTAAGAATTTATTTGTGAGGATGGATGGAAATGACTGACAGATGGACAAGGGGCTTGTCTAAGTCTTGCTTTCCTTGGAGAGATGCTAAAAAGTCATAGTTTCATGTGGAGCACACGGTGAAGGTAATGCCAAGTGGTGTGCTGGCAACCAATATGACTGTGATTTTATACCGGCAGGGTGTTTGGCTCACGGTTATTATCTACAGCTTTTTATAGCTTTCAAGGCCTTACTGTAATTGGTGCTGGACAGTCAAAGGGTTAAACTGGCACCCAGCAGAGCTCTCTCTAGGTGAGAGCAGAGGAAGACCATAATTTCTTTGGTTTTTGTCCTTTGGTAACACTTGCAGCGTTCTGTGTCCTGCACATTTCTGAAAGCTTATATGCTGCACTAGCAACAGCAAAACCAGATGAAGGGGCAGGAAAAATGGATGCAGCCTGATCTATCAGCAAGATGATCACAATTTTGCATGAATTTTTTCTCACTTTTTTACATCTGCGAGCAGTCTGCAGCTACTGAGAGCTACTGAGAGCTTTTTTTTTTCTTTTTTCAATCGATACGAACTGAGCTGTATCTCAGCCTGTAAAAGCTTTTTTGTCCCCATTAAAACCCCGACGATGCTATACACTTCCCTGCCTGCCAGGGTGCGGCTTTTCCCAGCCCGTTTTCGCTGCACTGGCTGGGCGGTTTTTCGGACCCTTCTGCTGTCAACAGATGGGAAATTTCAAAAGTCATTCTAGAAAGCAGAGAGTGGCCAGCCACGGGCTTCCTGCCTCGCAGCCCCGTGAGCGCCAGCGGGGCTCTGCCCCTGGGAAGGAGGGCAAGAGGTCCTGGGAGAGGAAAATCAGGCATTGAATCCTGAAGGAAGGTTTCTGCCGGGAAGGTTTCTGCTTTGCGCCTTTGGATTGATAATAAAATTTCATGTGCTAAGGGGAGAGAACAGTCTCACTAATAATAATATCACACTATTAGTCTCAGTATACTATACAGTCTCACTAATATCAGAGCAAATCCAGACAGCATTGTCTTTTAAATAAAAAGGCAAATCAGCAATTTTTCTGTGTCTTTTTTCCCCTTTTGGCACATCTTGCAAAGGCAAGACCCAAAAGGTGGGCAATCCAAAAAACACTACTTTGGCAAGCCGCCATAGTGTTGCTGTTATGGTAAATTATGCACAGGGAGAACATGAGACCCTCAAGCAGACAGAGCCGCTGCCTGCCTTCTCAGCAGCATTACCTTGCAGGCACGGCAAGAAACACAGCAAATCCACAGAGAAGTGCCATACCCCTTAAAAGCCTCATACCGTTTACCTTAGTGTAAAACTACCAGTAGATTTTTAGTGCCCTACTCGGGTTTATTTTTTAAAGACCTTCAGGTTGATTTTAAGCTTCTGTCAAAGCAGCAGCCTTCTTTAATGAAATGTTTTTTATTTTGCAAAGGGGCCTTTGATCAGTAAAGCATCAAGCGAACATGCAGAGTAACAAATAAAATTTTTTGCTTGTAATACTAAAAGTTTCGCTTCAAGCACAGAAAAACAGCCAAACAAATGTCCAGCCTCTACATTTTTATCCAGACAGCTGTCGCTCAAAACTGAGACTCTGGGCAAAGTATAGATAGGCAAAGGGAACTGCACATGCACTTCCAAGAGGACTGTCTCTAATAATACCTACCTATCACAAAGTTTTCAGGTGTTTTACAATTCTTCTTGCCCAGGCATCATCTATCCTTGAGATACCTATGGTACAGAAGTCCAAATCTCTAATTGTCTCTTTCTGGTATTTCTTTTTGGAATGAAGTAACTATTTTCTTTATCAATCTTCTTCCTAATCTCAACTCTACAGTCAGTGCTCCGCAAAGTAGGATTTCCTTCTGTGAGACTGTGGTTAGTCTAACTTTCTGAATACTCAACTTTTAATGTGAATTATTATTTCCATTGAGCTGGGAGCATCGTCAGGTTCTTGCAACAGGCATTTATTAAGATTTTCGACTCCAGTGAGTAGAACTGAAATGTTAGAAAACTGTCTTTCTTCTGCCTAGAAAGAAGAAATGGATTTTTACCTATGTGTATACTTTTGAGGCTTAGAAACCCATTGTGTGCATCCATTGGTACTGAATCTCTTATACAAGGATTGGAATGTTTTAGCTCTGTAACAACTACCACACAAAGAAATATGCTCTTAACTTCAACTTTAGTCCCACTAAGTGTGATAGGATTAGTCACATGCATAAATTTAGACATACACATCTTAGCATAATCAACAAAAGCAACAAAAACATTTCTCAGAAACCACATACGAAATTTTTATCTTTTTAGTAGTCAATAACAAAAGCTCCATTAATTCTGACTGAGCCAAGATTACAACGATGACATTCTACTGTTCTGTAAAGTGTGATTTGGTCTTATTCTTCAATTAATTTATAAATATGTCATCTGTCTTGTCTTACTGAGAGTTAAACCTGACAATACAAAAAGAGTTTTCCACAGTTTTTCAGATAGTTCTCACATCACTCCATTTTAATGAAAAAAAAAAGAAAAGAAAAATTGAGTTCACTTGTGTTTGCACAGCTTGTGTGCAAAAACAGACTCTTTTTACTTTTAGTTTGAAGGATGTAATAGAGAAATTTAGGTAAAATTCATGTCATCATTTCCTAAACTCATTTAGTTTTATGCAGGGCATATGGAAAGATTCTCTCCTGGATAAAACACCATGAAATTAATTTTGACATGTTTTTGTAGAAAATGTGCTATCTCCACACTAAAACACTTACAAACATTATGTACGGCTTTCAAAAGAAAAGACTCCTTTTTCTTTTTTAATTCCCACAAAACACCTTAAACATGCGAGTCACTTATTCAGAGGGTATACGCAGAAGAGTTGAAAAGATCACTGCTGAAAGAAAACACTTGCCACATTAGGCAAGAAGAAATAGGTTTTCTCACATGCTGATGAGATGGACATGATTAAGCATGTGGACGCCGCGCACAGCTTTCAAGGTGAGCTATTTGTAGTGATCAGAGGAACTTGTAGGCGGCAGCAAGTGTGATCCAATTACACTCGAAGACAGAAAAGAAGGATAATGCAGCTTTGTCTTCTTCAGAGCAGGATCCTGAGGGCACCTTGTCCCCTGACATGCTGTCCCCTCTTGTCCATCCCTCCTGCCTCTCTGCTCCCATGGCCCTTCAGCTGTGGAGATGCTGGGCAGAATAAAAGCGAACCCCCGCAGAGGAAGACCCAGGTTTTCAAACCCCAGTGAGGGCTGGTGTCACTCGGAAATATAAGGCTGCTAAACTCCCTGGAGCACCCCTGTTAAGTGGAATGACTGTCCCCACTAACCAGCAGTCGCTGCCATTAAACGCAGTCGACCTTGTACCAGATCTACTGGAGACAGCTTTAGGGGCGTCCTGGAAAAATATAGCTCGTTATGCCAAACAGTCTTTAGAGCTGACTTCTGTTACCTGAAGCCAAAAATGAGTTGCTCTTTGGTAACCAAGCACAAAACCGAGCTTTAAATACTATAGCAGTCAGAGGGATTGTTCCTTGCTTTTCCTGATCTAGAAAGATAGGGCTATGGCACCAGTATAAGCATGCTCTGTTCTTAAGCTCTCTTGGTCTTTCTAGCTTCTCTAAAACTCTCAACGTTTTGTCTTTTTTGACCTTTGATGAGTGCTGCGCCAGTATGTTCAGGGAAGTATTCACAATAGCTTTGAGGCATCTTTTCTGAATAGCAAGAGTTAATTGAATTAAATTAATTTTAAAATAATCATTAAATAAATTTGACTCAGGTTATTTTTCATCTGCCATTTTGTAAGTTCCATATTTTAATTTATGCTTTCAGTCAACCTTCCAAGTACTGAATTTGTCAGTAACTCTCAAGAGCAGTCCCAAGCACTAGTTTCTAAGAACTAGTACAGCAATGTCTGCTGCCTTTGAGTCTTCCGATAATGATTCTTACACTACTGAGAAATTGCATATTTTGTTAGCAGCTCAGCTGCTTTGCTTTTCTGCAGTTTTTTCCTCCAGACTTCTTGAATACATGCCATCTGGGCTCATTTGCTGTCTAAAAAGTGCCTATTTACAAATAGAAAATGATTTTAATGATGTACACACTTTTTAAAAGGTCCAAATTATACTCTAAGAAATAAGCTAAGGAGATCATGCTTGTAGAAAATAAATAAATAAAATCAGAAAGTCAGAAAAAAACACTTTTTTGTCCTTTTGCTTTTCCTCTATTTGCTTTTCATTTTTGCAAAAGCTCACCCAGTGAATGAAACATAGCATGGACTAACAGCAATCTCATATTAGTAGGTTCATTCAGCTTACTGCTAAAGCATTATCGAATAAAAATGAATTTTCAAAGTCTAATAAAACATTTTAGTTCCTTTTCTAGAATTTCAACCTTCAGTCTACCTCTGCTAGCAAACTAATATATATGACAACATTTTTGCCACAATAGAGAGAAACAATCTGTTGGAGCTCAGGAAGGACAAATTTAAGAAATTATTTCTTAGCAAGCTAAAACTGCATGTTGAAATCCTGTCAAGATCAACTGGTATTATTTCTGGCAGGATTAACCATATGAGGGCAGAGATTAAAAAGTATAATATCCCATGATTATGGACAATGAGAAAGAACAAGAAAGGCAACTGAATTCCTGACATGATGATTTTGAGTGCTGCAACTTTTGTGTGGCAACAATCTGAAGAGGAAGAATGATTAAAAATTTACTTCTCATAAAAGAAGAGTTGTAACTACGGCCTTATATCTTCTCTTCAGTCCACATCTGTGCTCCGATCTGAGCCTGTAGCTGAACTCCACTCTCAGAAAGCACGAGCCCTTCAACTTATCAGAGCTCCAGTATGAGTAGGAGCAGTAAGATTCAGATTTTCATATCCGCATCCAAATCCAAACTTGTGTATAGCTGGGGTTTCATATCTTCTAGGTAGCTGCATTTTGGATCCAGTATTACTGATTCACATACATTTTTAATAATATTCTGGAATCTAATATGACTATAGTTTATGCATTCAACAGAGTGATTGGAGAACGAAATCTTTTATTTTTATAGAATAACTTGTGCAGCTGATGCTTCAGAAATACCATTTTGCTGTATTATTTCCTGAGATTTCCATTTTCTTGATACACATTGGAGGTCAGTGGCTAACCCCAGAATGACAAGGTGCTTTTCCAGGAACAAGGCTGAGCAGAGCATCACCCACTAAACAGATGCAACCAGATCTTGCAGCAGGAATGCTTCCACAAACAACTGTCCGGGAGGTGCAGTCTTGGGATCTGACTCAAAGCCCAGCAAGGCCAGCAAGACTCTTTTTGCTCTCAGTGAAATTTGAAATGCAGCAGGTTCACTTCCCTCCTTGTAAATCAAAACAAGCACACTGACCTCCTATGCTGCACTTCTTCCTTCTTCAACACAGACTTATAAAAGAGCCATGCAATTCCAGTGCAGCAGTGTGTCCTTGTAAAGTTCCCACCCCACAAAAATTAGTGTTTACAGTCAACTGATGAGGAAAGCTAATGAATTCACAGGCCACTTGCATTTCTTTTGATTCATAGTTAATACTATAAAACTACAGGCTGCAGTTTAGCTATCTAAAGCAATGTAATGTTCCAAAGATTATATTTTCTTCAGTAAAATTTAAAGTCAAAAGTATATCTCAGGAAATACTCCATACTTTGAGAAAAGGAAAGGTAAATGTCGTAATCATTATGGAGGGAAGAAAAATCAAAACTAAGGTTTACCAGACATCCCTAGACTGAGAATGATGGAACTGCCCAGGCAACAAATGCAAACTATTTTAATTCTTCCCCTTAAAAATGCTTAGTGTTTACTTTCTTCATGTAATTATTTAGCTAATTTCTATTTAATGCTGTTTTAAATTAGAGGCTTTCTGTAAGGGCTTTACTGAGTACTCAGTCTATATTTTCAATCTACTTCAGCCAGACATACCTGCACTGCTTTTAAGAAAATGAAATATGCCCAGAAGACGTATAATTAGTTTCAAGTCAGTAGAAGAGACATCTTAGTTCTGTGTCCAGTAATTTCGGTAGCATTTATTGGTATGTGGACACAGACTCCACTGAGGGCTCCAGGGTGAGGAMGTCCTAGGGGAAAATGTAGTTCTCTGAAATGGGCTAATGCTAGTCCTGCAAACTACCTGTAGATTGTTTATGTGATGTCCAGGGCTTAAGCTAGCCTACTTCCTCCCTTCCCGAGGAAAAATTGTGCTTTGAGTGTGTTTCCAGGCTAAAAAAGGGTGACAGTCTTCTCTTTATGGACTGGGCATTAGAAGAAGCCGACTCGCCGGCACAGTGTTCCAGGCTTTATGCTCATTATTTGGTTGAGGTCACATAGGGCAGCAGCTTGARCTTCTTTGCCGCACAGGCCTCCAGTGCCATCACCATCCCATAAGCYCTACCAGGTCCTTCGAATACAAGCAGGCAACAACCGGGGTTTTTTAATACGCATTTAAGGAACTGTCAGCACGCRTATGCATCTGCGCTCGCTCCTGTTAAGACATCTGGGGAGCCAGCACTGTGGAGTCCGGGAAGACTAACCCGCACCCTCCTAGTGCTCCTAGAAACCAAACCAGAATAGCCAAATACCTGACAAATCTGAAGAGTCTCAGCTATCCAGCTTTGAAGCAATAATGAAATAACCATTGCTTCACTTGCCCTCAGTCTTTTCGAAGCCAGCTGGCACTGTGCTACGGGAAATTACACGTCCACTTTGATTATTTACTCTCCTCTGCACTCTGCATTCTCCACCCTCTCCCTGGATTTAGCAATCATTGCTGTTAGTAAGGGCCAGGGCTCAGCAGACCGGTGAGTGCTGAGGGGCTGATCCGCAGGCCAGAAAAGTCAGTGGAAGGCCTTAGCATTTTGGATCAAAATGACATTTTCCTGCCCAGCCAACTTCAATGCAAACTATGCACTCGGCTTCCGTGTCATTCCAGCAAGAAATGTGCATTAACACCCACAGATGCTAATTCACAGTGTTTAGGGAGTTGTCAAGATGGGGGAATAATCTCACAGTACGCAGGGAAGGCTGATGGCAGATGCATGCCTTGGATTAAGTTTTAATTGCCACCAAGTTTGATGGTGGTACTCTTGGATCCACAGGTTCCTAGAATCAGCAATTCACTGATGATCAATGATATGGACAGAAAAAGGAAGACTTTAAAAGCTTTTTAAAGGGTTGGATGGTGAATTCTTGCTAACTTTAATGGGTAGTAGACAGCTAAAACCTGTTTCCAAGGGAAAGAGATGGGGAGACCTTAAAAATTTCAGCTCTTGTACTTAAAAAAAAAATCAAATCAGAGAATGACAAGAATTCGCCAATTTTGTTTTCACATCTGATTTTAAAACGATGGATAACTGTGCTAGAAACTGGTTAAACAATATGTATGGAAAGAGAAAACTGTGGCAGAAGCCCACAGTTTAGATTCTGCAAGAGATAAATGAAATGTACTCTGAGGATGATCCTTAGCTGAACACAAGCTGCAGGGTAAAATGTAAGCTTCAATCAACTCTTGCAAATAATTTGAGCCCAATGCCATAAGTGCCTTAAATTAAATCCCTCTCAACAGGAGCCAATCTAAATCATTAAACATATGTCACGCAGAGAGCTATAATCACTAGAAGTGTCGTCTACACAGCATTTAATTTACATAGAAAATGTATTGCAGTTGTTAATTTGACCATTTTTCAATGTTCAATATCTCACAGAAAACATACATAGTTAGGAGAACTCTTGTTTTGTCACCAAATGAAAACCGCTTGCACACATAATTCTGTTACCCAGTTTGTTGTGGCATATATTACTGCAAAAGAAGGTTTCCTTCCACATATGAGTATCCAGCCTCTTGTTCGAGATCTCCAACATGATTTATTACTGCCTTCAACATTTCTGGAAGTCTGATGCCAGAGGGATCATCGGAAAATCTACACCTATTTTCCACCACACACACGCAGCAGAATTTCATCTCCTTACCTCACATCTGAGCCCTTCAACTTATACGTGCCTCTGGCATATCTTTCAGAAAGGCACCCAGCGTTGGTTTGAATAAATGACAACCTGTCAAGGAATAGCGTTCTGGCTCACAGTTTTAAAACTGTCTTCATTTTTTAAAATCATATAGCACCCTGTTAAGCGTCACATCCTCAAAAAAACCCTCCCTGTGCCGATGTGATTCATGTCATGTGGAACTTCCACTAATCTGTGGGCACCCAGGTCTTTGGAGGCTTGCCCCTGGTGGCACTCGCACAGTCAGCGTTCCAGCTTTGAATGCTCGGGAAAAGACTACCTAGAAACTTTTCCATGATTGCTACGCTTTCTGCGCCAAACGCATCTTTAAAGCCACAATCCACAAGCCTGGTTCACTCGTTATCTCTAGTGTATATTGGAAGGGGCTCTTCTGGTATAGTGCGTAGAGCTGGTCAGAGAAGCCTTGGTGATACTGAGATCAGAATTGTGCCCAGTAGGCACTGGTGTTTTATAGGCATAAAATAACTAACCAAAGCACAAAGGAAAGTGAGGATATGTCAACACAGTAAAACAAAGCAACCTGTTTGCCATATCTGCACACTCAGCAGACGCTTAAATAGCAGGCTTTTGCCACGTTTTCAAATACATTTCTTGAGTTGTTGAAACTAATTTGATACTAAGCAAATGTGCATGTGAGGTTAAATTGTATTCATTGAACAAAAATGCACCGAATAGAGGGGAACACTTGCACCCCCATCAGTGGGACAAGGATCACGTACTCTGAGAGAAATAGTCTGTTACTCCCTACAGGTCCCCACACGCATCTGTTTATATGATAATCTGCAACAGCAAGGGTGCCTCACTGCAGAAGGCATTTTTAGTAGGCCACTGTGTTACTTGAGCTCTGCCATGGTTTACAGCTCTCTCAGAATGCCACCTTAAGTGAAATTGGGTACCTGATTACTTTAGTCCAATATTTTATTTACAGCTGCAGCTCATGCTTAACAAAAGAAAAAGGTGAAGTCATTCAGGTAGTTCTTCTATTTCCCTAGTTTCAACAGCTGCAAAACACAATAGTGTCAGCAACCTGAAATAATCTGAATTCTATTGTTATGATAATCCACCCTGAAGTTTTTGAATGTGTCTACATGAGGAGCTCAATTCAAACTTGGTTTGAGTTTGAGGGAAAGATTAGCACTAATGTCAGTTTGAAACAGACTTAATGTATAGCTTCCGCAAAAGGTAAAGCCCCTTTTGAATCTAGAAAACGCGAAGAAAATTCAAAATAATGGAAATATGTAGGAAGTTTTGCATGCAGAAAGGAAAAATGAGTCACTTCTGAGGAAAATAAATCTATTCTCTCCTGAGCTTAAGTTTTAATTTTATTTTGAAGCTCAAATTTTGTCCTCTGATTGATGGCATTACACTGAAATTATAGCTATGTAATGGGTTTCAAGCCGTACTTTATTCACTATAATAATTATAAGTAATTACAGTGCCTTCTATTAGAAGGGTTATTTTATGGACACTTAATTGAAATTTCTGACAAAAAAGGTATGAGTCAAAAAAAACTACATTACAGGTATACCTACTAGCCTCAGGTTTTATATTTTGATTATTTGAAGAATGATTTAATTTTTCAGATATTCATTTTTCTGAAGCCCAGAGTTGTTGCATACAAATTTTCAATGAATAGTTGTTTTCTTTCTTTTACTTTTCTTAATCATGTAATTTGACACTGCAGTTTTAATGTAACTAATCCACTTATCTGAATGTTTAGCCATGAGAAGATCCTGTGCATGCTATAGCCTGGGTGGCAGTATCTAATGCCCTACCATGTCCAAAAATTTTTTTCTTGTAAAATTGCGTCTTGATCCATAGCTCAGAAAAGTCAATGGAAAGAGTTGGGCTTTAGTTGTATTGATTGTCTATAATAACTATGACTAGATCAGAAAAAAAAAAGAAAAGAATCATGTAGAAAGAGAATATTGGGTGGAATAGATCTAAGTTTAAAAATGCTTTTTTTAGTGCAGCACAGTTGTGAGTGGGCATTGCATGAACATACTCACTGCATGTGAATAACAAGTCTTTTCAAGAATGAAATTTTTGTGCAAATACTATATCTCTGTGCAGGAAACTGATAAATGGTCAATGCACATCTCACATCTTAATGTTATGTCAGCCAAATTACTGCTACTCAAATCTTTTCTAATCAAAGGAGAGAAGACCTAGGCTTTGTGGCAAAAATTTGAGGACTGTCATGTACAATCATATTACAGTAATTTCATTTGCAACCAAATAAGAATTAGGATATATTTTCAGTTTTCACTTAATACTCACTGGTGAACAGGCATGTGTGCAGATTTGAGGGGCTTTGTTTTTAACAATTTTAGGAGTCTTTCACAGATCCTATTCAAACAAACTACATCTGTTGCATGTAGCCCTTAGAAAATAAAAACAAAAAATGCTATGTGCAAAGCACTCTGGAGAAGAAACAAAGAAAAATAGATAGTCTTTTCATCTCAGACTTGCTCTGGTTTCATCAGCCACGAAATCTCAGCTCTGGAACACCTTAATCTGAGAATGATTGCTAGTAAAATAGACATTTCTTATGCATGCACCAAGTACAAATGTTAAACATTTGATATTTGGGTGTTATCTGGTTATAATGTTCCTGGCTCAGGCATCCTGAAATTTGCCTGCACAGCAGGAAGGTGGCTTACCTAACAGACACTGCTTTAACATCTTTTGAGAATGACTTCAGAAGAAGCCCATGAAGCCACTGAATCATGTAAAAATGAAATGAAAAGTGTGAGGATAACATGGAAAGTTCCCCTAAAGTAAGAATTTTCTGAACTAAGGCTCTCACATCCCCTTTAATTTAGAACCCGTTATGCACAGGAATTTCAGCACCGTATGCTTCTCCATCAGGTGGTTTAATACTGCTGGAATTTCTTGGTTTCCTCTGTGCATTCTAAGTATTTTTAAATCACTCTTGCAAGAATATGGGTTTTTGATGAATATATGTTCTTGTGTAAAAAAAAAAGCAATATTCCCAGAAAACAGTGCTCCTATAGTTGTTAGGAGTTCCAGTTTGGGTTTCATTCCAAATTTCTATTAAAGTTATGTAATTTAATAGTTCATGTGAAGTTGTAATTAGATGTAGGTGCACTAAGTTTACACTTGTTATGTTAGCATTCTAAAATGAAGATGTGAATAAAATATTTTTTAGACACAAATGGCTCTCAATCAATTGAGGAACAGAAATATCTCAGACTGATAATTACCAAGAAAGCTTTAAATTGGAGGCACCTCAAATAAGTGTCTTTTCAAGAGCCAACTGTCATTATTATCAAGAAATATTGCAACTCAAAGCACAGGTGCTACTTAAACATTACTTGTAAGAGTGAATCAGTTGCAAAATCTGCAACCCCCATCCTTAAATGAATAATCTGAGATGCACCTACTTAGACATTATACTTTCCAAGATTCAAAATATATCCTGCTGTTTCTCTTCAGAGCACCTGCTATGCTGATGCTACAACATAAATAATATCTTATTTAGAAAAATGTTAGCTCAGTTTGTGCATATTCATGTTTGATGCTCGAGTATTTAAGAATGAACCTGCATTAATGTTAATTGGAGGAACACAATAATACACCAGGATGGAAAATAACGTATTTCTATAGGGTTTAAAGAATAATAGATAAGCCCTGAGAAAAACCTGCTGAATTCAACTTGCTTGCCTCTCACAACTGTGGGAGCATTTCACTGAAGCCCCCATTCCAGCTGCTGTGCTTGGAAGCTCAGGTAAACCAACTGATTGTGTGGGAAACCTGGTGCCATTTGTTTTTAGGTCCTTCCTCTCTAAGAATAAAAGACGAAGGAAGGGAATTATTTAATAAAAATAAACTCAATCATTTGCTTTCTTTTTTTAAAAAATTGTTCTATTTCTAAACCTAAGCTTTATACTTTCTTAATTAAGGACCTGTTTTTTCATTCTTCTGGACTCTAAGGTCTGGTATGTGATGTTAGCAATGGCAAGCATCTCGTGACAATTTTTGTAATTCTCTGACGTGGTCTGTGTGGCTTGTGGCTCTCTTACCTGTATTCTGTCACTCTTTCCAGAAGTCTGCATGTCCTCCTGTTGCATTGCAACAGACTCAGTTGTGCAAAAGAGCAGCAGAAGAGGCCTGGGAAAACTCTTCTGCTTGGCTAGCAGCAGCATGAATGTGCTCCGTTGGCAGGGAGGCTGTGCAGGGCAGAGGTTCATTGGGTTTTGTTGTCAGAGGAGCTCAGTGGTTCTTCTGCAGAATAATCTTTTCGTAATAGGCATGTTACATAATTCCCCTGTAAGCCAAGACAAGCTCAGCAAGCAGTATGTCAAGCTGGCTGTGTTTTATTAACGCATGTCTTCTGGGTTCTGAGCATCTACCTTTATCTAATAGCTATAAAACATAGCTGATGCTYCCCTTTGCTGCGATGTTACAAGAAATGCCACCATTTCAGTCTCATCAGAGGGAAGCACACTTGGCTCAACTATCTCTCTAAGTAATGGCCTTATTTAAAAGTTTATTGGGCCAAACCCARTTTKCAGTTAAACAAAGCTGAGCAGAACTGAGGARAAAGAGGGTAGCCAGCCTGGGCTGTGCTTTGTGATGGTGCAAGTGAGAGAAAGCACTGKGGAAGGATGAGGAGTGGGGAACAGTGGCTTTGCTATGCTGATCCCTCASCTCTATATTCTGCTATGGATCTTCAAGCAGCAGAGGTCTGGTCAAAGTAYGAAGGTGCCAAAAAGTCCCCAAATATTCTCTCTGGTGTACTTTAGAAATGGAATCAGGAAGATTTCTGATTCAGTTGGTAGATGCTAACAATACAGCACATGATTCCTAAGGCAGAAGAAAGTCAGGGGAAGACCATGGAGGTCCTGGGCTCAAGCTGGTCAGGAAAATTTTTGTTACGGTTTTCACAGAAATTGATCCATTCCATTGAAATTACATTGGCAATGGCTTCTGGGGTGTAGGCTGGCATCTCCCAATAAAGCCAGAGAGAGGAGGCATATATCTCAGTCCTAGCCCTTGCTTTATTGGCTGCCATAGGCTACAGAAGTCTCTTGTATTGTCTTACTGAAGAAAAAAAAAAAGTATGAGATGTCTCATTTTCCCTGGATAAAGGCACCAGAACCTGAAATGGGTTTCTTGTTTTCTGACTAGTCCTGTTCCACTGACTCTGCACTTACCGTCCTGTGCCAGTGGGCCCAGTGGGCTCCACCTGTGCCCCAGGACTTCTGTATGGTTCATGAAGAAAGCCCTAGATGTGCTCCAGTCACCATGGGAGAAGGAACGGGTGCTGACTATCACAGGTGATGTCCACTCAATTTTAGCTGAATTATTTTAAGTCTTTTTCAGAGCAAGGGGCCAGCTTCAAACTCAAACAAGTCTACTCTAATTGACTGTTACATATTAGAAAGAAAGCAAAATAAAAAATCACTATTACTTGATCGAAGTGTAGGACTGCAAAAGCTTTTTTTTTGTAGTCTTTGTCTCTTTAATGCCTAAAGTCTTGATCCACTGCATATTATTTTTCTACATGCTCGAAAACATAAAGTGTCCATAATAATCTCCAAATGGAGATGGATCCTGTAGCCTGCTGCCTGTTGGCTTCTTGGCATCCCCCAGCCTTGTCAAATATTTCCAGATCAGTAGGTAGCATTGCCACTAAGGGAAATGTTATAGCTGGACTTCAGGTGGAAAAAAGCAATCAGGTAAAGTTAGAGTCTAAAACTTCCATCCCTACCAACTCTAACCTGCCTCCCCTACCACACACACACATTTTTTTCTGGAAAGGGTGTGTGTTTGGATAGTCTATGATCTGAGTTTATCCATGCTTTTTTGGGATAAGCTCAGATTTCCTCAGCTTTAATAAAGACCTTATGTTTCTAAGCATCTTACAGATAATAGTGTTTAATGGACATTCATATAAAAAGTATTTTTAAAGTATTTYATATGTATAAGCACAAAAATGATGTTTACTGAATAATAAACATTTCAAAATATGTCCTAGGATTTTGAAATGTCTTTCTATTTTTGTCTATCAGTATGAGAAAAATGCCAGTCCTGAAGTAGTTTCATTTTATGTGCAAACTTACGGTTTCTTTATAGCCAGTCTACCTCCTCAAAGCTCAGGACTGCTCTCCAGCTAGAGTAACCTCCTCAGGGCTTCAGTCAGATAAAAACATACATCTTTCTATGGGTCATCTGCTGTCAGAGTGCAGAAAAAAGAACTGAAATGGCTGCATATACTGTATTGATTGCTACCTTCAGGAAAGTGCAAGATCTTGTAGCAACTGAAATGGAATGTGGTAAAATACTTTTCGCACACATATACTTCCTATTTTATGAAGGCACCTCCATAAAAGCAGAAGGTAAAAAAACACAAATTCAAATTTCCTTGCTAATTTTTTTGATAGTATCTTTATTGCTCTATTTGGAGCAGTTACTTCAAAGTTTCCTCAAAAGTAAAGTGCAATTACTCTGCTTTGGCAACAATTCCTATCATATTTTTCAAGCGTTCTGCACTTTTTGAGAAGGATCCAACTAAAATCAATATAAAACTTCCAGTACTATCCACAGTTCAAGGCCATTAGTCTTTTAGCATTCATTCAAATGGCTTTTCTACTGTTATTCTCATCTGCTTTTTATTTCCGAGCAATTCTTTTTACCTTTTCTTTATTCTTTAAACATTTCTTCTGTACTTCTCTCTCGTCTATACTTTCATGATGCCTTTTCATCCCTTTTCATACTCATGAGTATCTTGTTGTCTAGCATATGATYAACAATTAATATGACAAGTTATCTGGATGTTACAAAGTGTCTCAGACAGATACGTAGGAAAAAAATATCTGTGAACTAGTGCTCCGAAAGATTTAAAGAGATGTCAGAAAGTAAGTTTCTCTTCCACYGAAACTGTTTTACATTGTTAAGACCTGGTGGGAGAAATGCTCAGCCATGAGAGAATTTAATCAAAACCTATTGAAATTATGTCTTTCTTTCTGTAAAGTCTTATTTCTTCTGAACAAAATGATGAGGAAAAAGATTAACAGCCTACTACTTTGTTGCAGTGAGCTTTTAAAAAAAGGGARGACAACACTGCTCATGTTCATGTAGGGTCTTGGAAAGTTTTTGCCCGATGGTGATATTACTAAGCAGGAGAATTCTCCTTGCAGGGACTGAGCATCAAGCAGATCGATTCATATCAGTCATATCAGCTACAGTCAACTGCTACAGTCCGTGGTTCACAAACACARTGATCAAGATTATCTCATTAATTAACTGAATGAGCTTTATTACTTTATATTTCTAGCCATCATTATGAGCATTTTGCTAGTGCTCATGCTAAGGAAAAATGTTCACCTGAAGCATCGTATAACCGCCACAGGAGACTTTGAACTGCCACAGTCTTGTCCTGTGTTTGCAAAGCAGTTACCCGCTCTTCTGCAATGAGTGCATCTAATGATAAAAACTATTCTATTTCTGTGGGGTTGCTGGGGAGCTTTGGAAAAAAAAGCAACTCAAAACATAGCATTAATCATGATTAAAATGTGGTTCTGTTGCAGGTGGAGGCTTGATTTGCCATACACTTTAACAGCATTCCAGATGTGCTCAGCAAAGCAGGCCAGACTATAAATACGTGCTGTGGGAAAGCAGGATGCCATAACTCTGTATATGCTCCTTTAGCCTGGTGCCCTTTCAAGGTGAACTGCTCCTGGTAAAAATGTCCCACATACATAAACTCTGTGAGCACAGTCTCTACAAGTCTCACCTGCCTAACTCTAACCTCCAAGAAGAGGTCAGGATAGAAGAGAAATAATTCTTAGTCCTTTCCACTTGCTGCATGGCCAAAAAAGCATCAGATGACATCTAATATTGCGTATGTAACTGGGTAATTAGAATAAATTTTCTCCATGTCCTATTTTCCTCTCTCTTGGAAATTAATGCTACAATACATAGATAGTGAGTTCCAAGTAATTATGGCTATRTGCAAGGAAGAATACCAAACAATGTTAAAATAATATTTGTATTTTCCTGCAATTTTAGTGCCTCCTGGCTAGCCACTGCATCAAGCGTAGGACAATCTGTTTTTACTTCCCCCCTCCAATGCAGAGTTTGCACTTCTAAAATAATCCTTTAATGTCAGGTTAGCACTGACATTGTGTTTCAAGAGATACATAAATCAGGTCAACCAATCTTTTCCCTGAAAAAAAAAGAAAGAAAAAGAAAAGTTCATTATTTAGAAATTCTATAGCATGAATCATTTCAATAGAGCCTTTGGGAAATACCTCCAAACTCGCAAGCTGAACTCAAATAGATCCCATTGGGAAAGGCAGATCTTTGTGTCTTAATAAGCCTGAGTTTATATATACATACTGACATACACATTTTTATCTCTCTGCTTTCCAAAGGAGAAAAGCGTAGCAGTACCTGGCTAATGTACTGATATTAAAAAAAAAAAAAGGAAAAAAAACGTCCTTGACTCTAATAGAGGATATTTTGGATGGAGAATTGTTCTATTATTTTTTTCTAAGATTCTTTCCCTCTTTTTTACTCCTCATCTCAATGCTTAATTAGCTCTTGTTTGCTCTGAGTTACATATTCAGACCTAGTGTAAGTGGTTGCAGCTCTTCTGCAGTCAAAGAACTTGCACCTGTCTGCATTAGAGCTGAAACTCAAAGGTGATTTCTATCAAGGTTTCACCATTTTATAATTAAATGCTAACCATGTTGCATGAAAATAACATAAAGACCAAGTCCCTGTGAGAGTTCAGTCTAAACTGAGTAAGTTTTGAATAAGACTGCAAAGCCTGCCAGACCTTAGGCCCCATCTTTTTAAAACTGGTAGCAAGGCCACTATGTAACTAGCAGAGTACTATCAGGTCCTGAACACATACCCAGGGGTGGATTTCAGCTCTAAAGTTTTGAACCTAGGACCTTAAATTTATCAAATATTCACTGACTCCATTAAAAACAAATCTCATTCTCTTAAAAAAAAAAGAAAAACAAAATCTTTGCTGAATTTGACAGTTGAGTTCTAGCCCCTTCAATATTTCTTTGTCAGCTTTCAGGTCTTGAACATGCCCCAGGTTTGAGTTTTCTAGTTCTGCTGCCCAATCTTGGAAAGGAAAGTTCAACTGTCACCCCTGCCCCCCAAAACCCAGCCCTTCTCCAAACTTGCTCTTTGGTAGCAWTTTTTTTTACCCTGGAGAAGTATGTGATCTACAAAGACAGCAGAGCAAATACATGCAATGATGTGGATGAGAGAGGCAGGTAAACCAGATGAGCAATAGAGCATGATATTCACCTTCCTGTGCCCACTGTTTCCTCTTTTTATTTTAGATTGGATTGCTGAAAGAAATGAGGGTGGGGTGGAGAAAGGGTATGGGCTTAGAGTTTTGTTTGAAATGCATCCGAAAAGGAAGAGCCCACAAAAGGCTGATGATTTAGAGAGGGAAAATGTTCCAGATCGAGAATCTGGCWTAAACCTATGAGTAGGCAATAAGATGGCATTGACATTTGGCAGAATATTGCAATGAGGAAGAAAATTAAAGGCATGCTGGACAGGAACCAAGTGGAGCAAGTCCATGAATGTAAAGATGACAAATGCTGAAGTAAGGACAGGGGCTTGAAAACGGGCGGGAACAGGCTAAAGCAGAGAGCAGTGTATGGAAGACTTCCAAAGCAGCCTTTGAACAGATTGAAGAGGTGCCATCAGAATGATGGCAGAAAAGTCACTCAAGCTCTCAGTTTCACTGTCTGTAAAATGAGAATGATAATAGCTGCCTAACTCAGAGGTCCCTGYTGTAAGCCTAAATTCACTCATGCAAAGAATGCTAATATGTTTAGTTTATATTCTGTGAGCCAAATGCAAAACCCATGCMTTTAATTCCATTAAAACCTAAGGGAATAAGCCCACTTCAGTGCAGATTTGTAAATGTAAAATGCAATTATGGTATGTTATAGAATTGTGATTGTAAATGATTCTTCCTGAGAAACTTTTCTTTTTATCCATGCACATAACAAAGGAGGTTTTAAGCCATGTATAAATTAGAGATAATAGCCAATTTCTGGACTAACCTCACACAGTCAGTACGCTAACTTTAAAAAGAAAGATGCGGTTACACTGTCTGCTCACTGTAAGTCTCTGAGTAATAATTCATTTGATTATTTTTCCTGCAAGATCAGTGTTCAGACTTAGCTCCATAATGAGCACATTTGCACTGCTCTCTGTCAGACTCCTTGGGGCACAAGAGACTCTGTCCCCTGGTATGAGGCAAGGATGGAAAAATATGCTTGAGGGTAGTGGGGGGTCCACTAACAAGTGCTTTCACTCCCAGCAGCACTCTCTTAAAAGTAACTCTGTAAGTGGACCTTATCTGCAGAAAAATTCTTCGTAGACTGTTTTACCGTCCTTGTTTATCTTCTGACAAGCAGCTCTGCTCCTACCACTCTCCCAGCCTGTACAGCCTCAGAGGTTTACCTGGCCATATAGGCAGCAAAGAGGTGTGAGTCCATATCCATACAAGCAGGGAACAAGGGCAAATAGTATGTTAATTTGGCTTTATGGATCTCCTACATTAACTTGGAACGAGCAACAGCTTCTCTTTCAGGAAGCCAAAGGCACATAGCTGCATAGTCATTAGGATTTTAAATCCCATTTCTCTTCAGTGACTGACAGGTGAGTTTTTAATGATGTCTCATGGACCTCATAGCATTCAGATGGTGCTGTGGAAAGGGAGGGGGGGCTTCTCAAAGCATAAATTCCTACAGGAGACAGACGTTTAGATGTTTCTGGAAATCCTACTAGCAGACTGCCTGCATATYGTAGCTCTGGAAGTCTTTTGAAAACCATCAGTGGCTCAAACCTTCAGTACTGRGGTGATGACTTTCAAGAGGCCATGTGCTTTTATGTCCCTAGTGGAGTATTCAGCATATCRTTCTGTACAGGAAACATCTCTCCAAGTAGACAGGATGGTGCAAGTCTCATGTTCAGACTACACAACTAGGATATTACTTGAGCAAGACAAAAAACCCTGAACAACCACTAGGTAGAAATATATCTTTATCTTTCACTGGAAAGAGCTTTAAGACACAAAAAATCCATTTAGCACTAGTAAAAAGAAAGATATCTGCGCCCTTATAAGGAAAATCTTAGTTGTAAATCTTAACTATATTTTCCCTCTACTATTCTTCTTAAGACATTTTAATATTTCTTACATTTTTAGTGCATATCAGCATTTTTCAAAATTTCAAATAGCATTCTTTTGAACGGCATAATCTAAAAAATATATGTARGGAATATACAGCATTTTTTAAGTTCTCCTATTTCTCACTTTAATTTCTGTCATAATGTCAAAATACTTAGTTTTAGTATTAATACTCCTTCTGCTGGAGTAATGCACATATATGAATAGCTGAGCTATTGTCTTTGAGTTGCTGAAACTATTAGCTTCAGGGAAAAGGTGGTACACCAAGGGTCGAAATCATGCAGGCAAATGACTTCCCTACACTGCCAGCATGTTCCACTGGTCAAAAAGTAGAAAGAATTACATTAATGATAAAGAATGATAAAGAATATTAGTAAACATTTTCTGGAGAAATAGCTCAATAGCTGCTATCACKGCAGACTCCTTGATGAGCAATCCGGTGCCAGTTGCTCCAAGGTATAAGGATGGACGTATGCCTGCCACAGAGCTTCCTCACACAGCAACTGAGTGAGCTGGAGAAAAATTTAACAAATTTAATTGGGAAATCTGAAGTTCATCCACYAAGCTGATGAACACAGGAATGTCCCAGAGCAAGGTCTGAATCYGAAAGAAACCTGCTTTTTGGCATGTCTGTGCTTGTTATTGAGGAAGTGAGGAAAATCTGTCTGTAAATGGGATATGGTTTTTAAAAACATTTTAGGAGCTAGTATTTGACTTTGAAAGCACCAGAGCAATACCACTGGCAGAAAACTGACTTCCCTTACCTAGTCACAAGGTGAAGGTAAAAAAAACATCTTTAGGTGGGAACAGCCAGCAGCTCTGCTCTGTGCTTTCGATGCATGCCTRACACAGGTGCTGGGAGCTGTTCCTTCATATCTACCCAAGCAATTCTACTTATCTCTTCTAGAAGAATATGCTAGATCCTGTGTATCATGGTTAGTGAGGGATATTTTGCACTGAGAAAACCTGACCAAAAAGCCCAGGGAGACAGGTCGATAATCGCCATCAGAAAGGTCAACAATTTTTAGATGTTGTTGTTGATGACTGGTTTTAAAGTTGGGATGGAGAATTTGTCCAATAACAGTCTTTTGAGCTCTGCAWATGTCTTGAAACAAGATGCTAAGACCCATTGAGGGGTATGGAAATTGATTCAGCCATGACCTTTTCTGATACTCTCCACATCTTCCATGGCCTCTTTAAATGAAAACGTTTGAGTGCTCGGAAGGACTGGAGCTGCTTTTTCAGGTGTGCCTGCTGAGGTGTGCTTTTATGTTCTTGACATTTTACTTACTGTAGGGCTTTTTTCTTCAAAGGATGAACAGGGCTGGTGCCTTGTCGTATTTTCAGTCTGACCAGCGTTCCTTGCTCCTCTCTGAAGAGCTGTCACTCATGTGGCTCAGATCTCACTTCTGTCAGAGCAGTATTAGCCAAGTAGTTGTTTTCCTCTTACTTTCCACGGCTAAATTAAAAGGAGGGACATATACCAACTTTTTTCCTTAGCCTCCCAGGCATCACTTTACACCGTGAAAGCTGAAGGTGAAAGGTTTCCTCATATATGTGCACTGAAGCAGGATTATCTGTCAAATGAATGTGAACGCTGGATTCCCCCAGTAACGTGGGAGCATGTGGCCGATGAGCTAGCATCATCTAACGTGAGGCTGGTGTTGGCACTTTCTGCAGCCTGAGAATGACAGGGCACACAGAAAAAGAGCGCAGTCAAGGCTGGTGGAGCAGCCTCTGGGATAGGTCAGCCATGGCTACTGTGGAGTATATGCTACCTGGGATGCAAAACTAGGAAGGAAGAGAGAGAAAAGGGGGAAAAGGATAGCTCAAAAATTTAATTTTGCCCCACGTACATGCTTCTATCAGCCTACCCTGAACACCACTGATTGCTTTCATGTTTAGCAATAATAGCCTTGTTCCAGGAACATTTTTTGTATCTGAAGTTAACATTGATTTTTTTTTTAATCTTCCCTTGTAGAATCCTTTGGATAATTTGTTTTTAAAATGTTGTACAGTAATTACCTTCTTTAAATGAATCATCTGACAAACTAGCTCTTCATCAAACTTGTTGCTTAATTTGCTGTTTCTCTTTTAACTTGGACCTTACAATAAATTCTAAGCTTGACTGTAAGCCATCAGTAGAACATGGGAAAAGGGAAACTATTTACTAAGTTGCTAGATTTCATTAAGTACACGTAGATGAAAACGTAATAGCTCAGAACAGCCTGATTTTTTTTTCTGATGCTTTATTTGTGARGTTAAAGTGATATAGATTTATAAACAAGTTCAAATCATTTTACACACATAAGTTCCAAGGCAAAAACCAAGTTCAAATATGTAGCAAATCAAACTTTTCACAATGCAACTATCCCAGCTTCACTTACAGTAAAGAGCAATTCCTCCATAAACTGTCTAGTGGGCTTTCTTCATGAGCAGCATGTCACCACTCCTTGTGCTTATTCTAGGGTTTAAGTAGGAGAATATACAGTCAAATGAACATTTCTGAGACCTCTGAAGAATGACTTAAGTAGTCTCTTAACTGTTCACCAGCCTTGGGCTGGAGGAGCACTAGCTTTTAGAGACACTAAATGATGCTCTCCTTAGCTTCTCCAGCTAGCTGAACTACACTTCACATATAAAATTGAGGACCTCTTGACCACCTGTCCTGTTCTGACACAGACCTATCCAGGGTATCTCACCAGCAAATTAAAGCATGTGGCATGTAATCAAAGTTATTTTTAAGGGCTTCATCACTATGCTAACGTATACAAAAAAAATCTAGAAAATATATCGAAATGTACCAAAGTATCAATTAGACAGCTGAATTTCAGAGAGAGCTATCAGAATACATTTGAAGTGTACAAGATGTAGGGAACCAAACAAAATACAGCAGCTGTATCTTGCTGGCCCAAGACCAAGCTGGTCTTATGGCTCACTGAAAATACTTGTCTTCCTCAGATGAATGGAGGGAAGGCAAATTTTATTTAACCAAAAGAGAGATAAACTCATTGGTATCATTGTCTTGAAGAATTTTAGGATCTGAATGAACTATGTAACTAAAATGCAAGTCTAAAGTACATACAGTTAATGAACAAATTGCTTAAGTCATGATAAGGTATTGTTATACATGGATTTGAGAGCTAATCTAGTGCAGCATACTCAAGAGCAGCTAGAGAAGTAGATTACACTACCAGCTTGGGTTTGATGGCTTCCAGTATTTTCACTGCTGAGTTAAAATTCAAAACAGGTTTTAATTCCACTGTGTTTCCATTTCCTGATTGTCAGCTAATGACTGCACTGTTCCTATATTGGTGACATCAAAATTGCAAGAGATTGCAGCACATTAGTTGAATACATTTTGATACTCAGAAAATATAAAGCGATATATAGGGCTTGAATTTCACATGGGAAAATGCAAAAATATGTAACTGAGAAATCCAAAGTATTCTCTAGTGACTTGCACTAAATGAGTAAATTATACTTGCAAAATCAAGTACTGAAGCTGGAGATTGCTGTTTAAAGGAGCTTTTCTTTTTTTCTTTTTTTTTTTCCAAATTAGCTGTGTTTGTTATGCATTCATCAAATCCCATTGCTTCTAGACAGTCTGAATGTGTTGTTGGCATAATAAAGTCCCTAGAGGCTAGAGGGAGTAGACATCCCAGTGTAAGTGGGACAACCTGTTGACTTGAAACACAGCCACCTTCCCCATCTCAAAATATATGCCAAAGCATTTCATAATGATTCCAAAATTAAAATTGGTTCTTTACACATCCTCTTTCGGAAAACTTGCTTCCAGGTTAAAGAAAAGCTCAGAGCTTTCATCATCTGTTTAGAAAGGAGTAAGAAGCATGTGCAATTTCAGTTTAAAAGATAAAAAATAAGCTCTGGCAAGTTCAGCAGAACTCAGAGAAAAGAGCAGTCGCCATTGAAACTGCACATAGCTGTACACATCCAGCCTTCRGCACAAAACGGGTTGGGACACTGTGTTGTTCACACAGATCAAAGCAGACAGTGAAGGAAGAGTTTAGAGACATGGTAGCAAGTTGAGAGCAGTTGCGCCCAGACGCAGCACTATCCTCGAACGGAGACTTTTAAACCAGTGCCATGATGGTACTGGTAGACACTGGAGACACCCCTTGACACAGCACAGAGATGAAATATTCTGTGGAAGCAGTGAATTGGCTCAGCTATGTTCTGTATCACCAAGTCCAGCTGTTTGGGATTCAAATTCATTCAGCAATGAGCTTTGAAAAATGAAAAATGTTCACCTGTCCCTTGGCAAACAGAGAAATGGCCAAGAGCATTGTCCAGGTTTTAAATAAAAGACAAAGTTCTCCTAAGACAAAGCCCTTGAATGGAAACTCTCAGYTCCTTTCCACTCTAAAGCTATCAGAAATCAAGCTGCTAAGTCACTTCTGAATGTGGAATGTGTACTGCCAAGATTTGTAGAAACACTTCAGAAAACATCTCCAACACATCCAACTTTCTTCTCCAAATATAAATTGAATTGGGGCGAGGAGAACAAGAGCAATGAATATCACTACTTTTCTTACTTGAAAGCTCAGTAAAAGTTTTCACAAGCATTTAAACTTCTTACTTTAAAAATTTAATGCTGAATAATAAGCATGCATCATCTCACAGATGTTTGTCTAACCAGCATTCATAATATTGAGTTAACCTACAGTGACATTGCAGATAAAAACTAATGATCCAATATGCTTTTGCATTAGTGCTTTTAACAACAATTTTAAGTGTTTTCCTTTATGAACACTCAGTTTATTATTACTCATAATATATTTTTTCTCTTTTTATGTACAGTGATGAAGAGGTGAATAGTATTTCTCATTTATCTTTGTTTCAACAGGAGGGATATTTGAAACTGTGGAAAATGAACCCGTTAATGTTGAAGAATTGGCTTTCAAGTTTGCAGTCACCAACATTAATAGAAACAGAACACTGATGCCTAATACCACATTAACCTATGACATCCAGAGAATTAACCTTTTTGATAGTTTTGAAGCCTCGAGAAGAGGTAATTATCTCAATTACTGTTTCAGTAACATACATGTTCTATACTGCTTCTTCCCAGCCTCGTCTCCTGCTTTTGTTCTGATTGTAACATGTATGTATATAAATGGTAACCTGAAACTTACCTTTCAAAGTTATTTGAACTAAGAACCAAGTTGGACCTGGACTTGTCATCTAGTTTCTCATAAAACACCTACGTCCTGTCTGCATGCTAAGAGCCCCAGATGGAAGGTGGCAAATCCAACTGATTTTTCTTTCCAAAAAATATATTTGCCACCTGGAATTCTGAGGAAAATGATCACTAACTAACAGGGAGCACGGTGGGATGTCACAACCCATAATTAGCACAGATATCCATTATTCATAACAAATGATTTCTCTTGTACTTCAAAGCACAGAGGCCAATAGTGTCTCTGTCCTGAAATATTAACACTTCAGAAGGTTAGAGACAGAACTACAATTACTCTGTTATAAATAAGTGTAAGAATTGGAGTGGACAAGATTGGAATGTTTGCCTGTTCTTTTATATTCCCAGAGGGAAAATTATGGTCCAATTTACTTGCATCTGGTTTACTTGCAGATCAAAAAAAGGGGGAGGGAGGGGAAAGAAATTCACAACTATCCTTAAAGTACGGTGTATTTCTTCACCTCCGGAGGTGAACTTGAAGTTTACTAACATTTTATATATAGCAGTCTAGTTCCTGGGATTATGGGGTGTGCACATAATCTGACAYAGACAAGTCTGGGAAAAGACTCATAAGTCTCTACAACATTGCACRTGTGCTTTGCAGTTCATTATATTATCCATTACTCTAAACGGTGCAAGATATGCTTGCTATAAGGCAAATGAAGGTTGGAAAATAAACATGCTTCACATCATGAATTCTGCTACAACACTGGTGAGCTGCTGCCTTCCAAATATCGAAGTTACTAAATTTTCCTTGTAGCAATTAAGTTTCTTACTAAAGACCGGGAAAAAAAAGGAGGATGGTTTCAAACAGCAACAATAGATTTTAATTATATTTACTGCATTGTTCTTCAAATATCAAATATATGCTGGAATTATATGATATAAAAAGTCATATATGMTGGATTTATAATCCATATAATCCAGACTGAGACAAGATTTTAGATTTCTGTGATCCTTTAAGAAGGCTTCTGAATTAAACCTTGAAATCCTGTGCATTTTATGCTATCTGTAAAACACACRTTTTAGGCTGACAACAGAAAATAATTGATTTTTGTCACATTTTATTACTTTCACAAAGCTAAATACTAATTTTAAAAAGTTCAGTTTATTGTAAAGCTTGCATACTTAGTATTTCAGCCAATTACAATAATTTCAAGACTTCCCACAAGGAGCTATGTCACAAAGAGTACAGCATCGCAACTCAGTGCCAGGCTTTATCCCAGTCCATAAAGACCCTATTAGAAACATTTGAAGTAGATTTTACTAATGTGCAAAAGTAATTAATATTACTTTGTCTTAGGTCAGTGAGCCTGAGAAGACATGGGAGAGAAAAACAAATTAAATGTAACCTAAAGGAGGGGTTCTTTTGCTAGAAGTATTAACTACAATGGCTAGAGTATAGGTATAAGGAGAAAGAAACCTTAGGCCAACATGCATAACAGTTTTTTGATAATAGATACTAACATCTGACTGATTTGGAAAGGTATTAAAATACTAGTGTATGTTGGTTCTTCATTTCTCCATGTTTTATTGAGGGCTTTAGGTTTTACCCCTTTTTTTGTAAACACAGACTATGAAGTACCATGAATCACAGTGCCCTTTACTGTCTGTAATACTCCAATAGCCTGAAATTAAAGCAACTCACATTGGTAACAGTTTGCCAGTCATGAAGGGAACCTTTTTACCATCTATTGCGACTCCTTGAACATATTCCCTGACATTCTGCCATGAAACTTAATTCATGTGACATCCCTTTGGCAAGCCTGTAGTCAGGAAGCTCCTGGTTTCTCCAGAATAATGCCACTCTGAGAAAGGCAATTTAGGAAGAATTAGTGTGATTTGAGGGTAATGAGCAGAATTTTTTTTTTTTTTTTTTTTTGGCAAGGTAGTTCTTAGATATAATGCTAACCAGTAAAACCATTTTCAGAAACCATTTTTAAAAGTCTTTAGGTAGGTTTAGGAGCAACTTGGTTACCTGTTTCACTTTGAAATGGTGGGGATGGATGGAGAATAAATACATTTATTTGGTAAACACAGAGAGGTTACCTGCTTTTCCAGACTAACAACGTCTCTCTCTTCCCCAGCCTGTGATCAGCTTGCTCTTGGTGTAGCTGCCCTGTTTGGACCATCCCACAGCTCCTCGGTCAGTGCAGTGCAGTCCATTTGCAATGCACTTGAAGTCCCCCATATACAGACCCGATGGAAGCACCCTACAGTGGATAACAAAGACGCATTTTATATCAACCTCTATCCAGACTATGCAGCCATCAGCAGAGCAGTTTTGGATCTTGTACTATATTACAAGTGGAAAATAGTAACAGTAGTATATGAAGACAGCACAGGTATGTAGTAATGGCGTGTTGCAAGTCRTGTACTTTTATTTGTGAATATGTACATATAAATTCTATGAAAGATAGTGCATATGATAGCTCAGCTTGGCATACTTTCTGCAGTTTTCCCTAAGATACAGAAGAAAAAGATCTCTTAAGGTGCAGATATCCTTCTAAACCTCTGCCTTTTGAAAAGCTGCTCATTTCATCACAACTTTAGGAGGCACCAGGATGTAGCACCTGAATTCTTGGTATTGAATGACATTATGCTTCCTTTCTGTGGAGCCAATGACATATCTTTGAACTGATAAACATTTTAAGGTGGAACTGATTATGGATTCCTTTTCGTAGCAAGTGGCTGATCTTAAAAAAAAACACATTCACAAAATGAAAGTTCAAACCACAGCATTTTCATTKTAGAGACGATCTTGTTCCTTGAAACTGTCAGAGTCAGCCCAGTTGTCAGTCAGATACTTGAAGGCTGAGTCTGAAAGCTGCATTTCCTGTGGATGTTTCCAACCTGGGACTCTTAAAGGTTATTCATTCTTTGTGACAGAAACCTCCTCATGGGGTACACTATAATCATAGCTGTCCAGTGACATAGCTGGATGATCAACATCAGTAAGAAACCCTTTCTATTCACAGAACAAAAAATTGTGAAAAAMAAACTCATTCCTGGAAGAAAATGGTTTCAAAGCATAGGAGAGACTGGGACTTTTTTTTTTAAACACATTGAGATTGAGGAAGACTGATGTTATAAGGCGACCCAAGCTACCATTGCATATTTTCACCTGCCTAGGCTTTACTACCCTTGTAGTTGATACCATATATTGTACCAACAACCATAATATTTCAGCCAGTGCCATTTCCCTCACTGAARTGGAAAAGGATTGTTTCTGAGAAAAATATTAGCCATTCCAGTCTTTCATAGAATGGCATTTCTAAACTGTTCTCAGAAGCAGTCCTGCCTGGTAGGATTAAATACCAAAATTTATTGTAAGCATGATTGCTGAGACCATAATCTCTCCAACAGCGAAGACTCAGCTATGGATTAAGCATCCATAATCTGTCTTTGCAAGAAAAGGTTTGCATACAAACAATCCATTTAAAGCTCAGAGAGATCTGTAGCTCTCCCTTCAAAGCACAGGAAACTCTAAGCAAGGCTGATCGTCTAATTTTTTTACAGAGCACAAAGTTAATTTAAGGGCGCACTCTAAGCAGCAGAAAAGATTTTCTTGGAAATCCTGTTGTTCATTAGCAGTCCTTGGTGCAAAGTAAGCACTGTGCCATCAGCCCAGCTCTGAGACTTGCATTGCGCTTTGTCTTCCCATTGCCCACAGAAAGAGAGTGCCTGTCACAGCTYTACAGGTGTGCAGGTAACATTTGAATCGATCCTTTGATATTGGCACAAAACAATGCCCGATGAGCCATCAAAGCATCCATCTAAGCCTTTAAAGAGGGTATGTAAAACAAAGCATGTTTAATAAAAGTCATGTTGTAAAACAATGTCTGAAAGACAGGATTCTACTAAAAAAATCAATCTCAGTTCTAAGACGAAAATGTTATTTTTATTTCTGCACTGTTGAGAGCACAAAAGAAGCACAGTTCTCATCTTGGATCCCAGAGGCAGCTCTTGGTGCCAATATTCTGTTCATCTTGGACTAACAGAATATACCAGAGGGCTGGAGGTAGAAGAAAAAGAGCAAGTCAGATTGGGTTAACTGCAGCAATCTTCTTGCATTTTCATTAAAGTGTCTAGCTCAGCAGGATTTCTGTTGTACTGCTACAGAAAAGTACAACTTTCTGTACAAAAAGTACAGAAAGTAAAACTTTCTGTTGGGTTATACCTCATCCCAAAATACATCTGCGGATTACACAAGTAGAAATCTTTTTCGTGTTAGCAAYGTATTATCAAATTAGCATTCAGAAACACTAAGTGCTGTGAACTTATTCAGTTACAAAATGATTGATATTAGAGAGACTTCATTTGTAGAGATGTTTAAAATGTAAATTAATAATCAAGCATCTTATTAAATTGGYATATGGAGAGCAAACAGGTCAAGTTTGATCAATATAAGCAGTTTYTGGATTTTGTGTTAGGGTGAGACCATTAATCTCTGAGTCTTCTTTTTATTTCTCGTCTCTCATACTTGAAGTTGTWACATTGCAAGAAGAAAAAAAGACCACGTTTAACTATTTTTTTCCTTAGTGACTAATTTAGTATTAAGAGCAACTTCATTTTTAAACGAACAATGAACTCTTAGCTGTAACCGACAACTTCCAGTGACCCCTGCCTAARTTATCCAGGTTGAGGGTTAATCCTGCCCCAGAGGCAGGGACTGCTTTGGAGATTAAATATGAAAATACAGCTTTCATCCTTCATGTGACAGCACTGCTCCAAGCTTGTACACCATCCTTGTCAGCTCCAGCACAGAGGCTGCTTACTGTGCTTGTTTGCCAGGCTGAGACTCCCAGCACCACTGTAGCTATGGTCTTCACTGCTACATGGACACATCTACAAACAGAAATGCGGTTGCAACACTGGACTTGGCAATATTAAAAAAATCAGATCTTTCGAGTGAGTTCAAGTTTCCAAATGATCCAAACCACTTGCACCTAGCCTCCTTATCTTGTTCAGTATTTACTATCCTGTCAGTTTTTGTAATCCAAACATTTTTCAGCCACAGCTTTTTTCCAGTCAATGATTTTAGAGTGAATAAAGGGCCAAGAGCACTACAAACGTCTGAATGGCCTAGTCAGGATGGACCAGCCTTCATAGCTGTTTCATAAGGCTTTCTCACTGACATCTGTTTTCTGAGGTCTGACAAATTATTATTTTACAGTACCACATGAGCAGGTCATATGATACATGAAGATGGACACCTTTTGGGGGAAAGTTTTTTATGCCCAAGGAATTACTTGTGTCAACTGAATTTGTAACACCAAACATACATAATCTTCCCTTGACAGTTCAAAATATCCCTTAACTGTAGTCAGAAGTTTTCATTCTTCAGCATTTTACCACCATGTCAGCTGTGTCACTTCATTCAGCACTGCCCCTGGAGTAAGGTATTCCACATCCTCTCACATACCCTTTTTAATATTGACAAAACATTACCACTTTTTTGCTCTTAGAAAATTTAAATCTGTTTTAAATCTTTTGCAGTTTATTCAAATTTCCAATATGTATCACTTTAATCTTTGAGTGATAGTRATCTACTCAGTGGTCTCTAACAGGACTTTTGATGATAAGCAAATTTTATCTGAGCAAATTGAGAAAACCTGCAAGCTATAGATAGTGCYTAAAACTTTCCCCAATTAAATGTAGAACAAAAAGCACGTACTCTTCCTGCATCAAATACAGAAATGTTAGCAGGTTCCATCTTTTATGCATCACATTAAATAACTTCACTAACTCTTGCCAGTGGACCTATATCACTTCTAGAGGTTGTGTTGTCTTCCTGAAATACATTAGCAAGTTCCTTCATGTTTTCCTGAGCTGTGCCAATCAGATTTTTACCCTCTTGACCCTTAGCCACCTATATAAATAAGAATAATAAAACACACTATAGCCTCTACTTTTGTTTCTAAATGCTTTCTTTACTGTGCCATGGAAAGAYAGACTTTCAGCCAAAGTCATCTTTCTTGACTGTGCATTAATAGCTTTCTGGCTACAGAATAAATCTTTTTTTAAAGATCTCACAGATTTCTCTCTCTGAATTTCTCATCTCTCTCATTATTACTTATAGCTTCCAAACACTAAGGAAAAATAAAACTCCTAAATATATTCATTTTTGTGCTGGAGACTGTCCTCGTTTTTTCTATATTGAGCATAATCCATGTTCTGCTCAGAGCCCCCATGCCAGGATCAACCTTCATTCTGTGGAATAATTCCTCTATAAATTTCTTCACAGTGTTCAAAAAGAGTGAATTTATAACAAGCATAATACCTCTATTTATGACAAAAAGTCATTTCCTGTAGTTTTAAAGACAAGCTAGTGCAAGGCTTTGCTATGCCTTGCAATAGTCCATATGACATATCCAGCGAGCATCTCCCAGACTTAGGTATCATAAACTACGCTTTATCTTTCCACATGCTAGAACTGGATACACATCCTGTTCTTTGGTTCAGTTTAGTAACTTGTGATAGATCCCTTCCAATATCTCACTTTTGCACTTCGTCATTTGGCACACTGATCTGTAACAGACACTTTGTCTCAGTTACCAACGACTCAAAAGCAATGACGTTGCCTYCATGCAGGTTTGGTGCTGCCTCTCATCTACTCCATCCTCCCTGAATTCAATAACTTTAACTTAGCTGATTCTAAGAAGGGCAACTACAGCAAATTCCTCATCTTCTGAAAGAAACTCTGACTTCTCTCACTTGGTAGCTAGTTCTCCTAGCATTTGTTTAATGATCAGAGGAACCTAATCTTTTCTTCATATCAATTCAATTTGTTCACATTGTGCAGAATTTGAATTCTTACTGAACTAGCTTTCTTATAAGAGACATCTAACTTTGCTAATGCTAGCCTAGTTTTCTAATRAAAAGGAGCATTTTCCCCAGTAGCAATAGAACTATTCTTTTCAATTTTTAAACTTGATTGAATTAACTATGCTTAAAAAAAAAGAAAGTTAAATGGAGGATGAGGGAAAAACCTCCTGCCCACACACACTACCACACTTACCACTAATGTGTATKGTAATATGTTTGTTGGAAGATTGTGTCTATGCTATCTACATATGAATTCCTAAATACAGTATACATAATGTGTAGTCATTCTAGATATTATGAAGTAATATGAAATATTCAAAGACTTTCCCATATTTAAACACTTTACTCATGTCAAAACAAATCATTTCTCTTGCTCAAACCACTAAAAGGCAAGCTGGTGATAAAAATGCAACCTCAAATTTTGCTAAATCACTTGAAATTAGAGACAAGAAGAAACTTTCTTGATATCACAGAAAATTCTCAATTCTGTTTCCAAAGGAAAAGTGTTTAGCTGTCTGAATAAATGACAGCAGAATACAAAGAGTAGGGCAAGAAAGTTAGTGTTATAAGTGTGGTTTCCATCCTTAAAGATTTTGCTTAAGAATCCTAAACCAAGWTTTTCCTATCAGTAGGACAGGCTAAAGCTCTCTCCAGGCCCCCTCAAAAGACCCTGCAGCCTCCACAGTGTCCACCTGCCTGGACTGAAAAGCGGTATTTTTCTCACTCAAGTTTCAGCACGGCCCTGCAAAGCTCCTCTTCCTGCTCCACTCTTCCCACAATGTGAGTCCCTTTGCTAAGAGCGGGCCATGCCTGGGCTCTGCTCTCCCCAGCCCCAACCAAGCTGCCACTTCCCAACATCCTGGGAAGCCTGCGGTGCCTCCTGTCCACCCAGCCCAGCTCGAGGTGGTCCCACAGCACGAGCAAGGCGTGACAGCTGCAAGTGCTGTGCTTGCCCAGACCTCTTCCCCSCAGGTGGGTGGACCAAACGCTTGGCATTTTTTCAATGAAGATGAGTATCAGATTGAAATTGGGAGGTATCATGTCCAAGGGGTTGTTGAGCAGGATGAAGAGGAAGAGGAGGACACTGATGGTTCTTTCCCCATGTTATTGATTCTGCTGGCAGCAAGTTGGCTGAGGGTTTTGCCTAATCTTCAAAGAAAAAAAAAATGAAGCTCCTTTCACACCTAAATATTTCTCTGATTTCTTCAGAACATTATAGCCAGACTTTGCCTTCATTGGACATGGCAGTAGGTAGGATGTGATAGGAAAGGTAGGGCCCAAATCTCAAGAGACTGCAGTAGATGTTTTAAAATACACAGTATTTTCCTTCCCCAAGAAGAAGCAGGGGAGGAGGAGACCTTTTTCTCACTRAATCTTGTTTCTGATCCTACAGTCCACCAACACCTGCAGTTAACTATTTGCTGCAGGAAAGAGAAACCACAGTAATCAGTCTGAGGCTGTGGATGAGGTATTCCCTACATGCTGGACTCTTTCCCTCCTCTAATCCCAGTTTTTCCTCTTAGAGTCACTGCTCGGTATAGTGGTGGAAGCATTGTGGTGCACAGCTGAACACCTGGATGCGTGAGACAGCCAAGTCACCCTTTTACAGACAGACTGCATAAACTTTCCCACTCGTTAGTCAGCATTGGGAGCAAGTGCCCCATGCTCATAATAATAACGAGCTGGAATTGTTACGTATTTACACAGGCTGGCTTCCAGCCAGGCTTCTTTCGCAACGTGTGCGCAATTTACATTTGAATACTCGTAATGCTTCATATTCTATATCGACCGTTGAAACTTAAAAACCAGCAAAGAACGGACCTGGCATTGCATGCAGAGAGAAAAATTATTTTTTTCAAAACCCATTGCCAGTGCTTGAGTGAAAGCCAACAGTCCGCAACATAGCAATCACCCGCTATCCTCAAAAGAAATAGCAATGCTTCATGTTGCCTTATATGTACTATGGGTCATTCAACCAAGGACATTCATGCACAAGACAAATATATGCCCACTCCCAGCAGGAGGGTAAAGAGCTTTTTCATATTAAGCATTTGTTCGATTTTTGTTTAATAAGTGCTTCTTGCTCATACTCTCTCTCTCTCTCTCTCTCCTTATGCACATTTTTAAGGCAGCCTTTTACTTTCACTCAGCAGGAGATCATGAGTTTTTCTGTGAGAAAATTAAGTTTATGGAAAATGAGAGAGAGAGGTGTGTGTAATTCACACACCTCAAAGAACTCTCAACTATCTTTCTTTGTTTTTACAGACAGCAAAATTACATAAAAGTGCTGAATTAGCTGGTAGAATCGCACAGTATTTGAATACATGGACAGTTCTTCCAGTGTTTGAGCTCCACYGACTTCAAATAAGCCAGGCAAATCCATACCAGCTGAGAACTTAGTCCTAGAAATTATGTTCTTGTGTTTACAGATAGAATGGGGTCTTAAAACATTCCAATTCTTTACAAAATCTCAGACTTGCTGGGTGACCTCATGCAAGTCATTTAATTTCACTGTACCTTTGGGCTTTTTGTTTCTAAAATGATGATGATAAAAAGTTAATGCTCCCCTCCTTGGGAAATTACAGTGTATGCTGAGATAAGGACAATGAGAACCATATGGATGCCTACCAAGAATAATTATTGGTAAGCACCACTCAGGCTAAGCATGGGCTTCTAAGTGAGCAACAGTAGACAAGCTGTCCATTAAATATTTTCTCCATTTGTCTTCCCTCATCTGCTTGCACCTGAAATTTGGCAGAAGAGTTGAGAAAGTTTCCTCAATTCCAGGTTCTTGTTGTTTAATACTGAAGTAATAATTGGCTACCAGAGAGGAAGAATTACCGGAAGAATTTTGTAAAGTTCTCTATCAATATTGCATTGGTACAAACAGCTTCCATAGAAATCAATTCAAAATATATTTCAGAGTATTTAGTTGGTCAAGTAAAATATAACTGTTAAAAGAAAATGGTACAACAATATCGGTTGGTAGGTTGACAAATATGAAGTTAACAGCTTAACCTTCAGACAGGTGAAATATATTGGGAATGATAAGAGATAAGATTATGTGACAATAAATACTCATTGTACAGAATGGTTAGTTGAATACCTGTATACCATTTTTCAGGTCTAATTCGCCTTCAGGAGCTCATCAAAGCCCCTTCCAGATACAACATTAAAATCAAAATCCGCCAGCTGCCCTCTGGGAATAAAGACGCCAGGCCTTTACTCAAGGAGATGAAGAAGGGCAAGGAGTTCTACGTGATATTTGATTGCTCACATGAAACAGCAGCGGAAATCCTTAAGCAGGTAAAGAGGAGGGAGTGAAAAAACTCAGGACTCATTGCGTATCCTGAAAGCTGTCAGCCTATGTGGTTTTCATTTGCTAGGAAGTGCTGAAATTGAATTCATTGATATTGGCCATAGGCCATAGACTWTATAATATCAGGGACAGAAGTTTGAATTCATTGCATCAGGCTATAGACTTTCAAATAACAGAAACAGTGGTTGTTACAGAACAACATCCAGCTTCTGAGCACTCAGCAAGGTTCCAGGGCTTCCCTGAGCTATAAGGACTGTACTTATACAGCAAAAGGAAATTTGCAACTCTTCTTAATACTTCAGGTTCTGCGTGGCTGGGAAGCTTGTCACATTTATTTCAGTTTGTCCTGCTTTAATCAATAAAATTTTTATGTCTTCCCCCAGAAAAAGGAACAGGGGACGTTTTGATGCCCTCATGCTGTAGCTCACACCCAGCTATTCCCTCCACAGAGCCTCCACCTCCACYGCAGACAAGAGAGTAACTCTGCATTCACATCACTGCAGCAAAGCAAAATTTGGTCTGCTGGTACTACCTCATCAACTTTTAAACTCTGATACAGCAAGAAGATGGAATGATGATAGTATCAGAGGAAAGAAGTATACTTTAAAACAGGAAAAGAGGCTATTGTTCAAGGGCTGACATAGCCCTGATCTAAATGTGAGACACAAGGCAAGGACAAATGCTCTAAAGCCTGATATTAATGGGCTAGGACATTACCAGCGGCACACAAAGAGTAGTGTAAATTAGAATTTACTCTTGTCATTTACTATATATTTCCAGACAATCAAAGCCTAAAGCAGTGGCTCCCACAGTCCATTGACCTGTAAATAGTAATACTAAGCAAGTAATGCACGGTGAGCAGAGTTTTCATTTTTGCTGCAATTGTGTTGGGGTGGTGGTGGTGTGTTTTTCTGTTTTGTTTTTAACTGTCAGACAGTCTAACAGGAAACACTGACCACAGCCCGTTAGGAGAGGGTCCACTGATCCAAACGCAGAGCATTGAGCCACCCCCAAGAGGTTAAAAGCTGATGTTCCTGTCCCAGAATGTTRTGCTGAAATATTTCAGTTATGCAGACTAGCATATTATACTGTGCTGTAAATAAGACAGCTAACTGGATGCATTAGTCTGCAGAGCCTGAAACCGTCCTCTCCACTGTGAAGAATTGCAGTCCTGTTAATGCAAACTTGCAGGATGATRTCCTAAATCAGAGGCAATACAGCTGAGAGCAGGCACACAAGTTCCCAGGAGCTTGGAGAGTGAGATTTATTGCTGTCAGAAAAGTTGGCTTGTATTAGATTTTAGAGTTTTCTCAGTGCAGACTATACATTTAAGCTACGACAGGGCCAGCTGCAGGCATGGAGTTGGGAATGTGAGGAAAGAGCAGGGGGAGGGTGCACAATCACAGCTGCTCTCTCACGTGATGGGAGCACACCGTAAGGGCCAGCACTGAAGTGTGTGYGTGGAGGGGAAGCAGGAGGGCTGCTGTCCCCTGACTCTGCTCCCGAGTAAGTCTGTCCAAAAGCATTAAAACATGACAGCAGGAACAAGCTGCTCCAAAATGAGGTTTGCAGGGGCAGAGTTAGACTGACAACATGAATTTTCAAGGATTTGCAAGAAGAAAGTGCAGATGTCTGGCACACTGCAGGAGGCACAGGGCTTCCTGTATTCCAGACTGAGTATTAAAAAAAAAATGAAAAAGAAAGATAAAATAACCTTAGAGGTAAGACAGGGCAAAGYGGCAGAACAGTTTGTGTGGGAAATGGATCACAGGAGACAACCGGCAAGCTGCGGATACAGAAAACACTCTCCGATACCTTAAAAGCTTGGAGAAGGATGGTGAATAGCAGTGTGGAAGGAAATTAAGAGAGGTACACCTGTGATTCAGAGCTGTGGGAAAGGAAGCAACATAAATATAGGCTAGATAGAAAGGGAAAATAGCTTTTATATGCGATAGTCCTGTGGCTGAATCTAGATGCTGACAGCAGTAACTCAGGTGTTGAAGTTCCTCATTGSCAAAGGCAGCTGTGAAATTTAGAGGTGTGGAGGGCTCTGAATTTGCAGGTATGACTCATCTGATTGTAGGTTAGGAACCTGAAGTACCATGGTTCATATTCTCATCATCACACACAGAAATCCCTACATAATTCAACCCTAGATGGAAAGAAGACATTAAACAGAATACTACAGAAATTGTTCTAAGAAAACTCTGCAATGCCAATAGAGAATGTTCTTGATCTGGAGATTTTGTAAACTGTCCAATGGATAAATCATTATGAAACTATGTGGGACTTCCAATAGGAACAGGAACCAGAGCCAACAGTCATATAAATCAATCCTAAAAGCAACAATTCCTTATCTGCCTACTGTATTTACAATCATCTAGTAGCAGCTTAGTAGCCCACGTAGGAGAAGATAAATACACCAAATAGAAATTTTTGGCAGGGGGAAGAAGGGGTGGCRTTTTACAGATTAAAGCTACAGAGGGGTCACACAGGGGCTGCATTTCCCCCTCCAGGTCGCAGGACAATCTGAACTTACTTGAACCTAGAGGTTACACCACCTCAGTACTGACAGCTGCTCCTTCTCCTTTGGACACTCCCGGTGGGCAGGTGCACCTCTGGCCTCCTTCAAGCCTCATCTAGGACATGTCTGGCGTGCGCCCCCTGCACTTCCCTGCTGCGGGGTGGCCGGGCATACCCACAACAGTGTTTCTGCTGGCAGCCACCATCCTTCCTCTGAGCTGCTAGTASAGGCAGGGCAGAAAAGCTGCCTGGCTTCTGCAAATCTTACCTGCTGCTGYGTGCCAAGGTGTTGGCAGCAATGGCTCTTCAAGCAGGTGCAAATCATGCCGGAGCTCAGGGGGCACCGGCTGCATCACAGCTTGGTTCCTGGGGAAGGAGGGGGAAGGGATGCTGCAAAGCTCTATATGGGAGCTAAATACCTCAGAAATGATGTCCTTAAAGAATCAGCGTATGGAGCTCGATTTGGGAGTGCAGATCTACCCTGACCAGCTACATTGCCAGGATGCGGGACTAGGAGAGGTGACCAGCCTGCCTAGCGCTTTTGTTTACAAAACAGCACAAAAGACAGATTTCTTCTCTTAAATGAGACTATCTTTTGTTTATTTATAGCTCCAAACACAATACCACACTTCTGCCTTGTGCACAACAAGAACAGGCAAATCAATAAACTAATTTAAGCAAAATATAAAGCCTGCATGCAGCTGAATAACCTACTCSCTTAACTCATACATTTTTCCTTCCCTCTGACATGCTGCAGAGAGCCCAGCCTTCCGCAGTCCCCGACCAGCCTAAGGAGGCCTGGCTCTCTCATCACCTAGACCTGGAAAGAGTAGGAAGAAATTGTGATTATTCAATAATTCAACATTTTCARTGATTGCTTTGAGTTTTCTCTCCAATATTCCCTTAAGGGTCTCGGTAACCTCATGGGACTGGAGCACTAAGGGAATTTACCAGCTCTGTGGCCTGTCCCAGGCAGCTACCTAACTACCTGAAACCAGTGGTTCATGCTGACCAAAGTGACCTGTTCCCCAGGCATCAGGATAGTCTGAAATTACTTGAACCTAGAGTTTACACCAGCAGACCTCACAAGCATGATGTGCTGCATCAGCCAAGCTTATGCAAAAAGTTGCAACTGGTCTGTCACACCCATGATCTGCCTGAAAATCCCAGTCCTGTTCTCCCTGAAGGCAAGAGATTTGGCTCCTGGAGTTTCAAAACTCAAAACTGAACAAATCTTCCACCAAGGACCGTGATTTACTAGAGACTTAGATGCCAAAAGTAGGAGTTAAGTACAGTTGTGGTTTATCAGTGCAATTGTGTGATCTCCAAAGTCCCTCCTCAGTATCTGCTTAAGCTCTCTAGGAGCCTCCCTGTTGGACTTAGCAGAGGGTGCCTAGCATCTCTCTCCTTTCCAAGCTTTTAAGTAGACATCCCCAACAGAGGCAAGCTGATCATGCACACTCCAAACATGCCTAAAAGCAGCAGAATAGGATCCCTTGCAAAAAGAGGCTGGAAATACTTTCTTAGGGAAAAGCGTGGTGGCAGAAAGCAATTTAGTGCTCTGTCTGTAGTCAGTTTTGTGTGCAAGTCTCCCAATATATCCTGCACACACYGTATTTGGTCTGATACTGCCTTTTTGTGTGAAAGACTTACTTGAAGAGTTTAAGTTGCAATTTATTCTTCGAACTCACCAATGATTGATATACATTTTACTGGTAGGCAAACTTATCCCTCATAAATTATGCAACTAACCTTAAATTATCCACTTCTCTCCCCACAYCTTTAAATATTTTTAATTGAACAAATAGTATTTTAATCAGATTTAGGACACTCATAAAGCATTTTATAAAGGCTTCTATGTTTGCTTTCACTGTCTGACAGAAAGGGCAGCAAAATAACTCATTCTGTTCTTACAGGGGTGCTAAAATTAAGTGTCACTGTAGCATACATTCTAAGTATAATAATAAATGTGTGAAGATAAAACATCAGTTCTTGAGTATGCTCCCTCAAATAGCCTGATGGAGGGGAGGTGAAGATCACTGCTAAAAAAAAAAAAAAAAAGGCAGGATTTGCTCTGTTCTCACTACTTCTGGGGAAGTTCCTGTGGCAGCTCCTCCCTGCATGCCCAAAGGTGGGAAGCAGAGAGATCCTCCTTTCACTGGTTCTCTTCTCTCTTCTTGAATTTATAAAGAGGTCCCAGTGGAAAGATGTCCTCTTCTAGCTTCCTGGTTCTTGCTGAAAGGCAGCAAGGGGAAATCCCAGCCTTTGGGTGAAGGCATTAGTGAAGAAAATGGGCACAGAAAGTGAATCTTATTGTGGCTCTCATAAGAGCCCTAAGGTCCTGCATCATTTCATTAGGGAAGGTATAAAGCAATGCRGTATGAGATAACTATGTTTTTTGTAGTAGTTACATACTATGTATGCATCATGACAGTCTTACCTCCCTAAGATGAGGTGAGCTAGTTATCGCAAACTGTATTCAGTTCTGAGTGCCTCCTGAGAGGAGGTATGAGGTGAGCAACACACACCAACTGTGTGCTTAGAGGGGCACRCAGGCTGCCAGAGAGTGCAGTGAAACTGCCCGGGTATTGGCTTCCCYGTTATCCTGATGAGGCACTTTCTGAAGTGAGCCAGGACTCCTGTTTGGCCTTTGAAAACAGATTTCCATACCTTAGAAGCAAGTCAATTGGGGCAGCCAGAGTYCAGGCACATGCACATATTAACCCAGAAATCTGGCTATGCATTTGGGCTCCCAAATCTAAATGTAGGTCTCCATAGAAGTAAAGGTGGCCGTCGTCTCCAAACTTTATTCTGAGATTGCTAGTCCAGGCAGAGATCTCTGTTTCTCTGCTCTCATTATGTGGGTCATCTAGACGAAAGTTAGACTAGGTACATATGCTCGCAATGCAGTGCCATGCTACTTCTTGCACATATAGCTGTTCTTTGCTTCCTTTAACAGTTCACTTGGTGGTATAAACACAAGCAGACTTGCAATCTGAAAGAGTGTTTTCAGTCTTGGTGTTATGAGACTATGTCACTGCTGGATTTTGAAGGGCAATGCTGCTGCCTTAGCTCTGTGAGATCTCTTCAGGAAGCAGAAGGAGTCAGCCACAGCAGACTGCAGCTCTGGGCAGATAGGTTTGTCTTGTCCTATTGCTATGGCCTTGGTTTCCAGATGGAGTCAATACTAGCTAAGCATTTACTGAGTATATCCTGCTTTTTACATAGCACATGTCCCTACTGGAGGAACTCTCTACCAGCTAGACCACTGTTCTGATAAGGCAGGGCAMAGGCTATACTAAAGGCTTCCAGTAAGCTAAGTTACACTCAGGTAAAGCTGGCTGAATGAAGTCCAGGGAAGCACTGGAAGCACAATATAATCCTCTTCATTTATATTGCACACTTGAGAGGCAGGAAGGTGGAGGGGGGTTTATTCATTATAGCTGATCTTGCTGATCTTAGGAAACATTAGTGGTACTAATTAATTGGATAATGAGATGCATTCCTTTAATACTGATGAAATTAAATAATAGCATGAGTGAGGAAAGTGCATAGTGAAAGCAAGCAAAGGATTTGATGCAGTTCCCGCTAATATGTTTCCCCATCCTTCTACTTGCAGCCTGCCTTGAGGGAAGACTGACACTAGCTCTCAATGTGGAGATAATTTTTGGAAGGTGAACAAATGCAGGGTAGAAGCAAGCCAGGAATGAGGCCCCAAAGAGATTTACAGGCATAAAAGATAGTACTGTTAATCCACTCTCTGTCCGCTTGCCGTCTATATTTTGTCCACTGAAACTCATTCAGATTCRCACTGACGTTCATGATCCACAAGCTAAAATAATAGGTCTGCTAAAGGCAAGACCTGAACATCTGACTTGAGCTTGACTGAAATGGATGATTAGAGGTGGAAGTCTTTTCATCTTATTCCCACGATAACGCATAATCAGCTCACAGTATCTCCTATCCGGGTTTAGCTGAAGAACAGATTTTATACAGGCCTGGATGGGTAGGAGATCAGCAAGGAGCATGCTGAGCATTTCATTCTGATTCCACTAGTTTAAGATCTAGAGTAAGTAAAAGCTGTTATTATTTTAAATAGGACATTTATATCGTATGCATAATTATTTAAATACTTATATGCAAAGTTATTTGAATAGGAATGTGAAATGAAATYTCACTCTAGTTTCTTTTGGGCACTTAAATGAATCTTGTTCTCTTCCCTTCTCTTTCCTGGACTGTTATGCTCATTTTCAATTGTGGGAGGGTACTACTTCTTTGAGAAGAGCCAAAGCAGCTGCTTTGCTATATACTTTGGARATGCCCCAGGCTGAATTGAGTTTTTTTATTGTTATCTGTCTCACAGTAGTTCCTAGAAGCTGTAGTCCCTCTAGCTGCTATGTTGCAAATACAGAGCAGAAGACCAGTCCTTGCTACTTAGAGTATGCAAGTGCAATTCCTCTATATATACTACTAGGAGCATCTGAGTCATTAAGATGATGCTTTGTAGTCTTCAGCACAACATGGCAACAATTCATTTTGCTTTAACTTACCCTCGTCTGCTGTTTTTCTAACAACATTCTTCAAACTGAGTATTTAATACTGTCATCATATCCATCGCTTCATTAGGAATTTTGTTCGGGAAGTATGTAACCATAAAACAGATATAAAACTTACTATAGTACAGTCTTTCAGAGCCACGAATAAAAAGCACCCAATTTAGGTCAATCTACAGATCTCATTCACAAGCCACAGTGATGTCTAAAAGCTATATAGCTCTTAACTAATTATCATCCTTAACGACTGTTGGGGGGGGGTGGCTAGTTAAGACCTTTCCTGTAACCAGCACTAAGTGAGAGGGTAGASCTTGGTGGAAGAGGAGGGTCCAGCTTGGGACAGAGCTAGCATCAACTCTTATTCCTTAGCCAGAGGATGACATTATTACTGTATGCTTTGCTACTTAAGAGCTTCCTCCCACCTAGCTGCAGTTTCACATCTTAATTGAGTCAYGATTAAAACTGAAAATACAAAAAGCGACATATTGATTGAGCAATCCTGGGCTGCTGAATACTTTCTTTGGAAGAGAGATGTCAGCAGGAAAGCTGATGTCTCACACGCAGCCCTGGCGAGCAAGGTCCATGGCAATCCCATAGCAGTCTTCCCACCCACAGCTGTAGTGAACCCTGGGTCTTGGTCATGGCAGATAACATTGCTTGCTGAACCTCATTTTATACACTCARTTGCCCTGGGGTTTCAGGGTTTATGGTTTTATTTTGTTTTCAGATACARCCCTGTAGCATGACTTTTGAAATCCTTATTAGTCACAGGCATGTCTATCCTGTCTGTTTATAGTGCATTATTTGGGAATCAATATTCTCATAAAAATTTTTAATCAAAAGTGTGTTTAGGAGTCAGACACTCCGTTCAGGCTACTACCTTTGGATTTGTGAGGAAAGTAATAACTGGACTAGCTTGGATTAATGAGCCAGACACCCAGTAGCGGCGTAGCTGTAGCAGCACAAGCTATATAATGCTTCCCAAATGCCCAGGTTACGCACTTCATAATCGTTCAGATTAATGTATCTTTACACACAGTACAACCTTAGTACAGTTGCAGTGCAGGTGGATTTCAGTGACCATGGCAGCAAACACATTTGGTTTATTAGTAAATTGATGTCTATCCTAATTAGAGAGGGGGTACATTTTTCAGCTTACGGTATATTTGCCCCCCCCCCCCCAAAAAAAAAAAAAAGTGGTTCTGGTCATCTTAAAACTATTCAATCATTCAGGCTAAATTTGAACAATAACAGTAGCTAGCATAAATACTACTGTCAGGACTAGATTTACAAAAGAGTTGCCATCTCCCTCTTATTCAGAGGCCAGCGTTCACACCTGAGACACCCAAGGAGCAAGTTCGGTTTCTTCCCCCGACCTGAGAAGATTGGGCAGCCTGTCTCCCACTTTCCAAAAGGATGGTTCAGTCACTGGACAGAAAGTGTTTGCACTCGTTTGGCTCTAAATCCATTCTGCATATGATCCTCCATTTAATACTAAGAAAACTTTCACTACACCAAGAGCATCTAAGCATTAGTATAATAGCAGAGCTGGTGAGCAGTTCTAATGGTTACCTTTGCCCTTTCCTGAAATTCTCTTTCTTTCTTTCTTTTTATTCCATGAAGCTGAAAGGAAGAAAAGACTGCACACTCAACCCTAGAAACAGTGCTGTGACAAACATAAGGGGGCAAGCTAACAAATACATGCCACCGTCATATTTTAGAGAGGAAGTTGTATTTTAAGGCATTTTGTAGCCTAACGTTGTCCTGATTCCCCATTGTCTTGCAATCTGCAGGCACGCACATTGCATTTTATACCTTCTGATATAAGTGCAATGGTATGGTCATCATAAACTTGACATTAGGTTTTCTRTCTCAAGGTAGAACTAAAACTGTAATGAATCAATAATTTACCTCTGGATATTTGTAGCCTTCCTTTTTACATTTATTAATATGCTCTTGCTTTCATATTAATGTAGAACAGTGAATCAACTGTGAACTTCCTGTAGAGGACCAAATTAATTTAGGCATGCAGAGTTTTATCTGACTTCCAACCMCATTTGTATCATTATCACCTAGTGGCTGACCTGGGCCCCAAAAGAAGCAACTGGGTTATTTCAGTACCTAAAGAAAAAGAAAATTTGTCATAAAAATCCTTACTGGCACCTCCTACCTGTAGCAGGGACCTTAGGCACAGAGATCCAGCTGCTTCAGGGAGCAGARCTGAGTCCAATCAAGTCACCTGGGAAAGACAGCAGGCAAAAGTTTGMATTCATGCAAATGATACTATATATCATTTTCTGTGCATTAATAAGGAACATCAGTCCCTAGAATTGCTAGATTGCTCATTTTTACAGGTAATAAAATAACTCTAAGAAATGCAGTAGAAAAGGACTAATAAAATAAGAAATAAAAAAGGCAATTTTGACATGTAAATTCAGTGAAGTGTTTCAATAAAATATTTGCCTTCTGGCTTGATTTTTTGCAGTTGGAAACGGATTGGTTGTTTGTGATTAACACTGAGCTGTTGTTATTATCTACTGCAGCTTAGAAAGTTTAGGCTCCTTCCCTTTTTATGTGCAGAATTGCCCTCTGCTATCAAATAACTGATTTACAGAGGCTTTTGCCACTTGGAAGAATTCTGGCCGGTTAAATATTATTATGTCCCCTTACCTTTCAAATAGCTATTCAGCTGTTGATACAGGTGTTTCATAATACTATCTGTAACACAKGCTTACTTTACTGTGATCAAAACTGAACAGCATTTCATCTTTGTGTTACTGCATTGATAATAAATTTGTCACTAGTTACCTAGCTCACAATTCCTCATGCTGATCACGCCTGTCCAAGGAAGGGCAAAATGTTTGAATCACAGCAATGGTGCACGTAGACATGATGACAAGAGGAGGTGATACTGGTCTGAGGCTAAAGAACACAGTCAGGGGAGGTTTACATGGGCATTTCCAATTGGCACAGCACCAATTTTCAGATATGTCCTGAAGGAAAAACTCTTCTTTCTCCAGAAGGYCCCATAAGGTCCTCACCCAAACTGAGGGATGGAAGAAGAGCTTCTCTCCTTCCTGCTAAAAGTGGCCAAGTCAGTATGTGTTTAAATGTCATCCTCACCCAAGAAATATCACCTTAACTGGCATAGCTTCAAAAAGTATGACTCTGTGGAAGATTCAAGAAATTCTTTCTTTCTGTTTGTTTTGGCAACCTTCTGCAGAACTGAATTCCCCAGGTGGAAGAAAAGGCATTTAAAGAAGCTTTCTTCTAGTTGTTTTTTTCTGGTTTACTTCAGTGAGAAGCATCTTGTTCTCATATGATAATGCAGAATAAAAACAAAAGTCTAAACCCCTTTCACTATAAATTCCATTATCTCCTAGTAAATTCCTTTTTTTACACTTCTCAACTGAAGACTAAACAATTTCACTTTTCAAAAAATCAACTCCTTRTTATCTCTAGTCATTTGTCTTGTCCTGGAAGTTTGGCAATCTTTAATCTCTTTCCTGAGCAGAAGTGATAAAAACACCATTTAACTAACATATGATATTTTTCACTCTTGAAGAAAAATGTAGATTTTATTGTACTAAGGTTTTTATAACCTGTAACATCATTCCAAATTAGTCCATGCTTTTCAAAAGACTGCACAGTAAACTGAAAGCATCCAGTGTAAAGTACATTCACATTTTAATCTTTTTCAACAGATTCTTTCCATGGGAATGATGACAGAATACTACCACTACTTTTTTACAACACTGGTAAGAAACACTAAAGTTTGGGCGTGAATTTTCTCTGTTGCGGAAAAGATAAGTTTTGTTGTAGAAAAGAAAAAAACGTTCACTTTTCCTCTGACATTTGGTTGCCATAATTCAGGAAAACCCTGGAGAATGAGTAAGCATTAGTGTATCAGGAGTYGCTATTTTGTGAAGATGGCTAACCATTGAATACAATGAAAATCACTTGCAGTGCAGTGCTTAGGGAGAAAGTTATCAATATGGGTGGATCAGAATAAAACAAAATAATTAATCAATCATTTAGAGTTCAAATGCTCTGGGCCACGTTCTTGTGCAGTTCTGCAGACGGTGTGGTGAGGCCTTTGTCCAGCAAACCATGTAAACTCACACTCAGGAGTCTTTACCTAACTCCAAAAACATCATCTAATTTTTAGCAAGTTGAAGACCACCRTGCTCCATCGCATGGACCTTGCCCMCCCTAAACTGGTCWGGTTGAGCACAACACAAAAACAAGACAGTCAGGGTGCTTTGGCAATAAGTCAGAGGGTGCTGTATCAAAGAGGTGTGCTTGGTAATAGCAGATGTCTGACAAATAATGTTCATAGCTAAAGTGTTTTATTTACTCATAAAACAAAAACCACATGCATGTAGCGTCACTTGGGAAATTTTAAGGTGTATAGTAAAAGATAAGCCCTAAGTTTTGTTTTATGGCACAAATGTATGAATAACTATTTCACACACATTATTCCTATATTTAAATATATATACACTATGTATATATCTATCTCTCTCTCTATATATATATATACACACACATATATATATATAATTTGTTCTTGAGATTCATTTGTATTCTATATCAGAAAGACAGAAGAGAAGAGAAAGCCCATTCTAACGTAAAGAAAAAATGTAAAAATTTACATTTACTGTGGGCATTACACTTTTATACAACAGCAGCAAATCAACAATTGTATGCATGAGTTAGCGTGGAGTGTATATTAGAGCAACCAGTGTTGATGGTATCTGCACATTGTGGTACTGTAAATGTTGACATTTTGATGGTAATCGTGATATTACACCTTGACCCACACATTTGTCATTTTACTGGCCTGCTGGGATTGGCAGAAAATTATTTTGAAAAGAAAAGCCGTTATCATATTTTCACTGCTTGACAAATACGTCTGTGGAATGTGTCATGCAATTACATCATGGAGAACATCCATTATTTTCCTGCCTTGTAAATGGTGAGCAACCAAAGCACGTGGAGTCACTGTGCACTGGCCTGAAGGGTCCATTAGGCATCCTGGCCACAAGTTACCTGAAGCACTCAAGCCAGGAGAAAAATCAGGATCATAAATAGTAAAAATGCACTGCTCTCGACATCTCTGGGAATTTCCCTTCGTAGAGTTGAGAAGCAAGCTTAACATTGCCCAACGAATCCTTCACGTTGGGTTGTCAGAGCTGTAACATTATTAGAGGACTGATACAAACTAAAACCAGAGCCTATTATGCAGGGAATTGGCATTTATATTCCAACAAAGCAGATATTTGGTTTGTCATAAATTTCACATATCTTTGGTTTGCTCTAATTTGTAGCCAAAGTAGTTATGACTACTCTCTGTGGGCAAGTAGAGGGTTCATGATGGGGGAAAAAAAAATACCACACACTTAAGCTTTGGTTTGAAAACCAAGTGCAATTTTTGGCCTAATTATAACTTCCCAAAGTTTTGCTTTAAAAATGCTACATCTGGTTTTGTTTGCTTTCTTAATGATGATTTAGGATCTATTTGCATTAGACCTGGAACCCTACAGATACAGTGGAGTAAACATGACAGGGTTTCGCCTGCTCAACATCGAAAACCCCCAGGTTTCATCAGTCATTGAGAAATGGTCTATGGAGCGTTTGCAGGCACCACCGAAACCAGAGACCGGCCTCCTGGATGGCATGATGACAGTAAGTGAATAACTGCAGCGAYGCAGTGCTAACTGGTGCTTACAGGGCACTCTGCAATGCCATGGCAGCACGTGTGCAATGTTCCCATTAGAGTTTTATTTCATTATGCGAATGCTGAAGCAGCACCCGCAAAGGCGGACTCCCTCTCACCTGCTTCTACATACAAGTATATTTTGCTCCATTAACCAATATCATACTCACCTATGTGACCAAACACACGCAGCTGAAGAGATGAGTAACAAACTTCTCCGACAGGCTGCCGTCCAGCTAACACTATTCATCTTTTTGATGTCAAGTGTATATACTGTTGCCTCGTTTCTCTAATAATGCTCTAGATGGAGTGGAGAACATAACAGGGAATAAAAACTTCCAGGATAGGTATAGGATTAATAACCTGCAGGGAAAGATATTGTACATGTGGACAAATAATAGCATTTTTAAATTGGAAAAGTGCCTTTGCTCTTCATTTCCATCATCCAGAGCAAATCTAGCTTTTAAGATATAATTTAAAGATAAATGAAAGGTATCTTCAAGCCAGGAAATTAGGATTTCCTCCCCACCACTCCACCAAGAACCAAATGAAAGAATGAAAACAACTACTTGGACTAGGTGACTCCATTCAGTGCTGGAAGGGTGGAAGGTTGCCTTTTTTTTTTTTTTTTTTTTTTTTTTTTTTGCAATATAACATAATGTGCCTTATATGAAATAGATTTTATTGCAGATGATTGCAAGGAAAAATTTGAAACATCCTAACATCCTGAGGCAAAACACATTATATCTGTTATCTCTAGCATTTTGGAAAAAGTAGCTTATCTAAGCAGTCCCAGTCCCAGTGTGCTCAGTGATAGGCAAAGCAGTGGGGGAAATTCTCTTGGAGAACTTCTGATGTAAACAACCAAGGCGTGCAAGGATAGCTCTTCACCTTCATTCACCTGACTGTAAGACTGGGATTTTTAAAAAGTTATAATTAGACTGTTATCACCTCCTTTGCGTGTCCATAATCTCTTAGCATCCTTGGTGCTCTGAAACAGTGTGAGCATCAAGGAATACATATTCCAGTCAGTTCTGATCATTTAAATATTCACAGCAAGTTCTGCTTATTTAATTTGATGGAGAGCTGCAATACTGCTGTATTTCAGTAAACAATAAGTCTGTGACAAGCTGCACATTATCAGGAAATCCGGATAACACATCCTATTATTAACGCAGGATCTCTCCTTCCTGGTTTGTGTTTTATAATTTGCTGTGGTCTCGATCTGTGGGAGACAGGCAGGGCACGACCTGTTTTGCCCAACCAGAGTTTTGAGTTCACATCCCGCTTTATATCCAAATCACACAGAGAGGTATAGCTTCTAATGAGATCTTTGGATTTCTCTGCAACAATTTAAATAGAATACCAAAGTCAGAAAGAAAGTCCAGAACTGACTCTTGCTATTTTTCTTTTTATGTGTAAGCATAATCATAATCCTGTAGGTAGTTCACCTCAGAAAATGAGGTGACCTTTTGTTCCTGCACACAACCCCAGCCCTAAAACAGACCCACATTGAGAGGAGAATCAACAGGCTAAAGGAGGTAATACAGCCTCCCAATTGCTGCACAACAGGATAAGGGAATGCTAAGTTACACTAGCCTGAGATATGACCCTCCAAGTCTGGCTATGCTGCTGACATACAAACAATGTTGGATGCATCATATTATCAGCTAGCAGCACTGGTGGTCCCAAATAGGAATGCAAAACGAGATCTGCACTGGGCATTTTGACTAGGTATCTCCAGAGTCTCTAGGCCAGGGATACCAGTAGACTGGGACCCAATGCAACAACTAAAATTCAGTCCTGAATTCAGTCCAGTCTGACACAGAAACTGATTTGAAGTCTGTAGACATTAATGGGAATCTTTCCACTGACTTGGAGGGATTTTGGATCAGTCACTGTCAATTTTTGGAGCAAGAATCTGTTTAAAGATACTTGACACTCAGAACAGCTGTTATTGTTGTCTTCTGCTTGTCTCTCCATTTATAATATTTTCAATTTGCTCTGATTGCGGGAACATTGTTTTGTGCAGATCCTGACCAGTGTGTCAAGAGCAATTCCTCATCTGCAGTGTATTAAGATCAGCTGATAAATTCAGATCACATTTGATTATCAGCAAAAACCTCCAATGCTGAAGACTGATGCTGTTTTAATTTACTTAGGCAAATGAAACAGACAAAGAATCAAATCTATTAATTTCCCAAAGGGACTGCATGGGAAAGGAATAAAAAATGGATTCATTTTGCAGTTCATATGAATGACTCCAGTTTCTCATCTGCTGCATTAATACCTGTTTTATTTTAAGGACCCAATATACTGCTTAATTATTCAGTAGCTTTACTATAAATGTAAGCACTTCATTTTACAACCTCCCCGTGCATTAAGTGAAACATTGGCATTCCCATCTTACGCATGAGCGTACTGGAGCACAGCACAGGTAAAGGTGACATTTTCCAAAACTTCACAATGATAAAAGGTGTGCGGTCTCTCAATATGAAGCTTATTGGGCCTAGTTTTAAACAAACAAACCCATTAAAAAGAAAAAAGGGGGGGGGGACACAACCAGCATCCAGCATTTATCTCCCCGGCTGCAGGCTGTTGGAGGTTAAATCTATGAGTTCATCTCAAAATAGCCGCCTCAAAAGGACAAGTCACCTCCTACTACAACGGCATGTGAGGTTCAGCTGGGAGCTGTGCCAGCTGAAGTCTGGTGGGGCCACTCCATCCATGTGTGCTGAAAGCCACTGTCCTCGAGGGCAGCAGACACTTAGACATAGGTGCTTGGTGGGGTTGATTTCTCTTGAAAATAGGACCTACCTAGCCACTGGGGAGGAAAGCAATCCTGCAAAGGCCACAGAACAGCCTGGAGATGGCTCTCGGTAGAGAAAAGCAGAGATGGGGCACCAAGATGTGCATTAAAGAAAGCCTATCTGTTTTTTTCATGCAGACTGAAGCAGCTCTGATGTATGATGCTGTTTATATGGTAGCGGTGGCTTCCCAGCGTGCCTCCCAAATGACTGTCAGCTCCCTGCAGTGCCACAGACACAAGCCATGGCGTTTTGGACCCAGATTTATGAATCTGATCAAAGAGGCAAGTGTAGACCATCTGCTTACGGCTAGGATAACCCTTCCTTTGTTCTTTACTGCTTTGGCTCGCGGTAATATTCCTGCTCTTTGTCGTATGCTCTACTCTGACTCTGGCACTTAAATATCCATTTCTTTCCTTATGCTCTTTCGTTGGTAAAGAAACTGGTTTACAGGCACAAGGCTGTGACTTTCCTGTTGGTGGCAACTTTATCTGGTCTTCCAAAAAAAAAAAAAAAGAAATTGCTAAACCTTAAGCATGATAAAATTTCAGATTAACAAATATTCAGCACTGTAAGACTTCCCAAACTTTTTGCTCATCTAATGTTTATTATGATATATGTATAAATATACATATATCATAATATATGTATATAGTTTCTAAAAATATGAAATAACTAGCAACTGACATTCTAGGAAGTGAAAGAAAAGTGAGTCAGTAGCTCTATATTTGTTTGACCACTTTATCCTGATTATTTTCCAAGTTGTTTGATCATTACACACAGCAATATAACATCTAGAAAATACTGCAGCCATTATTTCTAAAGTCTCTGACTCTAAAGTTTCTGACTGCTTCAGAAAGTCCTGCACTATCTCATCAGAACGCATCACTGAGATGGTTTGAGCCGTACACATTCTGAAAAGTATATATTTTAGCTGAAATGCTTTCGCTCTTCCAAAAATTCACTCTTTATTATGACTCCCAAAAAGAAACTTTTCTCCTTTAGGCGAGAATGTGGAAATAGAAATCAGAAATTATATAGTTTCCTGTATAGATTTCATCTTTTCCCCTAGTTGTGATCTTGTTCATGACAGTGTGATTCCTATCAAAGTCACATTTATTAGCACTTGTGTAAGTAGAACAGAATCCGTATGTTGAGGTATAAAATAAACGGAAGTTAGTACAACAGGGCATTCAACTGACTCCAGGAACATCTTAAGAAGCAAGCTGAAAGGCAAGGGGTGCTTGCATAACACGTAGAAGAGATGTGTCATCTTCTCCAAATCTAAGTAAATGTTTTAGAATTGCCATAGGCGATCTATAATGTGATGATTACCCTGTACTGGAAGACATTACAGATTACCAAAACTGCTTTGTTTTTGGTTTTATCAGAATATTATTTTGTCTTTTGGACGTCTGTTCTTCTGTTTCTCCACACAGGGTATTTTATGGATTTTAAGGCTGCCTTATAAGCTTCTCTCTTTGAAACTGTAAAGAGAGACAACAGTGATCCCAGTATTCAGGGACCTGACTCACGAATTAAGGAAATTTTGAAATACCTCTCTTGCTGTAACACTGTCATGTCAACACTCACAGGAAACAGGGAGGCAGCATTTGCAAATATTGCTTCTCTTGCACAAATCTCACCTATGCTGTATCCAGATCCCCTTCTAGGACGAGGTAGGAATACTGTAGAAGAAACAATAAGAAGACAAGAGGAAACTAAAGTGTTTGTAATAGAGATGAACTTCTCCCTCTCTTCTGAATTGAATTAAGTAGGAACTTTTGCTTCTGTACTTCTTAAACTTGAACTAAAATGAGGTAGCAATGCTACTCATATCACTTCCAGTGCAGATTAAGAAAATTGCAATTAAATTAAAAGTTAGCAAATGACTTTGTAATTGGTAAACACGCTTGAATATTTCTACAGTGGTCTTCTACCTATGTTGGGTGATGTTGAGTATGTAGTAAAGTATGAAGATACTGAATCCTAAGCCAGAAGAAATCTTTGACCAAAAGCACTAGATGTATCTCAGCAGATCTAATTCAAAGCTTAATGTTAAACAGTGATACAGTTCACATTTATCATGTACAGTTGGCTTCTCTTGCATGGAATGAGATAGGTGAGCTAATTACTGATTATTTCACAGATAATGTCTTTCATGGTCAGTAAAACACTGATTTAAGCACTCCAAGAGTCTTATCTTCTTGTTCCTGTGCTAGCCAAAAAAAAGATGGTTATTAAAATTACATGATAAGCTTTAATAAGACAGTATTACAGTTCCCAGGAAGGCTATAGCAGGTGTTGGAAATTAAATAGCAAATATAATTGGACCCCCCTAATTCATGTTAGAATCTGGTTGGCTCAACGAGGATGGATGAATTTTGTAAATTAGGAATCAAATGAATATGCAGAGAGAAAAAAAAAGTCAAGCGGGCAAGGTGATAGTTTGGGCCCATAAAATTATAATTTAATTTTAGTGTTTGGTCATATGGTACCGGCAATCTGTGAAGCCATTTTATAGGCTTGTCTATAGACAAGTATTCTGTACTGCAATCTGAATCAGTAATTTTCAAGCAAAGAGGTTGCATGCRATGAGTACTGCAAATGGTAGAGCTTAGCAGGTACTTCAGTGGCTCCTCATTTGTCTTTGCGCTTCATTTTAATGATGATAGAAACTTTTGTCATCAAATTTGTTTTGTGGGCACATAATATTACCCTGATGGTAGCAGAAAGGACCTCAGAAGTCTCCTGGACATGGGCAGAGAATAAGGTGGAAAGCCTCTGGCTGATATAGCAGCTGGTACGCTGCTTCTTTCTTTGCTCAGCAGATGGCAAATTATTTATTTTTTAGCTTGCCAGTGTCCTTTAGGGAAGTCAAGGTTCAGGCCATATCTGTTCCTCAGGTATACATGAATTAGCTTCTTCTTGAAAGCAATGGGCAAGTGGATATTGAGGACAAATTATCACCTTTGGTTTACTTTGGTCTGAATAAATGCCTGTCGGACTTAATTTCTGGATTTTCAGAGTATGTAAATACAAAGAATGGCTAGCTTAATCTGAGAATCCCCCTCCACTGGGCCTTAAGACTTCAGGCATATATACCAGGTAATGGTGGTACCAGGTCCTCTGCCCAGTTTTCTTAATGACTGGGACTTAAAGTGCTATTGACTGTACTGTTGGAGAAAAGCTTTAGCAAAAATGTCTGAGGCTACAATAATAATCAATTACAACAACAAAAAGAGTAATCTTCTATGCTCTAAAGAGCTGATGAACTAATACTGATGATAGAAACAAAGCTGAAAATTGCAGGGAAAAGTGAGCCTGACTGCAGCTCCCTCCAGCCTGGTGAACACTTTTGAGGCCAAAGAGGTCATCAGCTAGTTCCTGCAAAGAAGGATATTACATAAAATACACTCTTTGGGATCAAGACTCTTCTACAATAGCTCATGAAGATCTTCCTAATGAAAAGTAAATCCTTGTCAGAAGCTTGTCGCTCTCAGTGACCTGATGTCATTGATATCTAAATGATATTGTGATCTTTTAGCCTTTATGGAAGAGTTTGCAGGGAGTACATCTTACCCATGCCTAGAAAGAAAAAAGAGGTTCTATTTCTTCAGAGGGGCAATAAAGGCAAAAAGTATGATTCCTCTCTTCCTAATAGAAAAATGCAAATAAACATGAAATAGGTGTTTATAATTGAACAGATTCCGTCATCATGTCCCCTATAAGGCATGAGAAAAGTCCAAATTAATGATTTCCACATTATTCATTTATCATCTAAAACATTGTCAGCTTCCCTCACTCAAAACCTAGTAACAATTTAAAAAATGTCTGTACAGAGAAGTATTTCAGAAGATAGAGAGGCACAGTTTTTAGAGTGACTTTATGAAATTCTCTCAGTCAGAATCAGAAACACATAAATATGTACAAGGATCAATGAAATTTGAAGTATTTACATTTAAATTTCAGTTTATATTGTGCTATGACAAGATACATTTCAAGCACATCCAGTCAGCAGAGACCTCTGCATGAGAGCAATTAATGACCTTGAGAATCCTCCTGAGCTGAATCAAGTCTTCATGTAGACTAATGACACCATAACACCATATCTTTCAAGCCTGTGGCTCAACCTGTCTGTACTTCTTTCAGGAGAAGATGTCCCAGTCTTCCCATGGAAAGCCAATCTAGCTCAAATGCCTTCAAGCTCAATAACCTCTTCCCTTAGAATTAAAAGTTTTTTCAACCCTTTGCTAGCTAATTGCAGTTACTGAAAGTAATAAATGGGATGTCTTATAGAATGAGTCTAGCCTGCAATAAAAACAAGGTTTAATAAAATTCAATCCCTAAAGAAGTATGTTTAAATTATTCCACAATTTTCATTTTTCAAAGACTTGAAAAGAGTTAATTAATTATTTCAAGTTATTCATATAAAGAAAGACTAGCAAAGATGTTGGACACATCCTACAATTTGTAAAGTGTCTAGCTTTCTGTGATTTTGATCTGTGGACGGGACTCAGCTTCAACAGTACAAATAATAAATAATAGTAATGTATCCTGTCCTTCCCTTTACAAGAGGGCAGCAACTAACTCAGCATCAGGAACTGAAATTTTTCAAAAAAGCAGTCTTTGTGATCTCAAGTTGTTATATGGCCTACTTATCGAAACCATGATGACAGTTTGCAGCATGGTGCTCCATATTCTGGTTATATTGGTTATAAACATATTTATTTCCTATTTCTTCTTTGCAAAAGAAAAAAAGGCCTTATATCATATGTGGAAGATTATCACACCTGGAATCCTTTCTACCAAACTCAAGAAATTTAAGCAAATGACAGTCTTACTCTGTAGAGTGAAATCTATCTATGGTGTAATTAAGAAGACTGAGGAACAGAGTGAATTTTCAATAGCCACAAAAAGAGCTGGGCTCACTTGTGTCACAAGCATGTAAGTTATCAGGACATGTTCTTCTGGGTTAGTTGCTCACTAGCCCATGCTTGCCTCCAAAACCAGTTGCATATCTGCCTCACCCATGCTGAGATTTTCCAAACATTCTCTTTCTGTATTGAGATAGCTGCTATATACATATTTGTTCTAGACTTGGCTGCTCCACAATAAGAAAGTAGTAGCAAGCCTRTTTTCTCACATTTTAATGCTGTCTTGCGGCTCTGGGATATTGGATTTTTTCAACACATGAAYATTTGAAAGTTTATCTGCTTCAAATCTTTGAACCATTTGATTTTTGCCTGTCACTTTAGAGGGATGGCAATTGTGCATCACAGGGGGAAAAAAATCCTGCTCTCTCATTTTTATCCACCAGTGCAGGTAAAACACTGTCAGTTTGTTTTTCTGTCGGTACTAGAGGAGGAAGAAACCATCCTCAGAATTGCCCAATTTCCTTGGAAGCTGATGTGCAGGACTAGAAGTCAGACGTGGTGAACTGAAGATGACATGGCCACTTCCAGGTTGATTTTGCCCAAGTCTGATGAACTGACTAACCTGTTGAGAGAAGGGCAGGAATGCTAGAAATCGATTAAGTGATATCATATTACAAGATGTAATTTTCAGGAGATTCTTCATGATCACTAACTTAATCTAAAGCAAACAGAATGTCATTAGAAGAAGAAGGAACTGAAGGCTTTTCATTACATAACAGAATGAATTTAAAATAAAAATCACAGAAGGGAAAGCAATGCTTTGGAAAGCAATTTCTTTTGTTTGCCCAACCCTGTGTTACCACCAAAGACAAAATGATGAAATATTTTCATGGGCCTATTTTCATGGAAATATATAGAGCAGGACAAAAGAAGACATAATGAATACAAGACTGGATGTCAGAAGACCCAAGAACTGACCATATCCCCTGTCATCTGAGTAAAGGTCTTTATGGATCAGGTTAGTCACCTGATATTTCTGCTGCCCAGAAATCTGTATACACATGGCTGGGGAAGGATGACTGTATTTCAGCTCTAAAACATAAACTAGCATCTGTTATGCTGCATCTTTGTCATTACATTTCAGTATTGAGCCAATGTATAGCATCTATGTAGGTCCTGACTGCAATTATTTTCTGGGCTCTGATGCTGCAATATTTAGTTAATTCAAAAACAAGCAGTTATTTACTTTGGTAGGACTTGCTTACCAGATAGTTTGATGTTAGGATTTGATCCACTATTGTTAAAATGAATATTTATCTTATTTTACTTTTTTAAGACTTACTTCCTGCCCATAAAGTAAAACAGATGCAGATGCATTTCTACATAAACCTACTATTGCCTATTGCTTTATACTGGAAACTGTTAATTAAAAAAGCAAATGAAACAACTGCTAGACTTGCATCCTGTGATGATTTATTATAAAATAAAAGTCAGCTTTCCATTAAGATAATGTATGGCCAATCTTAATGCCAACAGGGATTCATACTCTTAAATCAAATATTGGCATGGAAAATCACTTAATTTAAAGTTTATGCAATGATGTATGCACAATGAAATTGTAAAATAATGGTCCTAGAAACATGTATTGAACTGATAAAAATTATCTGTAAAGTTTTGGTACTGAAATATCTAAAAATCAAAACAAGGAATCTGACAGAAAGATTATTGCAAAGACCTTACAAACTAACTATTAAATGCAGATCATTTAAAGTTTGGAGCMGCATGCTGTTACTGAAACAGTCTAYGCCTCAACCACTCAGCCCCCTAACTCAGCTGTTCACAGATTTGCCAGCATTTAGGTCTCATTAGCTTAGCTAGAAATCACCCAATGCTTTGCACTGCCTAAAGCCCCCAYAGCCTCCTCGTCATCCCTGTTGTTCACTAAGTCAATGCCATCGTAATAGGACAGTAGCTCAGTCGGGGAGGCAACTTTTTGTCCAAGATGCTGAATGGGAGCACCAAGGTGCTAGGTTTGATTCTTGGCTCTGTCATGGACTTTCTGTGCAACCACGAGCAAATCATTTCAGACCAATACCAAAGACTTTTTCTAGGTTACCTGAGAGGGCAAAACTGGTCTTTGCTTTGTAGACACTTTCATCACACTGACACAATCAAGCTGTTCCCTAACTGCACTTATAGCTACCAGTTCACTCCAAAACAGGTAGTAGGACTTAAATACTGCTGATRAATCTCATATCTGGAAATGCCGTGATTTCATGCTGTAAAAGATGGATGACAATTTTTGCCTAGTCAGTACATTTAGGCAGGTAGCTGTGTGAAATAGGATTTGTGTGCAGACCATCTATACTTGGAGTGTATCTACTACAGTGACATCCCAATATTGTTCCGTACGCAACAGCATATAGTTATGTTTTCCCAGTTGACAATCAACAGTAATATCACCTAGCCACTTCAGTGACAGTCAGATGTGTGTGTGGTAACATGCACACTGCTCTTACTAGGAAGAATAGCTGGCAAGGTTAACCTTTCCTTCCACTTCTTCACACTCATTCTCTCATCTCTGGTATTGATACAAAGAACCAGAGCAAGTTTTCAAGGAAAATCTTTTCATAGGCATTTCAAACATGTGCTTTGAAATGAATCCACCTAAACAGTCATCCTCAAGTAGTCAGAGACCATTTGTCAGATTTGTAACATTAAAAGCCTTTCATGACTACCCCTGAACATCATTAAGCCCAAACACTGCTCGGGAAATGAGCACTCCTGAGCAGTTCAAAGAACAGCTTGTGATTTTCCTAAGAAATCCCCCTTCCTATTTACGCACCATTTCCCTCACTTGTTTCAAAACAGGGGTGTGAGCTCAGTCTTACAACTGCCTAAACCAATACATAGGAGCAAGCCTCAYCCATACCTTCTTTTTTTCTGTTTCAGTACTGTTCAGTAAGGTGCCTGGACTGTGGAAGTCCAGGACCTCTTCCTAGCAAAGAGACCATGAAGCATGGTGATTTTTGGTGGGTTAGATAAAACTACTAGTACCCATACTGGTGGCTGCTGAAATTCATTTTATTACATGTTATTTTGGATTTGAACCAGGATAATGGAAAAGTCATGCACTAACTCACTATGCTCCTTGATCCTTGAGGAATCTCTTTTAATAAGAGGATTAATTGTAAAAGTTGATAAGTTGATGTGTGACTCAAAGCACATTTGTTATGATTTCCACTGTAATTAGAAGCAACAGCACTATCACTTAAATATAGCAACTGTCTCTGCAATTCTAATAAAGCAGGAATTTTTTTTCCCTAAAAGTAAAGGAAACCAAATGAACATTGAAGGATACCTTTTCTTTAAYATTAGTATTCTGGATAGTTTATTGTGGAATTGTTTAGCTACTGTGTTGGAAGATTTTGTCATAGAGAAGTGGGCCTGTGGGTACAGCGTGTATGCCTACATTTTACAGATCTTTCAGATATCTGAGTTTTTAGTTGAGAAGGAAAAATTTAGACAGGGCAAGCATGAGGAAAATATGGGAGAAAGAGCTCAGTTTCTTGTCACCTGTTGTCAAGCAACACAACGGAGGTCCTCCTCTGCACATGGGCATTAATCACTGCCATTAATTCTGTACCCTTCAGAACCGTGCTCTGTTAATAAGTCTAGACGCAATGGAGAAGARATCGTTGTCCAGCTCTATATTTGGACAGCAGTTAGTGCCTCAGCACTCATCAGACATTTTGGATTATCAGTTCCAGGCTAAAATAAATGTTTACTTTCTTTCTTTATAAAAAGGTAGTGCCGATTAAGTAGCATGGATCACGAATAAATTTCTCACATTCTGTTAATAAGTTGATTCTGCTTGATGAACATGAAGAAGGCATGGGAAGGAAAAGAAAAAAAGATAAGGAAAGTGATACAATGACTACAGAAGAGCATTATTTGACCCTATCTAGGCAGCAGTGATAGCTCAGAGCCCTAGAGARCACTGCTGTCATTCCCGTATACTTCATGTGCTGTTTGGGGTCCTCCCAGGTACTCCTCTGCCACTGTTCTTTAAAAGGTGATCAGTTCTGTACCTGGAATGGCCTGGAGATACTCGAGGATTCGCAGCGGTGACATCACTCTCAATCGCTCTAGGCTGCTAATGTTTATCTAGGTTAAAATGTGGTTGAAGGAAATCATAACGCAAAGCCAGTCTTCGAGACAAGACCAATTTGCTTTCAAGCGATTCTTTGCGGAAGACCAGCACAGAAGCAAAACAGATCAGTCCAAACACCCGATGCATTCAGCTGGGAGGATGCACGGATCCAAAAAGCCTAAGAAGCTAGTTTATCCCTGCCACTGTGCCACAGTAAACAAGCAAACATGATTTGGCAAGTTGAATATAACTATATTTATTTCTTGAATTCCAGGGCAGATGATCGCCAATAGCTTTTATTAATTGCATAAAAAGGAAGAGAAACAATGATCTCATGGTAGTTTAAGTTAATACCTTTTCCTTCACAATTGAGGTTAACTAGTAATGTACATGAAATCAATAACTGATGCTCAGTTTTGCATAATAACTTTAATAATAAATACCCAGACTATAACACCAAGACTGAAAAACCCAAATATTTTTGGCCTTTCATCATCAAAAAAGCAAAAAATATTGGACTGCAATTATTTGCCTTTGTAGATTACCTTTAATATGCTTAGAAAATCAACCTAACAAAAGCTAAAATAATCCCATGGACAAAACTAAGTAGATAGGATAATATCCACATCTTTTACCAGAATTCAATCTAGTTCTGAATGTATTTCTCCAATACTGAAAAGTCAAACTAGCCAATTTCTGTTCTAAGTTCCCATAAAGCCTATAGAAAAGCTCTACTTGTTGCATGCTTTTAGGATAAGTTTTTAAAATGCTCGATAGTCCACAAGAGAAGGATAAAAAAAAAAAAAAAAAGAGAGAGAGGAAAAAAAAGGAAAAATAATCAATTTTGCAAAATACAGAGGCTGTTTAAAAACAAAATAAATATGGTCCATGGTCTATTTTGTGACCATCTCAAGAAAATTACAGTAGTCTTTTCATGTACCTAGGAGGATCTGCAAGGCTTTTGAATGAAGAATACTATCATTTAGCATTCCACTTACAACCAAAAATAGTCTTCACATAAGATGTTGTTTATCGTCTATTTACTATACTTTTGTATTATACAATAACCCACATTTCAGTGGCAGATGCAAAATGTCAGAACATTTTGCACAGAGTCAAGCTTGAACCTGATATTATTCTGGGTTTTTTTGAAATTGAATGCCAGAAAAATTCATGTTCTGCAAAAGCACTATGCTAAAATAGCTTTTCTACCTGGCTTTTCACTCAGAAGTTTTATCAAATCTTCCTTTTTCCTGTGTACTTTTAAAATGTGTAAATAGTTATAATAATTTGTCCTTACATGTTTTGAAGTAGATGTATTATGTGCACATATTTAATAAGYGATATAGTTATATTTTATTGAATTTGGGGAGTGCAAATGCATGTCTCAGATGCTTTTCTCTAGCATCACCTCTGGACATATCTTTGAAATGTGGGGCCTTATTTTTTGAACAGTGGAATAGTCAGGGTTAAGACTTGAGCTTGAAACTCCAAAATGAAATTGCTTGATTAATTACAGAGGGAAGCCCAAGGAACAAGCTCAGAAAAACAGTTTTATGGCACAGGTTATTAGAATAAATGGAATATTGTTAGAAGAGCTGAAGTGTCTAGCTATTATGAAACATTATTAAACATAATAGTTTAAATAGTTAAAATTAGAATATACCTTCACATTTTTAGATTGCCATGCCATTCGAACATTTTAAACAGGATCTTGAAAAAATTGAGGTTCTGTAATCTGAAACACAGGTATCCAGTGTCTGTCAATGTAATACTGGATTCAGAGAAAGAGGTAATGATGTACTGTAGGAGAGAAAACATAATATAGTATACATACTATACTATATATTCACTATACAATATAGTAAATAAGTTATATAGTAACAGATAACTAATACAGTTGGATAAACTTATATTGAGTAGGAAAAGATAAAGACCTAATAAAAAGCAAGCTATTTGTCTGAGAAAGGTTGATATTTTTGTGTGCAGTAGTCCAATACACAGTTTCGTACACTGTGTACAAAATTGGCTCTGATATAGCCCATYGAGGATATATATCATAAAGCTGAATATGTATTCAATCAATGAATTATAAACACTATGCATTACAATTTCTTGATCTAGCTAATACAAATTTGAAAATAGAAAAGGGGTTTGTTAGAGATAAGAGTATGCAAAATTTACCTATTGCATTACCTTGGTAAGCTTGATTGCAGCTGAAATCATTGATTCTGTGATTAAGCTCTTGATTGGCTTTGGCTGAAATTGAGGTTTATWTAGTAACTGATGCAAGATGATAAAGTGGAAATTGATATAAAGACTAGATGACTATCAAGGGAATAAATAGTAATGGTATGTGCTGGTGTGTTTGCTCTTAGGAGTTGAATCAGCTTCATTTTCCAGCTGTTATAATTTTCCATCAATATACTTGTATAGAAACGAATACTATAATTAGAATATTTAGCCTCAGACGTTATTTCATAAGCTACCCACAATTTTAACCTTTAAATCAGTAGAAAAATACAAAGTTTCACAGTTTTAGTTGTGCCACTTTGAATATTTTTGCCTTATCAGATACCTGACAACATTCAGAGATGACTGAAAGCTTTTTGGTCATCTGTTCTATTTACTGCCTTTTCAATGTTTAGTAAGAGAAGGTCTGAACAGCTGATKGTCCTGCATGGTTTAATTCTTAACTATCAGTTGAATCCAACATATTTGGTTAATTCCCCACTTTGTTTAATGAACACGAGGAAGTCGTCAAATATGTAACATTTAGAAATAAAAAAAGGTTAATTGTCTGATAAAACACACTATTATAGACTGTGGCAGCTTATTTTAAAATTTAGCTCGCCACTGCATTRCCTTACTGCTGCAAACCAAACTGGTGGAAGAATAACATCTCATCAYAGGTCTGCTGTCAGCCTGCAATCTTGCATAAATGAGGGCTAAGATAAGCAAAGCYTGCAAGCTTACATAAATGAGAGCTAAGACAAGCAAAGGATATTACAGACAGAAACTCCTGAAAATCTCATTTTTTAATTAAGCTGCAAGCTCTATCCAAAATTTTACAAACAAAATAGAAAACACATATATTTCGTGAGAGTCTGAAATTGTGCCCTAAGTTCTTCTAGTATCAAAGCAAGGACAGAGTGCAAAAAAAGCAATTTCTTTTGAGGAATGACATGATTAGGTTCCGATTCAACTTTTATTGTATCCTGTAACATTTAACACAGAGTGTCACTAGAGACATTAAAATTGCTATAAATCTTGCATATAAAAGCATGAAATCTCACTGCTGTGTTAAACAGCCATGTGGTTTCGCGCTCTTTGGGAAGTTCTGCTTCATTTCTGTTTGTTAATTGCGTTTGAGAGCCGTGCAACTGCTGCCTGTTCTGTTTGCCTGCACRCGATGCCTAACAGGCACTCGCACCCTTGGTTTACCTGACCGGCAGCTAGAAGCTCTGTACGGATAAGATTTCTGAGCAACGATACGTTTCACTTTCTTTGCATGCAGGAGGCAATTGTGCTTTAGGACCCAAGTTGTATTAAAAGCTTGGGAGTCCTATCACAGACTTCCAAAAAGTTGCGATTTGATTRTAAATTCTTAGCTCATTCCTGCTATTTTCTGAGAAAAACTCTCATTTGTGGTCCGGAAAGAATTGTCAGCTGTCTGCCTTGACATCCTATACACATGCACCACAAGTGTCTTGAGGTCAGAAATAAAATTATGATTGCTGGACTTAAACCAGATGTTTATTTTTGTTCAGAATAGCAATGCTATTTGAAGCCTGTACCTCAGAAATTGACTCTGAAGAAAATCTTCAACATTTAAGATGAACTCTTCTTAGAAACACTCCATGAGGCCTGGTCATAATTTAAGTCAAATTCGTGTCAATATTTGATGACGTACTTGAGACATAAGTTAGACAAAGSCTATATGAATTTCTCTACTACCTTGAAATTTAAGCCTACAACTATGCACCTTGTAACACCCTTTGCTTCTATTTTTTTCAGTATAGGAGATAGAAGCAACAGGCTTATTTTCAAAAATGAGCTAGTGTTTGAGCGTGTAAATCTTTCTGATACAGACTGAGATTTAGACTCCTGATATCCTTCCCCACATTAATGTATTAGTTCCTTTATTCAAAATCATATCACGTTAGCAGAGAAGCTGAGCATGTGATATGTAATCAATAAATGCGGGCATTTCACAGAAGTAAATTGTCCTCTGAGGAGGGATTGAACTCTAAAGATCAAGTTTTTTAAACGTTCCATCTTTATGAGTAAGACATGGGGGTCATGTCAGAGTAATCAAAAGACAAACTGAAAAATAGTATATATATAACAAAATGTATTCCTGTCCCCTACTGCTTTCTTAGTTATACAAGCATATAAGAACATAGGTATTTCATTATTTACCGCTGTGATTTTCGTATGTTCCTATACGATTTAGGTAGAAAGTCTCAAAGAAAGCTGGTTGTATTTGCGCTTTTGCGTTCTTATGTTACTTAGACATGCTTAGAAATCCTGCGTTATTTCTATAAATTCTAGATACATTAGATCTGCCTGAGACACATGGTAATAACAACTTAGCATCTGAGGTTAAATCCTGCCTGCAGATTTAGAGCTAGAATTTAGATTTAATAGGAAAGTGAGATGCCACTGTGTAAATCTCTTGATCTTAAATGCAGCTTTCCTTAAGTCACTTGTCTATAACAAAATAAATGGAGTGAATAATAATTGCGCAGCTGACACACATGAAGAAACTATGCCATCGTTGCTCACTGGCCTTTCTTGCACCTTTGAAGAATTTAATCAAATGTGGGAGTTCCAAAAATAGATTATAAAAATAATTTGCATTTTGAAATCCATCAACYCCTTTCCTTTATAGGCGAGTTTCAGCTTTGGGGGGACAAGATGGGGGCTATATGAGGGGCAGATGGATCTCATTTAAAAGAAACTGAGCTCACTGGGAAGGACTGCAAGATACAGAAAATTAAACTGCAGAAGTTGTTAATCCTGGATGTTGATCCTGCCACACCGAGGAAGTATCCCACAACACAGGGCATTGTCATGGCTATGCAGACTGATCTCCAAAATGCACCAGTTCAACTCATTCCTGGTGCCAACGTTTACAGCAAGGAAAATGCATTTTCCTTTAATTACGGTAGAACAGTAATGCCTGGACCAAAACGGATCCTATGCAACTCCTATGCTGTACTTCGAGCACATGTGTAAGACTTGCATGTACCTTCCACTGCAAAGATTTTATTAGTTCTCTGTGGCTGGATGAATTTTTGCTGAAAGCCTGCTTTTCAGAGCCATCCCACCATCTGGGAGTAGAGGCAGTGGCAGTGCGCCTATTAGGAACGATGCGCACCATTTGCTTACCTGGGCTCTTGTGTTTTCTTCACTGGTGATACAAACTGAGGAGGGATTAGTGAAACAATTTGGCTGGCATTTGCAGTGAAGCCCAAAGATGTTAGCAGTCCAACACAGGTGAGAGAGATTTAATGATGATCTGTCCAAGAAACCAAGAAAGAATGACAAAAGCTGTTCCTGTATTTATCTCTCCAAGGAAAATCTGGATTTCTGGACCCTAAGTAGCAGAGGCAGTAGCTATCACATGAGACTAGGAAATGCATAATTGAAGTATTTTAGAAAGTTTTGGTGGTTTGGGATGGTTAGCTGGCTTAGTTCATGGAAGAAGTGCCATTCATCACCAGCTTGCATTCATTCCCCCTTTATCGCAGAAAACCTAAAGGGTCCTAGGCTGGTGTAAAATCAGGGTGGTGGATTTAGGCTTTGCTACTCTGAGACTCAGACTCAAAGCTTGGACAGAATAGCTTGGTTCTTCAAATTACTGCTGAATTATTGTGATGCAGAAGTGCCCTGTCTCTTGGCACATGCGATATGAATTTTATCGTGTCTTTCTCTGTGGTCAGTATAGCTGTTTATATACAGCATAACACACACTAATGAACATTTCACACTATCACAAACTTGTGCCTGACCTTATGTTTATAAAACATATTGAAGAGAAACTGTGTAATAAAGGATAATAAGGTATTTTTCAATCTGAGTAGCAAAGTATACTTTTAAAAGGGTGTTTAGAGGAAGAGTAATTCAATGCTGTGGTTGATTTAAAGTGTAATATTTGYTATGGTTTTAGGCCAGTTCCTACTAATCATTACAGGGGACTGTTTTTCTGTTTACACAGGCACGGTGGGATGGCCTAACAGGGCGCATTACCTTCAACAAAACTGATGGCTTACGGAAGGACTTTGATTTGGACATTATAAGTCTCAAGGAGGAGGGAACAGAAAAGGTAACCAGCTTGTAGGAAAGTCGTCCTGCTGTGAGCAGTCAGGCAGTTTATGCTTATTTAAAATTAGATCTTTTGAAAAACATTGACAGAAAGCTAATTTGGCAGTGGAATAGCAAAGTCCATTCTCCTCAACTTGAATTTCCTGTGGTTGGGATAAAAAACACTCTATTCCCAAGATTATTKAGTTTAAAGTTAAAAGAGAACTACTAAGATTTTTTTTTAATATTATTTTTACAGTGTATGTCTTGCATTTTGAGATATTGGCAGGCAATAATTACCTCAACAGTAATAATTATTTTAAGTGCAAACACATTGTCTTCTGCTCTTACCACTGTAAGAGCATACACATAGTATGGTAAGTTTATATATATATATATATGTATATATATATGTATATGTATATATATATGTATAAAATGTAAACATATTACATGTACTACTTTACATGTACTGCTGGATGTGACATAAGGGATAGAGGAAAGCTGGTGGTTAGATAATAGCCTCAGAGAGTTGACACGCTAAAAATCCTTAGTGTTTTGGAGATTAGATCAGTCCTTTTTCACCCAAATCCTAACTGCTTATAATAAGTTGCACGGAAATAGTGACACAGTAGGAGACTAAATTAAACTACTGGCAGCATTTCTGTTTGTGAACRGACAGTTCTGTATGATACAGTTTCAGAAACCAATAGTGCATTCAAACAAAAGACAAAATTCACTTTCCACACAGATATTCTGGAAAGCACGTCTCAAGAAAAGAAAAATCAGTGCAAAAAGGTTGTATTTTCCTGATTTTATCATTTATAAGATATCCTGAAGATGTAGAGCTGACTGGTTTTCAGGGCTCCTTTACAGAGCTCTAAGAGACCGCGCAGCTCTGGAAGGAGCAGGGCTCAGGTGCTCTGAGGGTTAAAGGGAGGAGAGTTTCTTGACTCGCAGGGATAACTGAGGCAACCCCAAACCTAAGGATGCTTCTGGCTGCGCTTTGCCATGCCACGCTGCCATTGGAAACGTGATGACGCCAGCCAGGTCGGGGCCCTGCAGACCGCAGGGATGGGAGGTGGGCAGCAGAGTCTTGCCCTGGGGCTCCATCAGACCCAATGGGTGGCCTGGGCAGGTGGGATGCAGGAACCACGGGTGTCCAAAACCCCCCAGCCTCAGTGACATCCCCCGCTAGTGTCAGCTGAAGACAACTTTGTTCCTTGTTTTGCTTGCCCTGGCTTGACTCTGAATGATAATTGCTGATGGGTTAATTGAGACTTTAAACATAATTGCTCCCGTATAGCTCTCCAGACTGGTTCACTTTTCATTTTTAATGAAGCGCTCTGTTTATTTTTCTCTGTACCAAGGCTGCTGGCGAGGTTTCTAATCATTTATATAAAGTGTGGAAGAAGGTTTGTACACAGACAGGTGACGCAAAAAACCTTTGGGCTGGGTCTTCAGACTCATCCTTTGGGTTTTGATAGTGGTTCTCAAATTGCAGTTTAGAGACAACAGTCTGCCTGAGAGGGTGAATTTCTTTTGTGGTAGAATACAGTTCATCCCTATTTGAGACTTGTAAGTCCAAATAGTAAAAAGACCTTGCAGGATTCAGCATTTTCACCAAAATCTTTTTGTTATTTTATTTCTTAGTAGTTATGCCTTTCCCCCTTTTGCTCTTGGCTGTAGCAAAAGCAGACATTTCCTCAGCTCTTATCCTTCCTGATTCACCAAAGATTTAACAACAGGGGTAAATTTTCACCATTTCCAACATGCATTAACATGAGCAGGGAGGACTGTTTGAAGCATGCAGTGTTTTTCCCCTCCCACAAAATGCATACTGTGCAGGCAGTGTTCAGGCATTGTTGACTCAAAATTTTGACTAGGGTATTATTAGCCCCTTACAGAAAATAATATAGACCATTAAGGGAAAGCTCAGTCATTCGCTAACGTGGAAACTGGAACTAACCTTGTTGATCAAYGATCTAAATTACCTCAGGAATGTCAGTCCTCTTTTATCATGAGGTGGCTCTACCTGGTGGATAAGGCACCAGACTGGGAGTCAGAGAYCCAGTTAAGAGTCTCACAGCTCCGTGTGTTGATCCCCCTTGGAAATACAACCCACAGTTTTCTGTAATACACCAATTTCCTTTCTGTATGGGGAAGGTAATAACTGCATTTACCACTTTGAGAGTATTTTGTATTCACAAGTTTAAAAATTCTTAGAATTATATTTTCCTATATATTTTGCACAGATCTTGTTATTTAACACACACACATACACTTTAGAAAGGTTTTGTTTGTGCTGTTTTGAGAGCAATTTTAAAGCTACACAATAGACTAGCTTAAAGCATTCTATAGGACTGTTTTCCWTTTCTTATGAAGCATTTACTTAATAACCTTGTTTTAATCTTCAGTGAATCAGGCTGAGGCACAAAGGATTCCATTTTCCTCATTACTGGTGAATAGATCATCCTACCTGAAGCGCAGAACTTTATTGAACCAATCTGGCTTTTGACTCCAGGCATTTCATGTTATGCTGAATTGATTTAAACCAAATTACAACTGGTTCAGAACACAGGCGTGCTGAGAAGCGCATATGATGATACCTCTCAAACTTGTCACTAAACTGCAATAAATCCCTCGGATTCACCATAGTGATGTACTACCTTGGCTTCATTTTCCCAACGCCCTTCCGACCTTTTCCATCGTCCTAACCAAGGCTGACCTGCAGTGTCATTCCTTTATTCAAGTGTAGAGTGGTCTCCTGGTGTATTTTGTATGCACTGTGGCTGTGTCTTTCCACGTTCTTCATGGTTGTTCTCCTCTTCCCCACGCCAACAGCTAAAAGCGTATCAAGTCAGTAACAGCGAGCAGCAGAGCTTTCGATTAATTCAGCCACTCTGGTACAAATTCAAGGACACTGGTTATTTACTATATTCCCAGCACGGGCTACCGTAATACCAACATTTTTATTCTGTGAATACTTTCCAGATTAGTTTCCCAACTGAATCTGTTTTTGGAAACAAAGGGAATGACTGATAAATGCCTGAAAAAAAAAAGAAAGAAAAAAAAGAAGAAGAATTGGCATTACTATATTCATTACACATACCTCATTTGGAAAATACGTTAGTGAAAGGCAAAAGCAATGACACCCAGGGACATAGACCCAAAGGTTATTTGAAAGGATGCAATTGTTACCCCAAATCCATACTTAGCAGGCACAAAATAATATACTGGGGTCAGTACAAAAGTAAGGGCCTCTCTGCCTCAGTTAACAACTGGGAAAAAACAGTCTTGTTTGGACCTGAAATGACTGAGTATCTGATGGCTGACAGAGACCTTCAGGAGATCTCTGCAGGTTTTGTCTCCAGCTCGCTTGGCATCTTTGCTAGCCCTCCCAGCAGGGAGGATCTGAGAGCTGATCCCTCTGGATGGAACTGAAACCTGCCGGCAGAGCAGCACAGAGGCGCGTGCTGCTCTGCAGATGGATGGTGTCGGCCTCCTGAGCCATCTCTTGCCACCCCTGAACCACACACTATGTGAACCCATCTGATGGTGTGTTCTCCTAGTGYGAGGAGTTATTAGGGTCTGCTTTAAAATGCCTGTAGTTTACACATGTTTTGCTTTCCAGATAGCATCAATATGAAAGATATTTTGAGGTGTGGTTCATTACAAAGGTCTTGATTAGATGTGAACAAGCAGTTTTACCTAGAAGGGTTTTATACTTCTTTCTCTGTTAATTTTACACCCCAAATTATAAGATGTTAATTAATTTGTTCAAGRTTAAAAGAAATTATTTCCAGGCAGTTTAAGCAAACCTTGTGATTTGCCTTACAAAATGTATGGTTTCTTAGTAACAAATGAGAGGCAGAAGTAGTCAGGCTTTATTCTTTTTATCTGATACTTAACTTGGCAAAACATTTTTTTCTAGCCTGTTTAAAACCCTAGACTTCAGATGCAGTGAGCTTGCTCTCCCCATGGAGCTGTGCTTTCACTTGATTGTGGGCACTTTGGGCTTCATACATCAGGTTTTCCTAACTTCAGGGAAGCATGATGAATACTCCCCAAACAGCCCTCACATGTGTCCTTTCAACAGAGGGTAGGTAAGAAAAGCTCCAGCTTGAAATTGCAATATTCCAATGTCACTTAAGTCCCAGTCCTTTGAGATACTCAATGCCCTCCGCTGGCAATGAAGTCGGCTCTCACTGAAGTCTCATTTCCAGGCTAATGAGAGATGATGGCATTTAATCTCACGTACAAAACCAGCCCTGCAAGACAGCAGCCCTCAGTGTGAGCCTGATCTTTCCTTGCTAGGGAGCACCTGCCTTTGCCTCCAGCAGGAGGAAAGGCYCTGGGAGTCTCACTCCTCGTGCTGTCACTTAGAGTGGTGTTACCCACCAGGACAAGCTGCGCTCTCCCCCTTCTTAGCAGGGAGCCCACTGTGGGCAGGCATCATGTCGCAAGCAGCCGTGCCCCWTTGAAAGGTCACTGTCCCTCTTCCTCCCTCCTTCCCTTGGCTGGCACTTCTCATTGCTCTTCAACTCGAGATGACCAACCTCCCAAATCACCAAGGCGAGGGGATCATCTGCGCACTTCTGAACTTCCACACAATAGCTCACCCAGCAAAAACTGGTGCCTGAACAGGTACTAATGCCCATTTCATTACTGTAGAGCCATGTAAGACCTTCTTTTGAGATGATATAAACACAAATTTTAAAAGACTTTGGAAGTAAAATCTCGATAGCATTTAGGACTGAATTTATGTAAAGTCAATATTTATCTGAATAAATTACGATTTCTGCCATCAGAAGGTGCAGATCCAAATCCGTGGAAATCATGAAGATCTTTCCCTTGAGACTTTGATTGGGCATTAAATATTGTAGTTCTTGACTATTGCTATCTTTGAATTAGAAAGGATTCAAAAACCCCATTTACTTTTGGCTGCTTGTATTTACTGAGCAAATACTGATCAGTGGGTGAGATAGTATCACCTTGCTAGTTCTGTTATGCTGTAGTCAAGAAACAATAGAATAATCTTTGCTAAACCTGCTGAAGGCACAGCAGAAGCAAAAGGCCAGTGCATCCATCAATCTGCTTCAATGTATTTATCCAATCTTTTAATCTGTTGTATTGGAAGAGAGAGGTCTTGCCATATGTTTCAGCTCTACCATTTATAAAAATAAAAATATTAATAAAAATATACATTTGACATTTTTAGCAAGAAACAAAGTCAATACGTTCCACTTCTGAAAAAAAAATTGGTTAATATACTACTATATTGACATGCCTTATACTCTTATAGCTAATTCGTTTCAACTTGCTTTTGAAWGAGTAGTATATTCCCTGTGTTTTATAAATGTTACAAACAACCATTCGATGTTGCCGCCTTATTCAGAACTACAGCTGTTTTCACTTCTCTAGCATCTCGTATTGCTGGTGTCCCTTTCTGTGGTGAGCGGAGCTAACGTACACCTTCTAGGCTATGAGCATTTAAAGCAAAGTTTCATTTCACTCAGCCTGCTTGCTGACACCGGGCAGCTATTCACCCGCTTTATTCTGTGTAGATTGGGGTTTGGAACTCGTACAGTGGCCTTAACATGACGGACAACAATAAGGACAGATCGAACAACATCACCGATTCTTTGGCTAACCGGACCCTTATTGTCACAACCATTTTGGTAAGTCTTACTGCATTGTGTTGACTTCATGAGCCATGCTGTAGATTGCAAATATTGTGCTGGTTCTTTGCAGCTTTCTTTGTTCCCCCCACGCCGCGCTCCATTGCTGGTTTTCGCTATATTAATGAATGTTTCGTTAAACTACTCTGCTTCCTAGCAAATTTTTGGATACGCGCTCAGAATTAATACACCTAGTCATCCATCCATAAGATGCAATCAAAATATCCAGCTGCCAAATAAAGACTTGCAGGAAACTCCAAAATACTGATTATTTCTGTATTTCAGAGAGGAACTCTACATACTCTTCTGCCTAGAAGAATTAACACTTACAAACACTGATTGGTAGTTAGTGTGTTTATATCCTTTCTTTTTACTGAAAGTGAAGGGATATTGAAGAAAGTRGCAAACAGTAGACAGACAGAGAGGGGTAAATTCTTAAGATGATGAATATAAAATACAGAACTGAGTATCCACCGGTTGCTTTGCCTCATACTTTCTCCCTGGCTAGTAATGTCATTTTTTTCAATTATTCTGCTAGCCGATTCCTCAGGAGGAGGGAAAGAACTCAAGGCTCCTTTTACCCTCATTTTCTATTGCTAGGGGTCTTCTGACACATTAAACTGCAGAAACCTCCTTGCCCAGAACTTTGTCTATCCAAAGTGGTATRAAAAGAAAAGCAGCAAAGTACTTTGCACACAAGATTAATCTMCCTGTGCTGTTCTTAATTCTCTCATGTGTATGCCTGATCAGCCCACAGCTGTATTACCCACTAGCAGATTTTTAACAGAGATCTATTTCTTGCAGAATATCAAATTTTAAGTTCACCTTATGATTCTTTTTTCTGTTATTTATTCTTCTCTTTCAATATCCTTTCTTGTCCCTTAGGGTGGGACAAYGTAGACTACAGATTCTTGGAGCTGATTTGGGAGCTGCTAAGCACTACTTTAATTAAAACTCATGGGAACTATGAATGGTCTGTTCCACTGAAAATTAGGCCTTTATGCTTATCACTAATTGATTCAATCAGTTCGTTAACACACCTAAAACAGCTTTTAACAGACACAGTAAATTACTAATATGCATCTAATTGCAACGTATTAATAAACTATTCACATTCAGAAACTGATATAATCTGAAGCAAGCCTCATTTCTATCGCTGTGTCTGCTCCGTTTGTTTCTACAGGAAGATCCCTACGTTATGTACAAGAAGTCTGACAAGCCTTTGTATGGAAATGACAGATTCGAGGGTTATTGCCTGGATTTACTGAAAGAGCTGTCAAATATTTTAGGCTTCATCTACGAGGTCAAACTAGTTTCTGATGGTAAATATGGAGCCCAGAATGACAAAGGAGAGTGGAATGGGATGGTCAAAGAACTCATAGACCATGTAAGATTGAATCATTTTCTCTTTATTCTRCTTTCACCTGTGGTGTTTTATATGAAGCCAGTCCAGCTGAAAAGCTTACATCAGTTTATGGTTTTTTTAGAGCCACCAGTCTCTTTTTAGTGGCACTCTCAGAGTAGGAGATCATGTTGGTACACCTGAAGCGACAGCTCCTGGGTGTTGYGAGGAAACTCCTACCACAGTGGGGAAGCGGGTGCTAAGGTAGCACCAGTCCTGCCCACCCTTAGGCTACAGAGTCTGACGATGAAGGCTGGCCCTCCAGCTCCTGCTGCCATGCAGCAACCGCTGATTCGTGAGCGTAGTCCCTCGCCCAGCGCTCTGCCACTCCTCGTGCACAGCCTGCCCCACGGTACAGTACGTGAGCCCCACGCCAGCCAAGCCCTTCACGCTCACAGTCACGAGTGCCCCTCTGCCCGAAATAAAGGACACAGAATTTCTCGTACCTACTAATACCTTAGCAATGGTAAATTTTGTCATACATTTCAGATTTATCATMAAGGTTGGTTTAGTTTTTAATACTCGGGGCAGGGGGAAAGGAAAGAATAGTAGTGTGTTTGCTGAACATGAAAAAGCATGAGTATTCTCCCATTTGTGTTTCCAGAAAGCTGATCTGGCTGTTGCTCCTCTCACTATTACCTACGTAAGAGAGAAAGTAATTGATTTTTCCAAACCGTTCATGACTCTGGGAATCAGTATCTTGTACCGGAAGCCCAATGGCACAAACCCTGGTGTTTTTTCTTTTTTAAACCCTCTTTCTCCTGATATTTGGATGTATGTTCTCCTAGCCTGCCTTGGAGTGAGTTGTGTCCTCTTTGTCATTGCAAGGTAAGTCAAAGATGTAGTTTTCCATGCATCCATATTAATTACCTTTCATCCTACAGGTGCTGCATGGGCTCTGTGAAGCAGATAGAGTATAATAATATCCTAAGGGTTTTATCCAGTCCTAAAGCATTACATTCAAGAAAGGCTCTTGGTATTTTCATGTGCACATCATTTTCATATATCGCACTGTGAAGGGATTTTACTGTCCTTAAGGGCTGAAGGGAGAAAAATGTCTGATGAAATGTGTCAGCCTCTCTCTGTCAGTACACAATACTTCTCCAGCTGACTACACGTTGATATTGCTTGCGTGTAAGCACTTCTTTTTTCCACTAACAGTGCGTACAGCTAAAAGGTAAGTAAGCCAGCGTGAACATATTTTTGCTGAAGGATGGAAATTAGCTCAGTTCATTTCCCTTTGAAAATGCCAGATACCGTGCTCTCTCGGTGCTGTCCTGAGATGCTCACTCCCTGTCACTGGCAGGTTCCAGGCTAAGCCCCTCTTCAAAAAATAGCATGAAGCAAGCACGTATTCACTGCTTTCCAAATGATGCCAAAGCTCATAGGGTGCTCAAAGGCAGGCGGGCCACAAAGTTTCTGGACCAATGGACCAGTCACACCTCCAGGTGGCCTGCAGAGGACTCTACTCCCTTATCATTGAACTTTATCTTAAAACCTCTATGGAGCTGCTATGGTTTCACAGAGCAGCTACACGCCACATACCATGGCCTCAAGGGCCACGGACCACAGTGGGGGAGTCAGTTGCTCTAGGGCTTTGAAGAAGAGTAAATCAAGCAAGAAATAAAGTGAACTTAGAAACCTTAAAGAGGAAATTGGTTATTTGAGGCTTACTTTGCTACATACTCTTTAATAAACCTGGACGCTGCAAGCAAGGCATAGTTATTGTTACTTTCKTCAAGAAGTGCCTTCGGAATTTCACTTCCAACTCTATTTATTGAATCTCACCCTATCTTTCATTTTTCCCTTTTTTCATAATTTAAAGCAAAATTTTTTTAATGTTTCACAGAGATCCATGTTTTGTTTCATTTTATTGAGGAATTGATTGGAATTCTACACATTTWCATCATAGTAAAGATAACACAGAAGTGACACAGCTCTTACTGCYGACGATGACATTCAACTTTAAGGAGCTAGCAATTCCAACATATACAAACCCCTCATGCAAATGTCATAAAAGAGTAGTAATCTGAATCATTAACTCTGACAACATAATACACTCCGCCTGACTTCCACTGGTGTCTGAGCCAAGTCAAATGGAGTTCCTCCTCTGACTCATTTTTTCTTTTAATCAAGAGAGGCAGCCTTGCAAAACCTGTGTTCATACAGCGGTCCTGCTGAGAGGGATTGGCCTTGGATATACAGTGGTTCACTCAGTGATCCACTGAACAGCCCTTGATCCAGGTGGACAACCTGTGAATGCCTTGTTTGTTTGCTTGTTTCTGCACCGCTGCTGAAGGCAAGCTGCTGTGATGCACAGAAATCTATGGGATTTGCTTTTTCTATTAAATTGCTGAGGATGCGAAGAAGGAGGAGGGTATTAGAGGAGAAGAGGTTACAGGGCAACTTATTAGTGTTGGCCCTAGGTAAAAGAGAGAGTTCATCCGTCCCTGGCAGCTATGGGACAATTAGTCATGACTTCCCTCAAGCTCTTGCAGTAGCTCACTGTACCATAAATAATAACTCGTACTGTACTCAAATCATGATCTCATTCATGACTAATATTAAATCTGCTTGACTGTGATAGATTGACTTTTCTGCAGTTGTGTGCCAAGACTAAAAACATCCCATAGTCCTCTCCCCCTCAGAACAAGCAGCAGGGAAAGTGAAGCCCAAGTTACTCTCAGTCCTTCTCTTCTTCTTTTTTTTTAAAAAAAACAGCATCAAGTCTGGAAAAATAAATAAGCATGTGGGTCCTCTGTCTGCTTGCAGAGCTGCCTACACTCAGACGTGTGGCCAAGAACAAACAAAAGAGAAATGCACAGTGCTCACAAATCATCAGCTGTGCAACCTGTTTGCTTTCCTCTCGTGGCTGTTAAATGCTGCTGCAAATCACAGCATAGCCTTTTGGTAAATCCATTTCGCTGGCCTATGCCACTACGCTACGTTCTGTTTCCTAAATCTTTCTAAAAAACAGTAGTTCTGTGAGCAGCGTAACTAATGAAGCCTGATTTCCCTGCAGATTTGTGTCTTGTGGTGGACTACGATCACCAATTGAAGTCTGTTTTTTATTTGTTTTTTTTTTCCCCTGCAGCTGAAGGATTTATAGGAGATCTTTCCCATGTGGACTATCTGATATGTAACATGCTGTGAGCTCATCCTGCAGCTTTTCTCTTAGTGGGGTCTACTGCTACAATTTTTCACAAAACTTTCAGGAGCATAATAACCCTGGAGGCCTATACCTATTTGTCAAATCTGGCTGAAATCAACTGAAGGGCTTAAATGTTATTAAAGGTATAGACCTCCCCACACTCCTAATAGATAGCACAAAACCCAGCAGGTAACAACTTAAATATATAAACGCCTGTATGTCATTCTCTTAAGCCACAAATTTTAGGAAAAGAGAAGAATGCACTAGTTCAGCTAATATACTTCATATAATTCATTCATATAATACTTAATATAATTCAGTTAATATACTTTCCCATATGTTTAAATTTTCCTGACATAATTTCTTCTTTTGAACTAATGCCTAAAACCAGGGCCTAATCAGATAGTAACAATTGAGGCTGAAGGAGTATGCAAAACTGTGTTCACATGTCATTTTACTTTACTTTAGACTTTATAAATTTTAATTTAGTCCATGAAGTTAAGACATTCTTAATGCTATATCTAGGCCTGTTCACATCTCCTGAGCTGTCCTGGTTTCTGTAGGATTTGCCAAATGTTTTGGCAAATATTGGCTAGGTTGTTTTTTAGAATCTTTTTGTAGTTGGAAGTGAAACTCAGGAAATGTCCACATTTTAACCCTGGCTAGTACATTAAATAGTTAACAGCACTTTGACATCAGTTCACAGAAGACAAATACTTAGGAATAATTTGCATGGACTGGGCTGTTTTCCTGTTRTTTCTTCAGATTTTTCAGCAACTGAATCATTCCTTATTTCTCTTTGAGCCTTGTGGAGCCCTGTCATTGTTACACTAATTTTTAAGCTCAAGCAGAGCAGTTTTTTACCTGCTTAGAGTTACAGACCGACTAAGCTCTTCTCCCAAGTACACTGGCAGTGAACGAACAAGTCGCTTGCTGCCAGAAATTTCCTTTTATYGCTACTGTTGTGTCAACTGCGCAGCTGGTATCGATGCTGCTAGAACTAGGTAGCAGAGGCAGCCATTAGTGGTATAGGGTGGACAACRTCACATAGTCTACTTAACAAGGTGCTTAGGTGACCTTGAGCATCTCCTCCACGCCTTAACCCTCAGCRCAGCTAATGCTGAAGTTTCTGGTAGAGCAAAATCCAGGGAAAAAATGGCCAGAAGACAGATGACTTGAGCAGTGAAACAGAGCTGAATCGTAACCCCAGCCCCTTCTCGGAGCTCTGCAAGGCAGTAAGGGCACAAGGAGAAAAACTGCTTTCTTTTTAAGGTGAAAAAGAAAAGTATGCCCTAAGACCTCAGTAAAATACACATCCAGTGCTTTAAAAATCTTCCAAGTCTGGCAGAGTTTTGCTGCCTGAATTTCATAGCCATTTTCTAGTAACTACCGTTTTGTTGTTTCAGTGATGGACACATTTGTRTCTACCCTACTGAACGTGGTTGTTGCCTAAAATGACGTGAGATCTCTGTCTTGGGCTTCCCAGTCGGATCACACACAGTTGTCACTTGGTGCATCCTATTACYGTCCCGTATTAACACTCTAACGCTCCGTGGGTGAATGCTCCGCGTAGGGCATCCTCACTTTTACGGCTGTTGGAAGTTCAGGCAGTGCAAATGTCTTAATCTTGTGTCTCTTGCTAGAGGTGATTTTCCCCAAGTGTGCACAAACCTAGTTAGCAACAATCTCATTACTCCACAGCAGTTGCTTTCACGATTCTAGCCCAGTTTGAAGGAGTTTCTGAAATATGTAACTCAGCGATTGTTTTTCTCTAACTGATGTATGCAGAACTGTTGTACCTTGAATCTGAAAACTGCTTCTTTTGTTGCAATTTTTTAACCACTATTGTACTAGTAATGATAATATTGTTCAACTAATGGCATCCTAAGCTACATACTGTTTCAATTAGTGGGTTCATTACTAGCAGAGTTCATTACTTCAGCTTAGCAAGGCACTTGGCTTGCAACCGTGCATAAATTCAATGCTTAATTATATTGTTGAAACAGTAATTAAAATGTATTGGCATGACACTGTCAATTAAAGCTATATTCATAAACTTCATGAGAAAGTATGTAGCATGCCATGCAGCAGTAGGAAGCAACAGCAGGCAAGGTACCTTGGGGAAGAACAGTCTTTAAAGTAACGCTGCCAAGTATTTTGCAGACCAGAAGCGGTATATTTTGGATTTGCAGCAAGGCACATAAGGAGTAGAGCAGAATTCTTCCATTAAAGGCAATTYTCTGCACACCAGTGTCGACCACGTGGCCCTACGGCTTTCAGGCCTTGCAACTGCACCAGAGCACCTTCAAACTATCAGCAACCTCCCTCTTTTTTTTTTTAACTACTGTTGTAGCCTCAGCAAGGGGGAATGCATTTGGAGTTGAGGGGCTTGACTACAGGCAGCTTGAAAATCACTSCCTTTCGAGCGGTTTTACTCTGTCATTACTTTCTAATTGCTTTACCAAGAAGCAGCTATGCGGGTTCCAGTTGTCTCCCCATCCTGGCACATGTGCCTTTGCTAGTGKTGCGGGCAGTGAAACTGGGGGGATTTGGGTCTTTCTAGTAATCTTACCATTGAGGATTATAATCGAARTGCAATAGGACTAAGCAAGTAGGCCGTGTGCTAGCATCAAGACTGTGAAAACCGCTCCCGACATTGCAGTCCTGCTCCACGGCTTGCGTAAGGCAGCTGCTAGACGTCCTGCGGACAGCCTTTCAGCTGAGGTTTTCTTTTTCGTATTTCCTTCATTAATCTCCTCATTTTGTGCATTGTTCAGCAGGTTTGCTGGCGCTGTGTGTACTCTAATTCGATGTTTACAGACTGTTTCTGTTAACTGCCACAGGTTTACACCATATGAATGGTATAATCCCCACCCGTGCAACCCAGACTCAGATGTGGTGGAAAACAATTTTACTTTACTAAATAGTTTCTGGTTTGGAGTTGGAGCTCTCATGCAGCAAGGTACACCGGTTACACTTCGTTATTGCACACGTCCCACAGTCTGCTCAAGGGCTTCTGTGCTGGTAAACTCCACCTCTGTAACTACAACATGTACTGTAAAACCTGATCTCAGAAATTAAAGAATATAGGAAAGGAAGAAAACTACATATCACTGAAACTGGGAGAAGGCAGAGGAAGGGAATCTGCTAAAACCCAGAATAAGGTTACAGCAAGAAGAAAGAGGGGAAACATGAGAGAAAGGAAAGTGCGCATGGGAGTTTCTGCAATTGAAATATAAAATAGTAGCATGAAGAATATAAAGTTATTTTTTGCTGAAGTTGATTTTATAAGAGGTTTGGCAAGAGGAAAATGTCTTCCCAATTGGGCTTCATGCCAGTAGAAATAATAACAGCCTTTGCTACCCTTGGAAAATTGTTTTAACAGCCAAAAAAAAGGACACTATTTCTTCAGAAATATTGTGAGTTTGTTGGCATTTGTCAAGCACTTTGTTTAAAAGCAAAACCAAACCCTTTTCTTTTCATGGCTTTTCTGCAGGTTTGAGTCCCATCCCCTTATAAATGCATCCAACCTTAGAAGCATTAACTAAACACAGTCACAAGCCCCTGTTGCTGATGATTTTGGAAACTGCTGACATTATACTCACTTCAGAAGGAAGGGCAGTGAAGCTCACTCAGTATGGAAAGTCAAGAAGATATGTGTAGTAAACACACGCGGTTATGGCATGTATGTTCTAAGGTTTCCCATTAAATCGCTATTTACCAAGAACAGGGTCCACTGAGAGGGGTGAAAATATTTTCTGACAAACATTTCAAGTTGAATTAAAGTTTAACAGAAACCCACCCCACAACAGCAACAAAAAAGTCAATCTAGAGGAAAGTCCAGCAGTACCTTGGTATTAAATTCCCAATTATTTAAGAAAGTCATGTCTACATTCTTCCAGGCACAGTTTATTCTTCCACTCTTTAACAGACATGAGTAAAAGTAGCAGTAAAAGAAATATTAGGAGTTTTCCTAGATGTGGTAGAGAATAAAGTTCGTACTGTAACTAGTAAAACACACGCACTTGGTTTTTTTTGTTGCACTAAGGTATTCATAGGATATAGATCTCCCCGTATAAATGACTTTGAAGGAGGAGGTGGGGAGGAAGAAGTGTTCTGTTTTGGTTTGGGGCGTTTTCTTCTTCCAATATATCAGTAAAAAAAACAGGCTGAGGTTTTACAGTATTAGGCAGGTGTGTGTGTATAACTGTGACTGCCTTGTGTGTGAAAGTCCCTCAAGATTTTTTGTTTTAATCTACTGCCTTTTTTTGGAGTTTACCATCATCCACAGCAAACTGTGGGATGCAGTGTCTGCTCGTTACCACTACCTTGGGTACATGACAGTCAGCCCCAACCAGACTCTGCTTGTCTTTTCAAGTTGCTTAAAAAAAAAAAAAAGAAAAAGAAAAAGAAAGAAAGAAAGAAAAAACATTTGTAAGGCAACACAAATGTTTCCATGTACAAACTTGTGGTGCGTGTGATTGTAAGTGCATCATCATTAACATGTGGAGTTTGAACATAAGACGAATGGTTGCGAAACCCTGCATCTCCTGTTATATTCTTTCTTGTTGACAGCAGCTCCTTGTTATGCTTGATTGGAAGCCACTTGTTTATTAAATTTTAAAATGTGATGATCAGACTTTCTCTTTTCTACAGAGCGTGAGCAAAGTCTGGATCAGGATTGGCTGTCATGTCTGCCATAAAAAGGCACTAGAGAGACTTCAGCAAGTATTGTCTCTGACCCTGAATCTTGCTAGTAACATTTCCTTTTTTTTTTTTTTTATCTGAAATTCGCAGATGTGTTATGCATACTTTTAAAGCATCCAAATAGGGCACACATTTCATCAAATTCATGCAGAGAAACTATTATTTCCAGAAAGGCAAGGAATCTATCAGAGCCCTCAGTTCCTCCAACAGATGAAGTATCCAGTTCAGGAGAGGGCTTAGGGTGAAGTCATTAGAAAAGCAGCATGTATTAATGTTTTTTGCTCGAATCAGGGCCCTCAAAATGGTGAACATCATTGAAATAATCATCAGACTGACCAAAAGCAATGCTGGGCCTGCTTGGGTGAACAGGGAGCCGAGTGTGCTCAGCACCTCCCAAAAGCAAAACCATAGCTTATTGCCTACTTAATAGACTATGGTGTCTTGAGCTAAACTGAGCTGAAGGTGTTCTGCCTCTTTTTCACAACAACTTTTTGCTAAAGGAAATCCCAGGAGGTCTGGAACCTCACCTGCAAATTCAGTAAAAGGGGCTTCTCCATCTACTCTCATGTATGGCTGCAAGCTTGCGCTAGCAGATTTCATGGTGGCTTAAAATCTCTGCAGTGTAACTGGCTATTATGCATTAGGCGGCTGTATACATCAGAGTTAGGTATTGCATCAATGTTGGAGTGCAGAATTTATATGCCTATAGCTATCTAAGTTTYCAGAAAATAGCACTTTCAGGAGGGTCTTGAATTAGCAGTCTTAGAAACCAGCTTTCGCAGACCAATACCAGCTTAAAAATAAACAAACACACACTTTCCTGAAAACAACAATAAAAACACCAAAAAGGTGTTGTTGTTTTAAAAATAATCAAATCTGAAAAGCAAGAAAAGAACAACAGGCCATAAGCATAAATCCATCCAGAGCTCAAGCTCTTGAAATGGGTAGATTCAGACTCTAAAAATGTAGGTGAAAGTCTTTGCTTTTAGACTGCTAGCCTAATTTGAAATCAGTACAGCAGTATGACTGCACAGGGCTGCACAGGGAGAGCATCTGCTCTCGCAGTTWGGAAACTCTGTCAGTCTGCTCCAAGCCTTGGGCTATGATTAGCTCTGACCTTTAAGAGACATATCTATATATTTATAAAAAGCTAAGGTAAATCTATTTTCTTGATGCTTGGGAAGTTCTTACCCTTCTATTATTTGTGCCAGAAGCTGCATTCAGAGTTTCTGCAAAATCTTAAAAAATTCTCTATATTCTATTTAAACTTATTACATGTTTAAATTTCTTACAGAAATCATTAAATAGTTGAGGGGAGATAATGTGTCAACACATTTTTCTAGTAATAGAAATACATTTATTAAATTAAAAGTTTTACATGCTGAGATCTCCATTTACAAGCACTTAAGTACTTTATTAAGTCCATCTTTCATCAACAAAATAATTATGCAAGCGATTAACTCTGAAGTCAAAAGCTTTCAAGTGGATGTCTAAGTGTTTTGCAGAACTAGGTCCTTAAATCTCACATAATGAACTAAGTTCACAGTTCATTGGGGTGGCCCCTAGATARGACAGCATACAACTTGCATCAGGTTGAAAAGCAGAAATGCCTAAGTTGCTTAAATTCAGTTCTTCTGAGCTATTTACAAGCCATTTTGTAATGTGCTTTATACCTGAGCTTGGATCATGTTGTTTGTGGGGTTTTATGACAATGGCAGATCACCTTGATATTCGTCGGGCAGATCTGCTGAAAGCCTTTCAGCAAAAATTCAAATGTTGAATGTACTGTTCAAAACGTTACATAGCCCTATAGAGACCAAAAGGATATTTCCATTCACTCTCTGAATTTTAAAATGTAAATCATGTGTTTGTAATAAGACATGTTCTCGGTTTTGTCTTCAGGCTCACTCCGTCCTATTAAATTCACTGGAACCATATTGATTGCCCTGTTTCTGCTTCAGTATGTGGCTAAAACATGGAGGGCAGGTTTCTCGTTAGGCATTTCTTCTAGCTTGCTTGTAGATGGAATAGTATTCTGCTACAGATCTGTTGTTAAAAACTGGTTATAGTACCTGTAGAAAGGAATTAAGGAAACAGATAGTTGGCTAGCACAGCTTGCTAGGGATGTAAGAGGTTAGTGTCCAAAACAGCATTAGCTCAGAGATATCAAGGGGTTGAGACCCAAGGATAATTCCATTTGTCGTGTATCATGGCATACATCCCATTCATGGTGTGTTACCATTAWAAATGTTTGCTGTGCATCTGTGAGATTATTGTTTAAATCATTTTCTTATACTATGGCTTATAAAAGCATTCTGTGCCTAAAAATAGTCTGTGGTATCAGAACCAAGCATCTTTCAGCATCATTTTAATGAGATTGTTTTGATGCTATTGTAACAGGATCAGAGCTGATGCCCAAAGCTCTTTCCACRAGAATAGTTGGAGGAATATGGTGGTTTTTCACCTTAATCATAATCTCATCCTATACTGCCAACTTGGCCGCCTTCCTGACTGTAGAGAGGATGGAATCCCCCATTGACTCAGCAGATGATTTGGCAAAGCAAACCAAGATAGAGTATGGGGCTGTTAGAGATGGATCAACGATGACCTTCTTCAAGGTAAGAYGGTGCCAGCCAGCTTTGTGCTCTCGGATTTGTGTCCTTCCAGCAATCAGTCGTGAGACAGAATAACAACAGTTGAAAGGATTACTGTAGGAGGTAAATAAATCATTGCCCAGATCTGTAGAGGGTCCTTAGGGAATATTACTGCAAAAGATGGGAGATTTCCGCTAAGATGGATCAAAAAACAATCCAGTRTTGTGCTACTGAAGCCAATGGAAGCCATCTTCCCTCAATGTGGAAGACTTCAGAAGCAGCTGCAGKCTAGTCTTGGAGAGCGCATCACCTACACAAGGGGATTTAAGAGCTCCAAATCAGTGCAGACCTATGTTAATTCAGTCKCTAGTGTCAAGATCCCTTCAGAGTGAGGATTAGCCTGTTATTGCCTTTGTTGAAAGGGGAAAACTCAAGCTTCTGACAGGAGAATCTGAAGATAATCAGGGCATGGACCTGGGGACGTTCTTCTCCGGGTTGTTTCTTGGGGCAGGATCTGAATGTCTTACAAGCAATTGGGTAAGATCACTTCTGAAGGTTGTGTTTGCACTGGAAAAATACTGCAGGCAGTCAAAATACAAGATTGTTTGTCCTTTTATAAAAGTGTTATATGGTTAAAATTATAAAAATTGTTAGTATTAATGTACAGGCCACATAAATATATAGTGTTAATTACACACAGAATGGGTTACTCTTGTAAAATGTCAGTRCAAAAGCCAACAGGCTACAAATATAGGATATATGCGCAAAAATCCTGTGACAATTAGAATTAATTAGCAGCTTCACTGGTAGTGTCAGCAGGGAATTTAAGCACTGAATGGACTGGTATCACGCTTTCACTGTAGCATCTAAGAATGGTGTTTATAGACGGTCGGATAAGCAGACATTGAAGAGAATGAGGTGCCCTGGTGAAGCAGTATGTGGGGCAAAATAACCCTCCCGTGCTTGTGTACATGAGTGAGCAATTTCACCCCCCAGTGCTGACAGTTTGACACCTCGAACAGGTTCTTAACAAAACATGTGGAAGCCGCGGGAGCTGCTGCTCCCGCCTGAGCCCTCTGCCCTGCACTGGCCACCAGCCCTTGTGTTTTCACGTGACATAAAGTGCATCTACACGTAGGACAAAGATTTTGACCTAAAAGTATTGGGGTCGTCTTTCACAGCTACTAATGTTCATCAAGGACATTTCARTAATTTAATAAAGCTGAGAGTGGGCTATCCCTGATGGAGTTGTCAAGGGTGAACTTCCCATGTAATGGCTCTCCTGTGGCTGAATAGAAATGTTTCTGTGCTGAAAGCAAASTATAAAGTACAGGGTTTTTCGGAGCCTCATTAGAGTCAGTTTTTGAAATGATGAGATGACATTTTCATTACGATACACTAGGAGACCTGTCTTGAGATATTCCTAGAAGCTGTATGAAACAAGTACAGTATTTTAATAAGGAATACCTAATGGAGTAGGAAGCAGTCTGTGCTGCCTTCTGACGGACCCCACGAAATTCCCTTAGTCTAATATTTCTTCATTGGCCAAAGATTGTCACCATAATTACTATGCCAAAGGCCAATTCTGCAATAAAAAATAATCTTCAAAATCTGTTGTTTCCATGATCTGCCAGAGGAAATAATTTCATGATTTCAGCATGTGGAAGTCAGACAAATTTGAAAAGCTGTTTCCAGCTTTGCACTTATTTATTTGCACCATTAATGCTTAGAGGGTAAAATTTGTAAGCTTAAAAGAATGTGAGCCTAAGCCTCTTAAAATTATAACAATAATGATTCAGATAAAGCGATTAAATATTTATATGCTATACACACTAGCTTGCTTGTGCCTGAAATACGTGTGTACACAAACACAAGAGAAAGGATCCTACATTTTATAGAGGATGGAGATGGATTAGCTGGCAGAGTGAAGGTGACATAGTGAAAGATGCATGAAAAATACAATTTATCATACTTGTAAATCAGTGAGTCACACACAGTGTTATATAAAAAGTGTTATTATTTATRTTACAGAAGCCCTTCAAGGTCCTCGGGTTTGGTATTTCTTTATGCTGGTTATCATACCCCCCAAAACTTCAAAGAAATCACAGAGTAGATCTTTGAACAATAAATACAGTAGAAGACTGCAAAATAAAGACTGTATATTCTCTAAGGTCATAAATTTACCTTCTTTGTATCCAAAAAGTRCTATCTGTTCTTGTTAAGCAATCACATGCACACACATACACATGCACGTACACACACACACGCACACACACACAGATAACTGAGAACTGGAGGATGTAAAAGCAAATACTTGACCTTGGGAAATGGCAGGAGGAAGACTTGCTGTGTAACCCTAATTCAGTTCCCTTGTTGCATGTGCATTATGATACAGCTKAGGACAAAACAGCCTTTCTGTATTAGGTCTAGAGAAGAGGCTTGAAATGCCTGATACTTTCCAGGGAGGTGTGAAGCATTGGCTTTACATGGCCAGTTGACTTTGCACRGCCAGTTTCCATAGGGCTATCCCAAGCCATAAATGACTCCGGGAGCATCCCTCTGCCAAGGCTTTGCCCCTCACCATCATGCCCCTGGGATTAACAGACTGGAGGAGTTAAGCTGAGGAAAAGGTGCTTTTCATGCTGCCACTGCCAGCTGCTCTGGTGGGAGAGCAGGAGCACCGTCTTGCCTCTTGGGAGTGCTGATGTGATGGGGAATGAGAAGGAAATGGAGGAATCAGTGAGTCCWGGTGTAACAGCAGTGAAAATGTCCTGTAGGCATTTAGTGCAGGGTTGGTTGGATTGCACAGAAGAAAGGTCATTTATTAAAGTGCTTTCCATGTTGCAAGATTTGATTTATCTGAGAGCTGCTCCTAGTATTTAAAACAAGAAATGCCAAGAGAAACAACAGACTCTTTCAGACCAATACTTTTTTAAGACATAACCACTATATTCTGGGAGTTCATCACTATGGAGGAGAGAATGACAGAGTGCCTGTCATGCAGTACGTGAGATGCAGAGACCAGATAGCTCTAATTTTCAGGTCTATGAGACACACATGGCAAAAGGATTTATGAAGACATCAAGCGCAGAAAAACATCCTAGCAAGAAGCAAACTCTGAAGAGCTTCAGGCTAGATCTTTGTTCTTAAAATAACCAAAAAAAAAAAAAAATCACCTGGAAGATAATATTACAGAGGTTCTTACTAGATGGGATACCATTAGGAACCATGAAAAAAACAAGATACTTACAACACTTTTCACAAAACTTTATTTGCATTTATTCAAGTTCACATCGCTCTTTTTATTTAGTCTTATTTATAATGCATACATTAACTGCTGTATTTTTTCCACTAATTTTGAATGCCTTAATGCTACTAACTATATCGTGCATCATGTCCCCAGAAAATAACTATTGCTAAAGGGGTAATATTTTTTAGAAAGGTTTTGCAGTGACTATGCCTTCTAGCCTGGTAGCAATGAGAGTCAAAACAAAAGTAGCTGAAATTGTTTGTGAAAGAAAATGGAGTCCTGATTTCGAGGGAACCTCAGAGTCAGCCTCCTCCCTATATGCAAATCCGAGAGTTGCTGACCTGACAGATCTGGCTATAGCAGATGAAAACACCCTGAAAATAGGATACGGACGCCAAAGGACCCCTACAGTGAGGTGATRGGCTTCCAGGAAGACCAGCTAGCAGGAAGTCATGAAGCTTTTGCCATGTTGTGTGCAAATCTGGGCAAAATCTAGCTGAAGACAAGATCTTTCAYATCCACAGTTTCTGACACACACGTATTTTTCCAGACTGCTGGCCAGCAATGTTTCCAGCATTCCTATAAATCTTCCATTGATTTCTTGCCCCTCTGTAATAGATCTTGATCTCAGCTCTTGCCAGATCCTACCTTCTGATGTACAGACACATTTCCATTGAAATCAATGARAATCAATCAATCATATGAATCAATGAGAAATCAATAAGAATTCTGCATAACATCTATCCTGAAAAAATGGGAGTTGACAAGTCAAGAAGCTGAGACCTTTCTTTCAGACTCATCTGTATAAGGAATACAGCCTCTCAGTACATCCAATATCAGAGTCAATGTACTTCATGAACTTACCATCAATTTTGAAATAAAATTCCARCTGAGCAGTAAAAATGTCTTATACTAGTAAAAAAAGGCTTAACTAGCCTAAAATTTTAGTGTTACCCTGTGTTTTAACAAACTTAGGTGAAATTCAGGAGAAACTCATTTAGGTATYGAATCACATATCATAATATCACAGATATTGAATTCACAGGTAAAGCATATTAACATTTAAAGCTCAAAGAACCAGAAAATCAGTTTCTCAGAGGAATCCCACAGAGACCAGTGCTTAATAAGCACATATGCTCTCCACATAGTGAGCCTAAAATTGGTTGTGATGTCTATAAGCTAAAGACAGGCTTGTGAAGGAAGTGAGCTTGTACTGTTCCAGACCTGGGACAACGTAAGTGGATGGAGGACCGCGGACTCATATTCACAGCAGATGTWGTCAGTTTGTGTATGCCCGGCTCCTGCCCGAGCAGTTCAGTAACAGTTGGCTATACAGTCTTGATGAAATCACTTGTATTTAGCAATTTCTAATGATCCAGTTTTCTGTGGGTCTAACTTGATATTTAATTCGGAAGTAATACTGTGTGTTTAATGTTTAACAGCATACAAGGAAGAAAGACGTTTAACCATGTTCGTACTGTGGTGCATTTTAAACTGCTTGGTTGGGGTTTCTAACATCCCTCTTCCCTGTGCAGCGCAGGCCACCAGCACGCTCCTGCTGAAGTCAGTGCCAAAAATCCCCCCGAACTTCCCTGGGAGAAGGATTAGGTTCTTAAGTCTGATTGTAGTGGAAAGCTGAAAGCAGAAGTTAACTCAGAAGCCACTTTGACTTTCTTTCTCAAGCTTTATCCTTGAAGTACATGACTTCTAGGCAAATGATATCAATACAAAAGAGCCAGCACTTTATTAATCATGAGGCTTTTGGAATCGTGCATTTGCCTTGAAAGACAGAAATACTGCTTCTGAGTACAACAGTATCCAGCTGCAGTAATTTAGCTGGGTTATGTGTAGTCATTTACTGTAATCCATGTAACAGCATTAGCCCAAAAAACTTCAAAGCACTTCACAGTCATGCCAGTAATGAAGTTCCTGGCACCACAAAGAAYGCAGGAAAAGACAGTCCTCAGCACAAAGCACAGTAATAGGAGAGAAATGCTGTGGGAAGGAAAACCCTTCTACCAGTTCCCTTTCATTCAAGAGATGCTGTTGGCACTATTCACAACAAAAGGCTGAGGAATATTTTACTAGTGTAATTTGGGTGCTGGAGTGATTCTATATCCTCATTTTCCCTCCTTAGAAATCCAAAATATCAACATACGAGAAGATGTGGGCGTTCATGAGCAGCCGGCAGCAGACAGCACTGGTGAAGAACAACGACGAGGGAATCCAGCGTGTGCTCACGACGGACTACGCGCTGCTAATGGAGTCAACCAGTATAGAGTATGTGACTCAGAGAAACTGCAATCTCACCCAGATCGGGGGGCTCATCGATTCAAAAGGCTACGGTGTGGGAACCCCTATTGGTAAGAGGCTTTGAATCATTCCTTAGTCTTTCAGACCCCTTTCTCATCAAAACAGACCCTCGAAGCCTCATTTTAGGCAAAACATCTCTTCTTGCCTCCGCTCAGGAGGTCCCCCTTCATCTGCAAGCAATCTCTGTAAACAAGAGGGTGTGTTGTGGTGCAGACGACATCTGCAGAAAGAAGTCAAGTGATTTGCTTGCCTTCTGGAGCATCCCAGTCATAAAAAGCTGGGTGCTACTCAAGGTGCAAGGTCTTCTACTGAAACTCATCTGAGTTTGAGAAGTCAAGTAGTGTCTCCGGGAAAATGGAAGTGTGCAGAATGAATATTATGTCCAACATATGCATCTAGAAAAAAGTTGCATGAAAGGAGACTAATTTCTGTCATATTTAATAACCCCAGAACAATGCCTAAGTGCTGCACATGAAAAGTAATTGCAAAGTTCTGCACCTGTGTCAGGGATTTCAGTGTTTTGAGCTAAGTAGACTCTTAAGACTTCCATTCAGTGTGAACTCTTTCCCAATCACCTTTTTTAGCATGGTCAGTGTCCTTTTCAAAATTTTGCTAATCATAGACATCCCCCCTCCTTTTTTTTTCCATTGAAGATGGGTTCTCCTGAATAGGAGTACTGGGCAGCCAGAGCTTTTTTGTTTAATATACTTCTCCATACTGCTCACATGTGCACTTACTATGCCATGACCTTCTTTCAATTAATAGCTATGGAATTCTTCTGGCTCCAGGGAAATTAGCTAATGTTTACACAGATATAACAGATGAAGTATCTGGTCAATCATTTGCTTTGTAGACTAGATCTAAATAAGTGAGGAAGAACAGTGCTGCACTTTGAACTGTAGTTCTTTATGTTGCTGAGTACCTTAGACACACTGTCATATAGATAATATTTTAAGTATATTTTTTCACTGCCCATGTGAGAGCAGCCTTCTCTCTCTGAGGAAAATGATACAAAAGCTAAAATCTCCCCATATAAAACAAATGCATGGCAAGAGTTTCAATGCAGTTATAAAGCCGCCACACTTAAACCAAGAACAATGAAGAAATAATTGGAACAGATGGTAATCCTCAGAGAGAGTGCATCCATTGGAAATACAGCTGTGAGATATATTTATAAGATGTTTCTTGTATGATAAATATGCCTTTTTTTCTTAAGGAAAAACAGCTAAATTCAGGGAAATAGATATCTCCAAGCACTTTGGAATAAATCATTTCAGTGACATCAGGCATCTTAAATTTTTTCAAGGTTGGTTTCATGAGCAAGATATGCTACTGAGATCCTGCTGCTATACATGGACCCCAAAGGCCCTGTAGCCTGGTAGCAGAAAGACTTTTAAAGTGCAGAATCTTTATGGGGGAGGGAAGACTTGTCTGAGATCCTTAAAACCAAAGTTTCAGCAAGTCTTTAACTGGTCTGCATTTGTTTCTTTGGGAGAATGCACAACCCCCCTAGCTATGATTTGCAGCAGCAAAAAGTACGCATTGAACTCCAAAATTTCCAGTGAATGAGCTGAATACAGTCACCGCTTAGCTCCCAGAAAAAACGGAAGGAGATTTTTAAAAAGTTCTTCTATGAATACATGAAATTTAATACTTTATTTATCTGAGCAATTTCTGCAAGTTAAAAATTGCAGGCATAGGCTAACACTCTTCCTCTTTCATTGTGCTGAGGTAGGATGAAGGGGGTTTAGGTGTCTCAACAAACATTATATTTATTATTTATGTTTGTTATTGAGCCCATGGGTCACAGAATGGAGGATTTTGCATTAGATTATTGGCAAAGAACGTTACTATTGTAAAACCTGCAGTGATGCTTGATTGTGTGCTTACTGCAGTCTGAAAGTACTGCGGTAAAAGAGGCACCTCTAAGCAAAATCTATGCAAAATGCCACTCTGGGAGGAATCCAGTTGAAGAAAGCAGCATTATTATAGGTGTCAAGACAGGTATTAATTCTACTATCACTGCCAGTGCTGATGCGAGTAATCGTAACACTAACGCTACTATCATTTACTTGGGAGACTGCTAGGAAAGTGGATAGATGTATTTCTTGGCCTGAGAGGTAGGCTGTTAATAGCTCAGAGGTCATAAATGATATGTGGAATATTCAAAGAGGTGTTGAGATGGATTTGTGTGCAGTTTTAGTGCTTACCAATAAAACATCACCAATCCARTGCTCCAGGCACACTTGACAAACTTTAAAAGTACGCATGGAAATATAGATGTACCTGTTACCCTCAAGATGAATTGTGATAATCCTGCTGGCAACATAAACATCACAAGAAAGAATGAGCATCCCCACAAATCCTGCTCCGTGACTTAGCCTGCTTCATTTTACTTAACAGCTATGTCCTTTCAGACAAGGCAAAATAGATGGGTCCTACAGTCTAGCACGCTCCAACTATCAGGAGGACAAACTTCTACAGAGGAAACAATTCTGCTTTTTCCTTCTGTGAGACATTGCTGTTTTCAGTGGTAATAATTCACTTTTCTAGGTGAAGACAATTTTGAAAGTATTTCTGTTTTGTCTTCTACTGTGTCTGGTTTTGGTTCTTTAATAGCATGCGTAGAAATCATCTATTCTTACAGCAGGCATATTTTCCTTTCAGAGCTGGCTACCTAAAGCAGTGGCTGTGGATTGCTGGCTTCCCAGATGGACTTTTTATAATCTGACACATGTCTCTTGGCATCTGTGGTCACAGCATGTCCTAATGCTGGCAGTAGGATATACTGAAAAATAGCTGCGTGTTGGCGCAACAAATGGAGAGCGGGAATGTTTTCCACATTGATTCTCCTCAGACAATGCTGCAGGCTAAGGAAATAGAAAGCAGAGAGGGGCATTTGCATTCATAGTACAATTATTTCAAGTGTCCTGCACAGCCCCATAAGAAAGAAAAATGAAGCTGTGAGGCCAAATTTCCAAGCTATTCGGCTGCATAAAGACACAAAAGTGGTTCCTAGTGAGATTTCCCCAAGCGTCCACATCTCTGTGCACCAAGCTACCACCGAAATTCTGGCCCACATTCCGTCTTAAAGCTTGTTTACCTTGATCAGGCTGAGAATTGTATCGGTTTTAATTTGCAGCAAARTGTGGCTTTGTGGAATTACAGCTTAAGAAAGTGGTCTCATTAATGTGTTAAATTAGAGGTAGGTGGTTAGCTACGCAGCGAAAGGATTGGCCACAGCGGGAGCCTTGCAGCCTGCGTATTAAAAGCTTCCRACCACAGACAGTCCAGCACGGCAAGGTGTGGGAGCATGTACATGCCCCTAGTGCTACCCAGCCTTTCTTGTAACCCTCTCCTGACTGCTGTCCTAAAATCCTTGCCCCATAAAGAAAAGCCTCTCTCACAATGCTAGAAACAATTTCTGCTTGTCAGTTATAATAAATAGCAGGTTTTCTAACTTCGGCTTCCAGCACCCTGGCAAAAGCTGGTTCCTTTAGCCATGTGCTGCTCCAGAAGCGGGCTGAGGGGTAAAGCCTCTGCCCTGCTCCCCTTTAAGGCTTCAGCCTTGCGCTTCTGTGAAACCTGATGGCTGAACTGCATCATAGGCAGCAGAAATTTTGGAAGAGGGACCGCCAGAACAGAGTGCATGAGAGGCAAACTTCAACAGATTGAACTGCCCAGCCTTGACCCCACTGTTTGCCAGATACTGTACAGGCCCGGTAATGCTGTTCAGCCTGAAGATGCATCATTCAGCAAGCTATCGGTCTGAAAATAAATAAATAGGGAGAAATAGTAGCTATTTTTAGCTTGCAGTGCCAATGTTAGTGCAAGGC
>NW_028185373.1:2154475-2215426 GCF_003343005.1 Rhea americana
AGAAAGAAAGCCAGCTTGCATACTACAAGCTCTAAGGTAGCCAAAGTGGAGTAGTGGGCATATGCCGGTATAAATGACAAGAGCGTGTGTTTGACTCATTGTGAGTTTTCTTAGGCAACTACTCATTTTATATGCAGTAAGAAAAATAAACAGATGTTGAAGTAAATAGGGGAGATGCAAAGCTGAAGGTCTCAAAGGATGCTCAAAGCAATATTCAAACATGATATAGAAGAATTATTTAGCAAGAAAATCCACTGCCAAGGCTTAAATAAACCTCAGTAGCAGACCCTTGAAATTATAATGAATCCCCAAACAAATAACCACACCAAAGGAGCCTTCTGCTTTCCAGTCCCCAAGGCAGAGACCAGCAGATCTCCTGCCCCTTTCCAGCTGAATAGAAACCAAGACTTTCTAGCAGGAATAATCAGTCTTGTGACAAGAGTGCACTTCTGTTTCAGATGTCAGCAGCATGTTCCCTCCCCACGTTCAGTTTTCTGCAAGYGACACTGAAAGGTCTCGCTCTCGCCTTGCAGGGTCTCCGTACAGAGATAAAATCACCATTGCCATTCTCCAACTCCAGGAGGAGGGAAAGCTGCACATGATGAAGGAAAAGTGGTGGCGAGGCAATGGCTGCCCTGAGGAGGACAGCAAAGAGGCCAGCGCTCTCGGGGTGGAGAATATTGGGGGCATCTTTATAGTGCTTGCTGCAGGGCTTGTTCTTTCCGTGTTTGTAGCCATTGGTGAATTTATATATAAATCAAGGAAAAACAGCGATATTGAGCAGGTGAGTCATCCRTTTCCAGGTCGCTTATGTTTCTGGGAGGCTGAGGCTTGTGGATGTGGAAGTGACTGCATTATAAATCTTTTTGCTGGACTGAAGATTTTGTATTGCTGAACTTTTGCCATGAGTCCCTGGCACTAAAGACAAATAATTTATTAATAAGAATAGGGAAGTATCTCATCCACAATCCAATTAATGCTGTTTAGTATGGCAGTGCAGAACAAGACCAATTAATTTCTCAAACAGTTTCTGCTTGATCTTTATGACTTCAAATATAAATTACCTTGGAAGGGAATAAACACAGAACTGGATTTCTCTATGCAGTTTTAGTGCCAGCCCTTTGAACAACAGCAGGAATATGTTTCTAAATCCCCACGTGTAAATTTTCTCTTGCTCTATAAAGCTTTTCCTTCACAGCCAGGTATTTTAACACTCTATGCTGAAACATGCACTTCAAAGCAAGGAGACCTGCTGAAAGGTGATGGATGCYACGGTAGAATAAGATTATGGACCCAAAGAAATTCTTGATATAACTCCACTGAAGCGTAATGAACAATTTGAAAGGGCATAGGGAAAACAAAGAAAATGCTGTGTGTAAACCATGCCCTGAATATTACAGCACTTTGCAAAACATAGCCAGTCATTAAAATAGAGTGTAAACACTAGTTTATTGAACCACTGAATATGCTGTAAAAGAAACAAGACATGAGCAGTAACTCTGAGTCAGTTCATGAAGTTGTCCTCAGACCCTCTTACTCCGGCTACCTTTCCTGGTACTATTTTGATTCTGGCTATGTCCTGGAGTCTGGTCTGGTCCTGTTTGGCTCAGCTACTGTATCTGCTCAGATTCTTCCCACTTTAACAGGATTTCTTGTAGGGACATGCATCCTGTTTGTGCACAGGGCATTGCAGGATCAGTGGCCCCTGAGGCAATCACCAAGAAGTGGATTTGTATTATCTGACTTCAGATTTTTAGTTATTAAGTGTCTACTTCTAAGCAAATTGTTTAAGCTCACTTTGCACTTAGATAGAAAAGGCRGGAGCTTTTCTGTGGGCAATTCACTCTAACCATGTAAGGTATAGTCCTACAAGGCTGATAACATGAATGCCAGAAATGACTGGTGGGAAAAAAAATGACTTCAAAAAGGCAGTGGGGATGAGTGAGAAGAGGAGAGTATTTTGAACTTGGTCTCAGAGGTGTGGTTCAGGCCACATACAGCAGTGGTGCTGGCACCTGGGTGAAACCAGGCAGCCTGGGCTGTAGGTCTTGGGAGGACAACTTCTTGCTTGTGAACTTCTCCTTTTGGATGGGATGAATCCCCCTGCAGTAATCGCCTGGTTGCTGGGAAGGGCTCACAGTGAGTGTAGACTGCACACTTGCTGTTCGAACCACCGAAAGGAAGTGAGGTGACTCCCGCCCAGCATCTCCCTTTTCTGAATGTTACTTACTTTGGGAGCCCCGGGGTGCSAATGAGAGCTAATGCAAGTGCCAGTGGACCTGGCCCTCCCCAGACGCTGCAAAGAGGCCAGCTCTTGACCGTGCAGACTCCTTCACACGGGCAGGCATCGGTGCTGGAGCAAACCGTCATTACAGTCAATAGCACCATGTACGAACAACAGACGCAGCTCACGTGCAGCAGTTCTGCAGGCCTTATTAATCAAGGTGTCCCTGCTATGGAATAAGTCAGAGAGAAATGATGGAWGTATTTTGTATGTATTGCTAGCTTTCTGTTTAGTACTTTAACCCTGTAGRACAGTTTTAACACTGAATGCATAAATAACGTCTCAAGATCTTGATTTTATTCATGACTCAGGAGTTTTTTTATTCAGATAGGTTTTGGAGACCTAATGCAGTTAATTAAAGTCTTTAGTATAAAGCTAATAGAACAGAAGGTTTTAGGAGCTCTTCAGGAAACTGGAAAGGGCAATGTATTTCTGAAACTAATATTAAAATAGACTTAAAGCTTTAAGAGGAAATTGTTAATTTACTTAGCAATACATTGGGCGAATAATCTAGTATTTGTGGATATATATATATACTTATGCTGTTTCTGTGTATGTTGGCACTCTACTACTGTGTCACAGTGATGTGTTGTTGATTATAGGCTGTCTCACCATAACGAAAATCGTCAAGTAAGTGAGTTAATGTGGCAATGTCATACCTCACTATCACCAAATTTTCATGTGGAAATGATTGTACAGAAGGAAGTCATACTGGTGATGCCGGTATGACTTCCTGATTTCTCTCAGTTTGTTTTATTTTTATTCAAGTGATATAAGAAGCTTAGATGGAAAATGCTATATGTTGCATATTATCACAAAGCTAATCTGAAGCCTGAGTTGAATACAATCTATGACTTATATATGTTTCCATAAATAGAATTTCTTTTGATTTAAATAGCTGTTGAWTCTCATTCTCATGCTTGTTTTTAATTCTTAATATTTAATTTTAATTTAATTCTTTAATTTTTACTTCTTTCAATTATTTATTTTCTCCATTTTTTTTCTTGCATGCAAGGCCTTTTGTTTCTTTTACGGACTACAATGTAAGCAAACCCATCCGTCCAACTCCACCTCTGGCACCACCTTATCTACGGAGTTAGACTGTGGCAAGTTAATCCGAGAGGAGCGAGGGATTCGAACACAGCCCTCAATTCACACTGTATAGTCAGGAAAGAAAAAAGGTGTGTCCAYTGGGAAGCATTAAACTTAAAGAGTGCACCTAATGAGAAAAGTTGTGCTCACCAACACATAGCTAATGACTTCAAAAGGCCTCTTGCTTCAGCAGCAAATAAGGTTATCTAATACAGATTGCCAAAGTCCTGGAAATCYGGACAGCTTAGATGCGTATCACAGGAAATAATTACATGTACAGCAAAGACTGAGTGTAATAGACTGTAATAGATTTTAAGATTTATGACAGTCTATGTACAATTRTCATCTTATCATATCATGGGGTAATTCAGCATTTTCAGGTAAGAAAAATTATTTACCTCCTTTTCATCTTCAACCAAATCTAAGGAAAACCACAGCAATCTTAGTGCTAAAAGCATAGAAATATTTTCCTTGGTCTTTGCAAAAGCATTCAGCAAGTGGGCCAGGTAGTTCTTTACAAACCTCAGAAAATAACCTGCAGGGCTCCATTAACTTTCTGAACCCTATTATAAACAGCCAGAGATTTTTAGCCAACATATCTTATTCCCAGTGTCAATATTTAATGAATTTTAATTCATCCATTTAAAATTCATTAGACAAAGCCTCTAAGTAACTATCATACTACAAAATCATATCTATCAGTTAAATTTTATGCCATGTAACCATTAACATTTAAGAACCTACACAAGATAAGCGCCCTCAGGCACCCCCCACTATATACTCTGCCTTTCACAACATAACTCCATAGACCTGGCCTAAGCAACTTTTTTTGTTCACTGMTAAAGGGTTTTCTAACATAGAAGACTCCTTTATTAGGTAACTGTCAGTAACAATCAGGATATCAATTTATATTGAACTGTAAAATCTTGGAATTGTTGTGTATATTAAAACACATGAGGAAGCTCTTGTGTAGGAAGTTGGTATGGGATGTTTCTTATATCCTGGAAGGATATCAGTTTGATTTACTCTAATCCTCAGCTGATGTAGGAACTACCAGAGCAGGAGACAACAGAAAAATATATGACTGTAATTTGAGATGCACAAAATTTATACAAATGCCAACGTCACGAACCAAGGCAAACAGCCTTGTTTTCAAAATCTGGTTAYCTTTACCTGTTGCATTTCATTATATCCCAGCTTTCCTCCAATTTTGCCAGTTCATTTCCTACCCTTCATGCCCACTTTAGGTTTTATCGCACACTACAGTGTCCTCCTTGTGGCACAAGTTAATGATCCGTTTTATTGAGGAGCCATTTCTGGACTCCAATCAGAAAACCCCTTCTAGTGGATGCCTTCACACACAGCTGCTGAAGCTCTGTCCTTCTCTTGGATTGTTTCGTTTGTRCCTGACTCCTGAAAAAAGTCGGTAGGGTCTTTCATGTACAGTGACCTGTGTTTTCCCGCCATTTATTTTACAACTTTTGGTCAACGACAGTTAGGCTAACAGGAATCACTGTAGCTTAGTAGGCTTAAGTATTTTCTGTGACTGAGATGTACTGCTCACAGCTGGACTATACCAGTTCTTCTCTGCCAGTGCTCATCTGTGTACGTGAGTGTTTGTGTCCCACTCCAGACATTGCGAGAAATTGTCTTGCTCAAAATGGAATTTTAGCTTGTTTGTGCAGGGCCTTGAAAGCATTGATTCTTCATGAAATGAGCCTCCTGAACAACAAAGACCTGCATTAGATCTTCTTTATCCCTGACTTAAGAAAGCACTTTTGTCTGCAGTTTCCCAGCTGAAAAAATGTAAAGCTAATTAAAGCCAGCTTCTCTGAGCTCTCAGAGGAGAAGAAAAATTACTAATGTGCTTATCTTCATCATTGTTCTGCTCAAGAAATCCTCTGGGTCACAGCTTCTAGCAGTTTCCTTATCACTGTTTAGATGAACATAGAATCCAGAAAGTTTCTGTCACTTTTTGGACAAACATTTTCATTCCTGTCACTTTTGGGATAGACAGGTCTTGGGTACCTTCAGGTTAATGGTTAAGGGGAAGGCATGGCACCCAGCATCTCCCATGAAATGCTTGGTACCGGGGGGCACCCCTAGTGCACAGATGCTACAGACTTCGTGAAAAAATGTAAAAGCATTCAAAGATTTTCCACTTATCAGCACTCTAAGACAGTTGGACTTTGAAATTTGGCTGTAGAAGTGGCTCTGTCCACAAACACAGATGGCCACCACAGCATCTTCGTAACCTGCAGCCTTGCAACTAAGTCCAAGACCCAACGGACAAACCGAGTCCTTTCTCAGGGGTACGGGACAGAGTCCTGAATTCACATGAAATGACCAACGCTGCTGATGACAAATGAGTCATAAGAGACTCCTCCAGGTCTGACGCTGCAGTACCCATAAAGACTAGCCAGAGCTGTTTGGAAGAAAAATGGCTATTCACATGGAGCTCCCAGAATAATTAATTCAGTGTTTGCAAAAAATGGCATGTGCTTTGACACAGAGAAGTCATCTTTCTTTGAAAAGCAAAGGGATCACGAATAAGTTAGTCCCAAGGCATGGATGGGTTGATTTGGCTAGGGTCAGAGTGCCTGTCCTTACTCAGCAGCAGTTCCTGCCCTTGCAAGCATTTAAGAAGGCAAAGGTGCAGGGGGAAGGACAGAGGCAGGATAAGGCAAGAGACGAGTAAGAGGAASAAAAGGAATTTCAGAAAGCCAAGATTGTGGTGGAGTAACGACATGGCTGCACAGTGGAGCTAGACCAAACATGGCAATAGTGCTTTCAGGATCCAGATTAATATTTCCTCAAAGCGCTGGCATGGTATTGCATGCTTGTGTCATTACCCTCCGATCAAAGTCTTGAAGAGTAAGTCCTCATATCCTGAGTTCCTTAGAAACAAAGGAGGAGGAGGAGAAGGGGGAGGAGGTCAGCAGTTCCCTATCTCAGTGAGATTCTTGCAGAAAAAGGATTTTTTTGTGTGTGTGTGAATTTGTCAAGCCTGCAAATTTCCCCTTTTCTCTGAACATCAAATTGAGTCCATCCATTGCGGACCATAACCCCTCCTCCAAACATGACTGTGGCCATTTATGCCTTCACTGAGAGTTTCATCAGTATTTAGATGGTTTGCRAGACTGGCAAGTAAATTTACTGTTTTTTTTTTTCTCGCAAACAGGAAACTGAGGAACAGTAAACATGGATTACTGTGATACTATTTTGGCACTCACTGCTCAGTTGTTCAATAGACTCTGACAGTTTAAAAYGCTTCAATTAGTGATCTCAGACACAGTTTGATATCCATTGATATCTATTCTGTTTGACATAATACGCAAACAGATTCTTAATGTGTTGCAACAGCAGTTTGCTTACTCAGAGAAACTATTCTGGACCTTTTTTCTTCAGCGCTCCAGGCACAACAAATGACTTTGCTCTCAGCAGAAGGCATATGTCAGAGTCCCATCTATGGGTCCTATTACAGTAATGAGAGCACTGCAGAGGAAAAAAAATCCTGATTTCTGCATTTCCTTGTCTGTGTCTGAGCTGGTTGGGTTTTCTTCCAGAATAAAATCTGATTCACTGATTTTCATAGTTCTCAGGTCCAACGCAGCACACTGTTCTTTTTCTTATTGTTTGTTTTTTTGCTAGGTGTTGATAAAATGCGATTGAAATTCTTGTCCTCAAAGGTAGCCTGGTAACACGAGCAACATGATAAAACCTGACCACAGATTCTGTTTTGTCTTGACTCTGTTTTATTTTTTGGCCATTTTTCAAATTCTAAATCTATAACTATACTAAAGTTTAACGCAGTCTTCTGTATGGAGCATAAGGAAGGGTTTGAGAGGTTCATGAGCAAGCTTGTAAGGCCTGCTGAAATGATCAAAGGGCAAAGAGAAGAGTCTCCAATTCCAAGCAGACCCAAACCTGTTATATTTTTAAAGAGTGATGTTCCCTTTTAGCCTCACAGGACACATACTGCAGCATTTCAGCACTGCTAGAATGAGAAAGTCAAGCTGATTTAAACCACAATGTTAAATATATAAATGTTAAATATGTTAAATATATATATCTTAGGTTTCATTCTCAGTGGTATCTCAAAAGTGGACTTTCAACATACAAAAAAATAGCTTTTTGAAGAAACCTTTTCAGTTTGGTTATCTGAATATGATATTAATAGAACAGTATATTATCCTTTTAAATGAAAATTTAATTTTACAATATCCYTTTTAAAGGATATTGTAATTGTACTCCACATACATTAGTGTTCAGAATTGTGTCTTTGGAGTTCTTTCTCTGTATTTTTTGTCCATCATTTTTCCTGTATGCCCTACGTAAGTAAGTTAGCATTCTGACTGAGCGTATCATCAGACTCGTAGTTACGTCCATAACTTCTGGAATATCTTTGAAGAGTTGGTCCAAGGTCTTAACTCTACRTGTAATTCATTGCTTCAGATTGCCAAATCTCATGCCCATGGTGGTTTGTTTTCCTCAAAATGCAAACGTAGCATAACCCTCGAAGTAAAACTGCTTGCCTGCTTTTACAAAGCCGGAAACTGGAGCTGTTAAGACTCAGGATGTTAAACGGGAGCTGTAAGACTCGGGATGTTACCACTGTGGACGATTCCCCTCTCCCCGGCCGTTGCTTTCGCATGACGGTAGAGCCCGTTCTCACAGGTTCTGAGCGTGTGTTTTGACCTCTCTTTTCCATAGATCAGTTGATCTGTGGGGGGCTTTGTGTTGCCGAGTTGGGCTAATAGGTAGCTTCTGAGAGGCAGAGACCTTTTAGATTTTGTATCAGAAATATATATCTCTATATATAGTTTACTGGGTGAATAAACATGATCAGTTTACAGGAAAGACCGTGAACCAAAGCAGTAATGGTTTTATACTCAGCTGTAGATGTAAATGACATTGATGGCCAATTAGATGAAAGTTTACTTCCGAGAGACAAGATCTAGAGATTAAAGCTATTCCTAAGAATAGCTTGAAGTATTTTTGATGACATTTCTTTAAAAACAGCTTACAACTAGAAACTACTGACAAAAAAAAGGCAGAACAGCCTTGGAAGTGGAACCAATTGGGCACTTCACAAATCAAGTAGTCAGGTGTGAAAAACTACACATAGTTAATGTCAGCAATATATTTCAAATACGATGTAAGAATTATGTAAGATGATCTTCATGGGACTATTTTGTTGATATGAAATTAAAAGGACATAATGATAACTCCGCAGTCTGAATAATATGAATCATTTTGGAAAATTCAGATGCAAGTATATTAAGGCAGCAGAATGTACTGCTGCATCTGCGGAAGTCATCCCTACATGCACACTGATGGCTTTTATAAAAGACATACATAGTTTAGTAACATTAGTTAGAATAGGAGAAGAAAATAATAAAAAAAAAGCTTTACCAAGTCAATAAATGATAAATATGGTACTGACCTTATTTGCCATGGAGTTCTGGAATCACTTTGTAATCTAGATTTTAAAAGCTCAATTAAAACTAGAGAGACGTTATACATGCTAAGTCAGCCAGTTAAAGCAAATACTTTTATTAGTTTGGAAATGTGGTGCTACACTCCAAAAAAGCCTTACTCAAGCAATATAGAAATAACTTTGGATTAGGATGACACAAGCCTCACCTGCTGCTACCAGAGGACATGGTGCTGCAGCAGAGACCATTGATTCTCACTCCATTAATGCTGGAATTCCTACATTATATTGTCAAAGGGTCTATGTAAATGGCAATTGCACCAGCAAAGTCTGGCTATTACTAGACAGTAATTGTTAAAAAAAAGAAAAAAAAAGGTACACTATTCTGGCCTATATTGACTATCCCTATTGCTTTGGTCTGCCATGAATTAATAGTAACTTAATTTTTACGTGCTTAAGACTTTCAGAGTTTCACAGGATGAACAAAAATTAAGCCTCTCGGAGAAAGAGCATATTAAACTCTACGTTAACTCTGGAATAGCTGGCTACCAGAAAAATTTGGATTTTCTCCTCTTCCAATAACATATCCAATTTTACTTTTTTTTTAACCYCTGTATCACTCTCAGATCACAATTAACTGGTTGAGAACTGAGTACAGCTCATCCTGCAATTGGTATCATTCTAGAAAAGAACTTGTATTTGATATAAAGAAACACATCTGTGTACTCTTGCCGTCATTTGAAAACACTGTTGTTTTAACCAATTGTTTTAAAAACGGCAAGTTTTGGAATTCTGGAAAGAGTCTGGTAGGAAGGGCGTATTCAACATGATTAAGGTAAGGTAGTTGAAGCTGTGTTTCACACTGCTACCCTCAGTTCATTTTATATATAAATAATCTATTTTTACATATTGCATGGAACATTTTTTTCCACTGACAGATACTTCCACTTAAAGCCCCTTTGTGTTTTTTTTGTGTTATATATAATTGTTATAGCTGTAGATTTTAAAGGATTTCTCCACTTACCTGAAATNAAAAAAAAAAAAAAAAAAAAAAAAAAAAAAGATTTCTTCTTTCTTTCTAACTGAATAGTTCCCTCATTCTTGTGGTAATTTCTCTCCTTTCTTAGGCATGCAATGTTTGAAAAAGATTCTTTCTAAAGAAAGACAAGCACTGAGGAATGTGCTATGTTTTAGAAATGCCTGTTAGTTTCATGAAGGGAAAATAAGAAAACCGCAAAGAAATCTCCAAGAATGGCTTTGCTTTCTTTAGTATTAGTACATTTTTGGATAAAGTACATATGGTTTAAAAATGAAGAWTTTTTTTTGTTTGTTTGAAGGTCAGGAGGAAACTTACCTACTGAAAAAGGGTAAGTTTTGTGATTCGAAGCCCCCACAAACGTCATAAGTGTGTTTGGGTAGAGTTTCAGAAAGATTTGTAATCAGCTTTAGTTAAGCCAAAGGTAAACTGCTTTCAGTGGAAGGCAAGCTGGGGGAAACCGCATTTGCACTCTCACCTGCTGTGCATTAGGGGGTTGATTCAAAGCGGGCAGACCTCCGTGGGGAAGCCTCCCCAACCTGACATTAGGTGTTCAGGCCCTTGTTTATCACAAAAGCCACCGTTTGTGCAGAGGGCATGGTTGAACTCTCCCAGAAAGGTGTTTAATGCAATTTCCGTGTTCCACCAGTGTCTTTCTTTCAATGCTATAATGGAGGAGCTTGGAATTTCGCTCAAGCATCAGAAGAAGTTAAAGAAAAGGTCGAGAACGAAGGGGAGATCATCGTTCACAAGTATCCTTACTTGTCACCAGAGGAGGACACTGAGGAAAGAAACCATAGCATGAGCAAGAAAGACCCCTTTGAGGAAATATCAGGAATAAAAACAGAACAAAAACATTGCTGCCTACAAGTTGATTGTGGTGGGATTTCTGAAATATAGACATTTACCTTGTTCTTCAGAAATTCTCTGTGTGGTTTCTCTTTTTAACCTAGAGGTACAACAGTTTAAATGCTCACATAGACTGATGTACTACTAATCATCTGGGAAGTGTCTCACTATTTCTTTTGAAATGGATTTGTATGCTCACCTGTTTTGCATCTCTCTTCCCCTCTCCATGCATTGCTGTATGTGCTTTCTAAATAAATAAATAAATAAGAGACAGGGTTCTTTTTTCCAATAATCTGGGAGTAGCACATTTATTTTTTTCTTTTGAAACAAAAAGTGCAGCTCTACTGAGCACAGTGGTTTAGAAACAAYGATCTGGACTGCCAAAATAAAATTCATACAATTAGCCCATAAATGATGGCTACAAAATATACTAAATTTGAAGGTATTAAGCAATGAATTGTTTTTAYTTACCTTCCTTTTTCTGAGATTGTAAGGAACACTTCAAGTTGTCTGTGAGAAACTTGCTTTTCCTTTTCTTCTCTCTTTTTCACTTTTTTTTTATGAGATTCTTATGTAATAACATGGCTCCAGGTGCTAAAAAATAAGATCATAAAAGTAATGATCAGTGAATAGGGGAACATTGACATTGTCACGCTGGTGTATCCTCCATCTCCAGATACCAGTAAAATGATTCTTGACTTCARAATGAAAATTGCTTCAAAATTAGAGCCAAGAAAGTTCAATTTGTAACAAAGCTTGACCACAAAGACAACATTAGATCACATTTGTCGAAAACAGAGACAGTGCTTTGGTGCTGAAACCTCTGCTTGCAACTGGGAGCAGGAGCAAGGTGTTTTAATAATGAAGGAAGAAGTATGGCTTTTTAATGAAGAACTCCCTGTCTGAACAGTGATGCATTAGTAGCAGATTCCCCCGACCCTTCCCTCAAAAAACCAGTTCCTTTAAATTGCAATAATATGAAGCACACTGATTTATTCTGCTCCATTGCCCCTGTGATTAACCTGATAGTTCTTGCTTCGTTCAGAGGTTGCCTGCAAAAGAAGACGGGTGCAATGATGGCATTTCCGTGAGTGCACTTCACAGGCAGCGTGTGGGTGGGGGAGCTGCCCCACAGAGCCCCCCAGGGYGCCCAGCACAGGGCGCAGAGGGGAGCAAGCAACCTGCCCCAGGCGGCCCCCAAGCCCAGCAGCCGGGGGGGAYGGCACCGCCACCACCTCTGCCGTGGCCTCACGGCTGTTTTCTTCTACAAAAAGCAGAAAGATATGTGAAAATCTTTGAGTGGAGAAATACCTCTTTCCCCACACCACCACTCTGTACAGCCCCCAGTGAGCTTTTACACCGCGCTGCATGGCAAGGTCAATCTGAAATGAATGGTATTACTTCCAAAAGCTCTGCTTCAGAAGTGATATATTTTGATATTATTACAGGCTAGAAGAGACCTCAATTCATTTAGCCTTTCCACAGGGGTCAAGTTTTCTAAAGCTCTCGCCATTACCGTTGCTTTCTCCAAGGCTCTTTGTAATTGCTCTGTATCTTTCTCAAAGCTTGATACCCAAASCTAGATGTGCTGCTTGACCTGAAGTCTTACCCATGTTGAGTTGGGCAGAAAAACTGCTTCGTATGCCTTGAAGGCCATACTGCTGTTCATGCGCCCTGTTACRAAGTCTGCTATATACCGTGACTATAATAGGTGACGTGAATAATCCCGCCGTGATACTKGCAACTGGTAAGTCCAGTCTACATTTGGGGCTATGTCTGTATGGAATTACACCTATTATTTTTTCTGGAGTGTTTCTGCATTTTGTCCTCAGTCGTGCCTGTGGCCTGATCCCTGCAAATTTAGCAAATGCACTCACTAAAAAACATTCATAAAGGAGACTCGGCTCGTGGACAGATCCTTGTACAACCCTCTCCTCACTCCCCCATTTTGACAGTGATTTACTATCAGAGGACACTATCAAAAGATATTGACAGGACAGTTTTGCACTTTCAGCTACCTTACAATAAACGCCACCAGCCTTTGCCCCAGCTTRTGTATGCAAATGTCATTCCAGACAAAGCTTATTAAAATCAGGGTGGAGAACTCCTTCCTTCACCAGCAAGGACTAATCCACTATTATAGGAGGAAATGTGTCAGATTAACAAGACCTGTTCCTGACAGACTCATATTAGCTCTTACTCATTTCCTACCATCTACTTCCAAATAGTGAATTTATGCCAGGGTTTGTCAGGCAACAAGAGTTAAACTGGCTGGCTGTAACTCCTTGGATTCTTGTTTTCCTTCCTTTAAAATTGGAAATATTTCTGCTGGTTTCCAGCATTGTTTCTGGACTCTATCGGTCGCCCCACGAGTTTCTCTCCTGACGTTCAGAGCATTGAGCCTCTGGGAAAGGAAGAAGAACAGTCTCTTTCAGAGGGACTGCAGCAGAGTGCTTGCTTTTGGAAGCTTGCTCCCTTGCACGCTGCAGGACCGTGCTGCATTGCTAAGCAATGATTAAGAAAAACAACCCTTGGCCCTGAAAGCTCCTAGAGAATCTTATAATAAAGTGCCTTCGTTSTTGCAAAGGTGTTTCATTTATTTATGTCATCATCGGGTTACAAACAGGCCATTCAGACCACCATTAATAGTCTAAGATTATGATTGAAAAGCAGGTTATTATTTTTCAATCTGAATAACTCTATCACGCTGCCATCCACAGCCTTCAGCTAAGACATTTTTAAATGAATAGGTTTAAAGTGATACAAGATTTATGACCAGGCCCGTTTATTTTTTTTTAAAGGAACACTCTTGTGTGGCTTAGACCTTGAGGATAAAGAATTCCAAGGTTTTTTTTTTTTTTCAAATCTACTAATGCTTTCCTAAAACCAAAAGACAGTGCTTTATTTAGTTGCTTTTTATGTTTAAACTTTCTTGACAGTATTTACAGCCTGTCACTTATAACAAGGTGCTGGGGGAAAAAATTCTCTCTTCACTGTCTGGGAAAAAATATGTGACAGTGGGAAAACAATAAATAAAGCATATTAGGTCCTTCTTTTAATTTCTTTTTTGTTGTTGTTGTTGTTGCTAGCAGCCTGAAAGCATTGCAGTGTATCAGGGAGTTTTGGTGACAAGCTTGGCTTGCAGTTTGGCATACTATACTAAATGTAGAGGAGCTAACCTGGTATGGCTTCATGAAGTGAAATGCCATCAAGTCTGGCTTTGCCCTCCTTTCCAGATCCAAGAAGACGGGYTGATAACAGGTTATAAAATCCCCCTTCCTTCCCAATTATACATTTCCCCCAAAGACTGAAGCTGAGGTGTGAACCACCCAATTAAATGTAGGCTCTGCAAAACCTCCAAGCGGTTACAGAGCACTAACCTAAGCCACTGCTCTATTTTCTCCCTTGACGTTTTTAGCGGTCCGGAGAGGAATTAGCCCTATCAGTCCAACCTGACCCTCCAGGCCTTTCTTTTTTTTTGTCAGTTGTTAGTGTATTAAGCAGCATGGCCCTRTTTGGTGGCCTGTGAATCTGATGCTAATTGGTCTCCTTTTAGGAAAGTACAGAACAGATTAATATGAATCCATGGAGGAATTCAAAGGACACCCGTTCCCTGTGCCACGGTGACTTTCCTCTTGGTTTTGTGACATAATTACAGGCAATTATACCACAAATTCGGTTAAAACGGTGATTATTTCACACCGGGTCCTCTCACTTCTGCCTCAGGCTAGCAGTGACCCACTGCCCCCGTGGGTGCCTTTTCCCCACATCCTGCAAGGGGTTTAAGGCCGTTGGGTCTTCCACCTTGAAATATTTTGCAATATTTCAGCGAGTTAAAATTGCAGTTAAGGCAAACACTTAGGCATGCATTTAAATCCCACCGGTATTTAAGCATTCAGCCGAGTGCTCTCCTGACTTGGAGCTGTGACCTTGTCCACCCTCCTCACCGCGTGGTCGTATCACCCGTTAGGCTGCTGCTCATACGCCACACTAGCAGAAGCCAACTCCACGTGTCCATGCACATACAGGCCAGCGTGCCTGATATATTCGTAGCCGTGCTACTCTTAATATTCTGTATGCGTAGATGTTTAAAGAAAAAAAAAAGAACTGTTTTCTAAAGCACTTTCCCTCCTTCAGACAAACTTGTACCACTAGAAATGTTTTCCTACGCTTTGGATACTGCTTGTAAATTCACTCCACGACCGAGAAAGCTTCATTGTCTAGAGGGAGGAGAGCCAAGCGCAGGGCAATCTTACGTATCGACACAGCAGCAAATATGATTACTGTGACCTTTTCACCATATCCCAACAAATTTTTCTTCCTGCCTTTCTTCCTGCGCAGCAACACGCGGTGCTAGTAAAGCCTGATTAGAGATTATCCATTAAGAAAGCAAATGTCCTCATTAGATCCCTCTCCCGGCAGCAGCGGCCATGCATTCTAATTGTTTGTAAAGGGGAAATACAATATTGACTGATGCTCTTCAATGGCTTTAATGCGTCTCGTTCCAGAAGCGGCCTTGTTTTAGTGTCAGGTGATCTTTCCTCTGCAGCTAGTCRCCATCAGTCTGTGGGTTTAGTAAGGGTTATTTACAATCCCTTAACCGGCTTGAGAAAGTGGGAAGACCAGCTCAGTGGAAAATACAGAATATTGGAAATATGTAAGTGCCTGCCTGTTTATGCCACGTGCCCAGGGCCCAGCCCAATATTATGACTGATAAGCAACTGCAAAACAAATGAGCTCTTAGGCCCTTTGTCATAGGTCTGCATTTTGGGTCTGCTGTGAACCTGTAATCCCATTGGGCATTTATTGACCGCTGAGCTTGTCCTCTAATTGCTCTCTGTCAAGCTTGCAGGAGTCAATATTTCTCAGTGATCAAAATTTCCATTATTTAAAGATACATCACTTACAGTTGTCAAATGACTGCAATTTTTTTAGCCTCATTGATTTATAAAGATGCATATTTTTTGCGTGCTGATTAATTCTGACTTTAGACATGTTCCCATTTGTTTTTAAGACCTGTGTCTCCTGTAATCTCCACCAGCTCCCCGGTTCTGTGCTATCTTTAGCACAAAAGTTACAGGGCTACCAGTGTTGAAAGTCCTCCCTTGCAGTTCTAGATTCTGATGGGCGTCATCCAGCCAAAGAGGTGAGGCCCAAAGGCTGACAGCAGCTTTGGGGGGAATAATCCATCTGTGATCTCCGTTTATGGCCCAGTTCCAGCTCAGGCTCAYGTAGCGTGAGATCTTCAGAGCCAGCAATGCAGAGCTACCCTCAACAAATGTCAGCCCCTACTCAGACAAACTCAGAGCTGAGACAGGCCAGATTTCTCGTCTGACCTTGAGGCATGAATGCAAAAATTRCAAAGACCCTGAATCCCCCAAGATGTCCCTGGGCACTGCTGAGCTGCATCACCTCTCACCATTACCTGCAGGTTTTTAGCAATTTGGGAAGCTCACCCATGGCATGTGGCACATACACGTAGCCGTCCTATGCGCACCTCAGAGACCATTACCCTGTGGGATCATTTAAGAGTCAAAAAAGCAAGCAGGCAAGGCCCAGGTGCTTCTTRCTTGGTTTGTGGTCTGAAGGAAGGGAAGGTACAGGAAGATAAAGGAAGATACAGGAGACAAAAGTGAATGCAGCAGGCAAGAACAGCGGGGAGGCCACCTCGCTCCTCCATCCATGCTGGAGGCAGCCTCAGACGTTGCCTGTCCATTACGCATCTTTTGCAGCTGGCATCCTGTGGCAAGGCAGCTATTCATAGTTCTCCTTTCACCTCTCAGTCGAGGAGGAATTGCTCCCTGGGTAAGCCAACATCTGCCAACGCAACCTGAGCCCGTGTGACCCACTCTGCCTGCCTTGCGCTGTTTGGAGCGCGTGGGGAACTCTGCCCTGGGAGGGTGGATACGTTTGGCACACTGATCATGCCTCCAGATCTTTTAAAGGTCTACACCTTCAATGCTGCAGAGGCCAAGAAATATCCGGAAAAGAGACCACAAAGCGGTGAAAAATCTTGAACTAGCCAGTGCAGCCATACGTTTCATATTACAGTTGAAAGCACTAACACCAACCCAGTAGGAGCACACAGGTGCTCATCACCCAGCACAGAGAGTTGTCCTAATAAATCACAATTACAGAAAACACCTGAACTAGATAATGCTGTGCTCATCCTCTCTGAAATGCATACAGCATGCAGCAGCCTGTATCATTTCTCAGCTCCCTAGTGGTTTAAGATAAAGTGCTGTTGGGAAGCTTTTTTTTTTTTTTTTTTTTTTTTTTTTTTTTGCTTTGGAAAGACACATTGCTTTATGCAGTACGCACCTTTAGTCAAGATTTTTAAAAACAAAAAAAGAGTTTCAAAACATTTTACAGCAGCCAGGTTTCCATGAAGTCTGGAGCTCTCCCTTCCTCACTGTGGCTCAGGACAGCGACCCTCCGAAAAGGCAGCACCCAGAAGCTTTACCCGCTTTGGGGAAATGCAGGGAGCAAACTGGCTTTATGCAAACTGCAGCTCAAAGAAAATTGCCTGCTGGTCTCTTTTCTGGTTGTCCAACTGTGAGCCCCCTGAGGGGGGGGGGGGACACGGTGAGCAGTCCTGCGTGAGCACAGCCAGCTGCTGACCCAGGGACTGCRGCATGTCTGCAACTCCCTTCCCCTTCTCTGGGGCAATCCTCCAGGTCCTGCCTCCCCAGGAGTGAGAGCAGGGTCAGCCTTGCCCACAGGGACTCCCACAGAGGGAGACCTTACATGGCTTCATGTGGCTGAGAGGAGCACGGTGTCCCTCACCGGGCAGTCCTGCTGAGCAGGCCATCAAGGAATGAGTGAAACCCTTGGGRAAGGTGGCTCCAGCCGCGGGAGTACTGACTGTCCCACAAACGCCCCAGGGCAGAGTCCATGGGGGGGGGGGAGAGCACAGCAGATGATGCCCCGGGGGAGTATCTGTTCCCCTCTCAATCAGACTAGGGTGTCTGTGCCTCGCTCCATGCAACCTTGTGTCCTTGTGGCACAAACTGGACTAATAGAAGTGGGGTGAAACTCAACAGAGAGGGACAAGACTTGGCTGATTGTGGCAATTTCCCATATTTTAGAGCAATGAACTGCCAGAAGCTGCAGGCACGCAACGCCTGAACAGATGAAGGTGTGATGGGAGGCTGCCATGACAGTTCTGCATCTGCAACACCTCCGTCCAAACGTACACYGAAGCATCTGTTACAGACGCGGTATCTTGCTATTAATAGCTCCAGAATACTTAAAGCAGGGAGGACTCTTCACCTTGAAAACTGTAAGGAGAGTTGCTAGGGATGGGTAAAATGCTAAAAACTGAGGTGCTACTGAGCTTTGCAAAGGAACATTGTAGGGAACATTTACAAGGTTACTGAGTCTGCCCTCTACTTCCAACCTCAGTTGGCTTGGTGAGTTGTCATTCAGTGTGATAAACAGTTTAAATTGCCCAATTAATCCTCAGTTGATCCATTTTATTTCCTTTTGTGTTTTACCCAAAATCGACATCAGTTATAAAAGACACAGTAAAGGAGACATTACAAGAGGTCTAGCTTCTTTCTTCTCCCTCTTCATCTTCTTCTTCCTCTTCTTCTACTTCCTCTTCCTCTTCTTCTTCCTCTCCTCCTTCTTCCTTTTCCTCTTCCTCTTCTTCTCCCTCTTCTTCTCTTTCTCCCTCTTCTCCCTCTTCTCCTTCTTATTCTTCTCCTTCTTCAGTATTGAGTTTTCTACTGAGCAGTAGCATGCAAACCTGCCATGCCCATTTCTTGTACTTTTTGTGCTTAGTTGTTCTACCAGAAACTGTCGTGTGTGTTCTCTCAGTGAAAGTATTCCATGGTTTCTGCAAATTATGAGAAAAAAAAACTGTTGCAGCAGTGTTCAGATACTGTCAAGTAATTTTTCTGCATATCCTAAGAGAAAAAGTAAATTTGCATCCTAGAGCTGCCTACCRTTTCTTAGTGGGAACTACAACACTAAAGGAGTGTTCTGATCTGGAGTATCAGAGAGGCAGGATTAGACAACATCACAACACTGTGAATGATATTTTAACCTTGTGAAGGGGTTTAACCAGAGGGAGAAAAGCCATGTAAAGTCAAAAATCTTCCTGTTTGTTGCAGAATGACAGTGAATATAAGAAAGACTTTTAAAAGCTTTGTTCTGGAAAGCTAGTAGTGATCTCAGTCACCTCCTTAGTTCCCAAAGAGCAACTCTGGCAGATTTTTAAGGAACTGTCCAAASACAGGGTTGAAACTTCCCCTCACAGGCTTTTAGTCATGCACAAAGCATCAGGCAGCTGAAAATACTGGCTAGAGAAACTACTCAGACTGATGTCCACAATGCTTTAGTCACTCAGTACAAACATTAAGTCCATGTAGAGGAAAAGTTGTCTTAGTTCTAATGGGCTCAGGTCATGAAAGATAGTCTAGCAAAGGTCTCTTTTTGTTAAATCAAGTATGAAGCACCCTGTTTAACAAATTTAGATGCTGAAGGATACAGTTAGGCCCTCGTAGAATATTCAAAAGCTGCTTAAGTCAGGATTTTTTTAACCCCCAAACAACACCTCTGAGTATGATTTGATTAAACTTCATTCTAATTATATATCTACACTTTTTCTGGAAAGGAAGCAATATGAGATATCACATTTAGTGCTGCTTGTTAAATGTATCCCTAATACATTTCCTATGAAGTCTTTTCCTGTTCTGCATTCCCTGTTTTCATTTTTAATTGTCTTTATTCTGAGGGGAAAAGGAAATTTGTGTAAACACACATATTCTTGAAAGCTTTCAGTTCAGTTTCTGTAAATCATTAATATTTCCCTTTCATTGATAGTTACTACATTTTCAGACTGTATGTACTTTGTCTTTGAGCAGTTGACTGCTGAACTCTCACCTGGCACTTGGAAAACAGTGCAGAAATGTTTGCAAAAATATTTATAGTATGTCTTGTAAGGCTTCTGCTTGTCATCTCAAAGCAAAAACTAAATATTGTTTCCATATTGAATTAAACTAACCAGGTAACTAAACAGTGTCTTTTAAAACGTGTAACATATTTTAACAAATATTTTTAAAGTATAGCTTTTGCAAGAGCCACAAGGGGAGACTATTGTAACCTTTAACAGCCACTGTAGATTTGCAGCACTGCAGCTCAGAAAATTGAGGGAAACTCTTTCATTTTTACAGCCACATCCCTGCTTAAGAGCAGCTGTTCATGAAAGAATAAYGCCAAGAGAGGGACTTTTGTTGCTTGTTGCAGGCAGCACTGAATTCCCTTCTCTCCAAAGGGAACAGCATCTCTTGAGAAGGCGCAGCCTAAATGTCCAGAGAAAGGTGGAAGAAAAAAAGAGTTGACTAGCAAACAAACAGCAAGAAATACTGGTACCAGTTATCTAAAGCTTCAACCACCCTTCTGCAGGTCAGCACGTTTACAGTTTCTTAATTGCTAGGGCAGTAGTTTTTCACGGACTACTAGCTCTAAATGAAAATAGAGGCTTTACATCTGAAAGAATGATGCCTTTAGCAGTTAATCTCTAACCACAACGTTTCCTAAATGCCAATATAGCATTTCCTTATCCAACAGGGATTTACCCTATTTCATTCAGTCAGATTGCAGGTTAGATTAATGGCCTATTCAGAATAYAGAGGCTGGGTTTCACTCCCTCATTCAGTGGGGACAGAAAGACAGGGTGAAGATCTGCACCCTAAAAATCCTCCCAGAGGATTTCCTACTCAGAGGTGTTGAGTAAACTGCCATTTATTTTCAACAACACTGTGCACATCCACAAATCTGCATTTCAACAACAGCAGCAAAGAATTAAGTAGGTTTTTTTTTTTTTTTTTTTTTGGGGGGGGGGAGGAAATAAGGAGTACAAGGATCAAGTTTAATGTGTGTTTGGCAGATGTTTCTCTTGTCAAAAAGGTATTGCCACTTAAGTCCCCAGAAGTAACAGCTTTCCTTGTAGACATACTTGTTTTCTGCTTCCARTAACTGTTGAATCACTTCATTAATRACTTCCCTTGTGGGACCAAATGCACCCTCAGCAAGTCTGCAGATGAGCCAAAACTGGGAGGAGTGGCTGATTACCAGACGGTTGCTCTGCCTTTCAGAGGGACTTTGACAGGCTGGAGAAATGGACAGAGAAGAACCTCATGAAGTTCAGAAAAAAAAAAGTGTAAAATTCTGCACCTGGAAGGTTCCCAGTACAGGTTGGGAGCTGACTGGCTGTAGAACAGCTCTGCAGAGAAGGCCCTGGAAGTCCTGGTGGACAAGTTGACCATGATCCAGCAATGCACCCTTGCAGCAAAGGAGGCTGCTGTAGGCAGAGCATGGCCAGCAGATCAAATGAGGGATCCTTCCCCTCTACTCATTCCTGATGAGACACATTTCGGGTGCTAGATCCGTTCTGGGCTCCCCAGAGCAAGAGAGCCAAATACTGAAGCATGTCCAGCAATGGGCCACAGAGGTGATTAAGGGACTGCAGCATCCCTCATATGAAGAAAGGCTGAGAGAGCAAGGCCTGGTCAGCCTGGAGAAGGGTTGTTGGTCTAGGGGCTCATTGGTCTAGGGTATGATTTACCATGTTGGCTCATTGGTCCAGAGGTATGATTTACTGTGGCCCATTGGTCTAGGGTGCAAGAGGTCCCAGGTTCAACTCCTGGCCAAGCCCTGTTTCAGGCTGGGGGCTGACCTGCTGGAAAGCAGCTCTGCAGAGTAGGACCTGGGAGTGCTGCTGGACAACAAGTTGACCAYGAGCCAGCAATATGGCCAGGAAGGCCAATGGTCTCCTGGGGTGCATTAGGAAGAGTGTTGCCAGCAGGTCGAGGGAGGTGATCCTCCCACTCTGCTCAGCCCTGGKGAGGCCTCATCTCGAGTCCTGTGTCCAGTTCTGGGCTCCCCAGTCCAAGAGAGACATGGAGCTACTGCAGAGAGTCCAGCGTAGGGCTACGAAGATGATCCGAGGGCTGGAGCACCTGCCCTATGAGGAACGGCTGCGAGAGCTGGGCCTCTTCAGCCTGGGGAAGAGAAGMCTGRGGGGGGATCTTATCAATGTGTACAAGYACCTGAAGGGAGGGTGTCAAGGGGACAGGAACAAACTCTTTTCAGTTGTCCCRTGTGACAGGACAAGAGGCAATGGGCAGAAATTGRAGCACAGGMAGTTCTGCCTGASCGTRAGGGGGAATTTCTTCCCTGTGAGAGTGACAGAGCACTGGMMCAGGTTGCCCCGAGAGGCTGTGGAATCTCCTTCTCTGGAGATCTTCAAGGCCCACCTGGATGCAACCCTGTCTAACCTGCTCTAGGTGACCCTGCTTGAGCAGGGRGGTTGGACTGGATGATCTCCAGAGGTCCCTTCCAACCTTACCCATTCTGTGATTCTGTGAGAAGAGAGAGCTTGGGGAGATCTGATCTTTGTGTCTACATATCTGATGGGAGGGTGCAAAGAAGCCAAGGCCAGACTCTTTCCAGCGATACTCGGTGACAGGGCAATGGGCAAAAACTGAAATGCAGGAAATTCCATCTGAACATAAGAAAATACTTTTATACTGTGAGGGTGGTTGAACGCAGGAACATGTTTCCCAGAGAGGTTGTGGAATCTTCATCCTTGGAGATATTCAAAAGCCATCCAGACATGGTCCTGGAAAACCTACTGAAAGTGACCCTGCTGGAGCAAGGTTGTACCAGATGATCCCCAGAGATGCTTTCCAAACTGAACTGTTCTGTGATTCTGTGATTCACTGAGATTCCCTTCAAAGTAAATGGAMAATCACTTGAATTTTCAAAAATTAAAACCCAGGTTCATGATGGATTAAATAATCTTCCCCTGTTAATTAAATCAGAGTCTGAGCATCTCTAGGGGACTCTCTAGAGCTCCAAAAAAGCTTTTCCAGCATACTATCACTATCCCTTCTCTTCCCAAAATATTACTCACCTTTCTTCACATTAAAAAAAAAAAAAATCCCCAGTCAGAGATGGAACCCTGCAAGGTAATCTGTGCTGTCCACTAGATTACCTACGCTTTTCAGTGTATGTCTGGAGCACAAGAGCTGCAATCCGTTTAGAAGGCACTCAGAGAGTGGGGTGATATAAAGTCAGATATAAAGCTTTATCTAAATGAATAACTGTTTAATTAAAGACAGAAAACTTACCCAATTGTTGGTGGCTAAATTACCTTTTCCAATTTCTGTTCTTAGCATGCAAAATAACTGTATTTCCACAAAACTTAACTGTAAATCCAAGAGCTAGCATAGTGATATTTCAAGAGTTGAGACTTGCACACTTACTAAGGAAAAGTGAATTGGAAGGCAATCCCTGATAGAAATGCTTAGTGACAACTACCATAATCAAAATAAAACCATCTTAAAGCAATACCTAATTAGCATGACCTATTTGACAATTACCTAAGGGCTAAATTAGGTAAATAAAACTCCTGTTGTTCTGTATTCCTTCTATTGATTTTAGTGAGACCTAATGCTAAGTAAGAGATGTTCAACAGGAGGAAAATATTAATTATTTACATTGTTTTCAGCTTTTATCTCTGCAGGTAGTTACCAGTTTATCTCCAATATACCCACCTCACATCTATTTTTTTTWAATTATTTTTTTTTAAATTTAAAAGCTAGAAAAACATGCCCACACTGATCTACTACTACAACAAACACCATAATGAAAGCAGACATTCATATGGAAGTTGGGAGCACTTCCCTGCTGCAGGGTAGAGGGTAATGATGCTGAATAGGCTTTTGTTTTTGGACTTTCCTGTGATGGTGTAGACTTATTAAAGCAACCTTACAGCATTCAGTAAGGAAACAGGACAAAGATGCCCATGCTACTRGAGAAAAAAAACACACCACAATTTCCAATATTTACACTACCGCCAGAGCTAATATATCTAAACTGCTTGGCATTATGCAGAGGCACCTGTTTAACCTGCTCACTTCTGTATTTGACTCTACTATGCAGGATAGATGCAAGCCTTCCCTGCCCAGTACCGATTTCCATCCAGGTTTAAGCAACTTTAATTATTTGAAAGACATCCATATGATTGAAATTCAATAGACTTCAGGGATGCAGATGATTAAGTCTGAAACGAGACTTATAAAGAAGTAATATAAAGAGAAATATAAAATGTTTCTACATTGCGCAGACTGTCTTGTTGGGACATATTTAGCTGTTATATGAAAAAGGTTGGTGATAAAGTAGCTGATAACAGATCCAAAATTTTTTATGACAAGCAATGACTTTAAGAAAGATGGTAAGCTTACACCAAAAAGTGAATTTTTAAGTTCATCGTCCCTATTCTAGCAAGATGGTATGCATTACTGCACCACTTTTGTATGCCACAGCTGCGTAGCAGGCAAAATGCTGATGGGACAAATTATTTTTACTTATTGAAGAATGAGCTCAGGCATATACCTAATGGTTTCTATATTGTATACAAGATTATTTGCATATCTTTTTCAGTTCCAAGGAGCTAGTTTGTTGGAAATACAAACTAAATGTCAAAACAAACATTCAATATTTTCACAATTTTATTGTGAATATCAATTCACAATTTCCATAAGTAATTTGAATGCTGGAAGACAATAAACTCATTGTATACCAACTTCAGAGTAGCAAGAAACACTTTGGAGTTCAGAATGATTTTATTCAAAATCCCTTCATTCAAAATGAATTTGCCAGGTTGGAAAATCGTTCTGACACAAGTAGGATGCAATGCAGTAAGGAGAAATGGTGTAAAGCATCACCCTAATGTATGAACAGTCAGCTGCCTAAGTGCCAGACAGAACAAATGAGTGTGCAGCAGTYCTGCAGAAGAGGATCAAAGGGTTATAACAACCAGCACTCAAACTGCTGTGAAAGAAAGCAAATGCACTAGGCTGGGTATATGGCTGTGCCAGTGCAAGTTGCCCCCTTCCTAGTTAGTGCTCTCTGAACTGGTAAGACTGCAGCTGTAGTACCCAACTTTGGGTACTATTCTTTAAGATTAAAGGGGGCAGAATTTAGAGAAGAGAAGTGAAAACATTTGGGGGTCCAAAAGCATGACCTACGCGGCTAGATGAAAGAAGTGAAGTTACTTAGTCTAGCAATGACTGAGAAGAAAAAAAATGATGATTTTCAAATACATAAAAGGTTGCTATGGAGTAGAAATACTAAACTGTTCTTTGTCTGCTGGCACAGGAACAAGAAGAAACAGATTCAAACTACAGCAAGGAGAAAGATATTAATGACACAGGCTGTGAGGCACTGGAAAAGGTTGCCTGGAAAGGATGTAAAATCCCTTAAGCTGCACAGGTCAGACTCCTCTTAGGAATACCTTGGACAAAGTGAACCTGCCTTGGGGAAGATAAATGGTCCCTAAACATGCCTTTCTTAAAATAAATGTTTTCTGAGGTTGCAGCATGCCCTGGTATACAGCTAAGACAAACTTTCCCTTGGTGGCCCGAGATTACATGCAGGCCCCTGGAGAATCGCTGCAYCACGTGTCCTGCCTGGCTCCCTCTGCTTCTACTCTGTCTAATGTCCACTGCTCTAAAGCATGACTATAGAAGTGAACYGATATACCTAAAACACAGCTGCGTACACAGCACCTCAGCTCTCAGCTGAGAGCCTGGCGGTGGGGCTGCAATGGAGAAGGAGTCAGTGCAGGGCCAGAGGTGCRCAACACGCGTTGCACCAGCTGTGCTCAAACGTGCTTTGTGCTGCTGTACACAGCAGTACAACGCTTGTCATTCACTGCTGAACAGATGAACAGTATCTCAACCTACATTAACAGATACTTTGACCCTAACTTRCATCACAGAGTAATAGGTTGAAGTTAAATTGGCTCCTGCTGATGATTGACTAATGATTGTAAATTCGGGGTAAGAAGTGGCATGGTAAAAGCATAGTACAAGTTCAGAGGGCGCCTGCGAGGCACATGTATGACAGGAAAAATGGACTGAAAAGATATGATGACTCTCAAACTCAGCAGAGGTTGAGTGGAGAGCCAAAGCACTAAACATGATGGCGCAGTTAAGGAGGGCATTGGGAGAGTCAGCATTACTAAGCAGAAAATCTGTCAGCCAAGAAACAAGCATCACAAGTGTACCAAGATGATGTATATGTCCATCAAAACAAAAAGTAATACATATTTCCAACTATAACTTAGCTCGAGTCTTAAGGCTTTTTTTTTTTTTTTCTCTCAGAAAAACCTTGTAAGGGGAAAAATAATGGGACAAGAGGCATTGGATAAAGATGGCTAAATACTGTATTTTCCAGTCAACCATCATCCTACTTCCTTCCTTGAGGTGTTTGGGTGGCCGGGTTCCTCTTTACGTCTCCCTAGCCCCCAGCTGCCTCATAGGCTGATTTGCAGCTCCGGGACCGCCACCAAGATGTTATCATAGGCAGGAGCTCCTGGGGCCCCAGTGAGTTCACCCTTGCAGGGGGTGGGGGGGAGAGGTGATGCAAGTGGAAGAGCCACTGCAGAAAAAAACAGCAGAATTGGGGTCACCAAGACAGCCAAAGAGCAGAAACTTGGGGAAAGAGGGAAAGAGCCAGAGAAGAAACCACGGTTCTGACTGAACTTAAAAGAATGGTGAATGGGGGGCAAGGAGTGAAGAGGCAACTTCAACAGGAGAAAGGGGGGAGAAAAGAGAGGAGGGAATGGRTTGTGTGGGAAGGGAAAGTCGTTTGTCTGCCTGTAAGGGGAACCAACTACTAAGAAAGCTGATTGAATGAAAACTAAGTGACCGAGACAGGACCGGTGCAGTGAGAAAATAAATAAGAAAGGAGCAGACACACATGCAGGAGACAGGAATGAAGGAAAGGGGACAGTCTGTAAAACCACTAATCTCAATGCAAATGAGAGGAGAACTGGTCTYGCCAGGAGAACAAGGTATATATTTTGAAAGAACCAGAGAAGCCACGCAACTCCTTTCACGCTATTCTGCATACAAAGAAAAACTGGGAAAATTTCAGTGTTACAGTCATTACCTGAGCATTTCGTTTTTAAAGGTTTCATCCGATATATTTATTAAATTAGTGGCATGGATCTGTAAAGAAACTGACTTTAAATAGCAGTGAACTATTGGGTATAGCTACCAATGGTACAGTTACGCTAATAGTATCAAATACGACTTTTCAGTATAATCTATATTTTGAAATGATTTATAATATAGCTATGCCCAGTCTAAATCAGTCAAGGCAAGAGCATGAAGTGAGTTTCCATAAAAAATATTATCTGSGTATGGCTGAGGTTAACAATTTCTGCAAAGTTTACATGAGAGTTTGCATGCCATTTACAATGGATTAACTATTATTTTTCAGACTGTTTATGAAATGAATTGCTGACATTTTGAAAGGAGTTGTCTGGTGATTTAACATAGACTTAAAATGTGACCTTTGATTTATACAAAATGCGTATAAAGTAAGTTAAAACGAGTTCTGAACTTACTGCATAAGTCTTGTCTGATACCTATACATCCTTTCTTTTTTTGCTTTTCTCATCTCTGAGGTTCTCTGCAGAAAGATTGTGGTGGATTTTTCAGGTAGGAATTGGAGCATCATCCATTCTGCAGTGATATTTCAAAATGTTAATAAAAGGTGACACTGCTCCAGAGCCAAAGAAGCAGCAAGACATGTCATTCTTAATATTAATAGATGATCAATGTTTATTCAATTTTGCCRGAGTGTTCTTTTAATGAATGACTGGACTTCTTCAGTTATTTAAGAAATCCATCACCTCTGTAGGTAGCAACACACCATAATAGTTAATGTCAAATATTATTTTTCATTTGAAACTAGAAATAGAAATGAGAGGGTTTCTGAGCTTAGGTTTAACCACTGAGTTGAGAAAACAGATGGGAACAATCTATTCTGAAGTGTCTGCCAGACTGACTCCTAGCTATATCATCYGAAGAAGTGTAATAACCCTGGTTATAAGGAGAAAAGGTTTGCTTTGAATTTGTATGCATTTGTCTTCTACACATTTGAGTTTATCTTTATTGACTCAAGCCTGACATCCTTACTTCAGCGGTTTCATATACTTCTAGGCGATTCTGAGCATAAATACACATTTCCTATCTATGAAGCATTTTTGTGTGGTCAGGCTCTCCTTCCCTCTCTGCTGTGCAAGAGCTCAAATTTCTGTTATYGGTGAAACATCTGTCCGAGTTTCCTCATGCAACTGTTGTACACCTGCTTTACTTCTTCTATGTTTTCCTTTGTTGTGATCTTTTAGAAAAGGAGAAGATTAATGCGTCAACAGCAACATGGYAGTTAAAGGCTGCATGGGGATTTTCCATTCAAATTTGACCTTTCCAGTGTTATTATGAAAAAAAAAATAGTAATGTGATATTTATTTGCAGGCTCTTTTCTGTCCTTATTGCAATGTTGTGCGTGAGGGCCAGGCCTATGCCAAAGAAAGTGGAACTAGGAGCAGTCTTGAGAGGTCATTTTGTTCCTCTGCACCAAAGCAGGGTTGCAAATATCCATATATTCCTGACAGATTTTGATCCATAATTCCACCAGCCAAAGAGAATCCTAAATGTCTGAGGGTAGTCCTGTTTTGGGGAGAAGCAAGAATATCAGGAGGTTCCTAAGGGATTTGCTTAGGTTATAAAAAGAGGAAATAAATYGTTGCTGTTGATTAGATTAATAGCAGATGAAGGAAAAGGATTAGGGTGAYTGGATCAGAAATCTGCTCCTATAAACTAGGGAAGGTCCATGAGAACAGAGGAAGATAACAACAACTTCAGACTGCTCTTATTAAAAGGACTGCCTGGAGACAGCTATCTCCACTTTCCCAAAGAAGAGATTTCAGCTGTTATTTTGACTACAGAGCATACTGCAGGCACAAGGATGCATATTGCAAGTTTTTGAACAGCGTAAGCCAAGAATTTTTCACCTTCACTCAAATCTTGCCCATTCCATCTCTAGCTCCATGTACAGAATTGGTCTTTGAGCTCTTTGCTGTTGAACAACTGAGGAAACTAAACAAGTCTGCATCACGCAGAAACAGAAGTGGAGGTTTTGAAGATGTTTTCCCAGTAATATTAACATAGGAGACAAAACTAGTACAAAAGTATGTGATTTTACAACTCAGCAAATGGCCTAAGAAAGATCTTAATTATTTCTAAAATAGCAARTGGGGGATTTCTACAGTTACACACAAGTCTAAGACATGTAAGTCCCAGTCTCTTATAGTCACTGATAGGCACACAGTTTCCCATAAGCTCTCAGAGACTGAAAAATTGGTCTACAAATTTCATGAAAGTAAGGGTCCTCCTGAGATTTTCTGTCAAATTTTGGCTAGATCAGAAAGATGGTGATTGATAACAGCCTCTTAGAAATTTGGCACTTTGGACCTGCAGACAGCTCCAGTTTGGACAGGAGCATGAATTTACAACAATTAAAATAGAAATGCAAAAAAAAAAAAAAAAAAAAAAAAAAAAAAAAAAACACTTTCTCCAAAAGAATTAAAATGTGGTTGTTCATATCAGATTTTCAAGCATTGATCTTCTTCTATGTCACTTAAACCAAACCTATCAGTCTCCAGTTGTAGTAGCAATACAAGACTACCAATGGCTTCAGCTGAAGTCAGGTCACATTATGTTAAGTGCTGCTCTTGAGAAAAATATAGAACCAAATAAGCAGATGACACTTTCCATGAAATTTAAATAGAAATAAATGAAAGCAGAGAGAAATCCATTATCATTAATTTATACAGAGTAACCCATTTCAGAGGTGTTAAGCAACTTGATGAAGGTCACATAAGACATCTGTGGCAGAGCCAAGAACCAAAGTTAAGAGCAACAAAGCCTCATAGGAACATCCAAACCATTAAACTCATCTGTCTTCTCATTTAAGTCTGCAAATAGGGACAAAAGCATAACATGCCCAAAGATAATAGTTACACGCTGAAGTCTGTATGAAAGCATAGTTATGCTGTTTCCACCAGTGAAGAGTTGCCTTCTAGTTTAGACTGATGCTTCTGTAAACAATTAGGTGAACATCACAGGTCTGGAAAGTCGTATATTGTCACTCTTACTCACACTAAGCAGCACCTTCTTCTTCAGGACTGATGGAAGACTTGAATCCCTCTTGAAGAACATTGCACCCATTAGCAGATCACCTCACGTAAAGTATTAAAGTACCCATTCAGCAAGACACACAAAGCCAGAGGGAGCAGAGCACCGCACCTAGTGAGGGAACAGGCTTCCCCTGCCAGTAGGGAAGACGAACGACTGCAGCGTGCAGGGGGGCCTGCATGCCGGATGAAGACACATCCTGGTGCCATGGTCCCAATAGCTCGGGGCTTTGCATCGTGGAGGGATGTGCTGAGTCCAGCCTGTCTGCCCAGCAGGGGCAGCTCTGCAGCAGCGAGGACTAGCGGTGCACAAGTGGCGTTTGAACAAACTGTYACATTTGAGGGAGAAATTTCACRTGAGTTTTATGATATTTTCGACTAYTGATAAAAGAACAGCCCTGAGAAGAGAGGTGGATGAAGATAATAACCCCAAGTGTGCATGATCTGTGCAGGAATATGGCTTCAGCTATGARATGCATGGACATCATGGGCATACAWAATTCAAAATATTCRAGTGGTTTTCTTTGCTCTCGGTACCCTTCCTCCCCTATTTCTACTATCACAGCAGTGCTAGCTTAGCTGTTAGAGACAACTCTCTGATTAAACATTTTTCCAGCTGTTCATAAAATAAATCATTTTCAAAGAAAATTMATTCTAAAACATTCTGTCTTTCTTTCTTCCAAGTTTTTCTCTTGTGCCAACACCTTTTCTGAGGATGGAGAATTTTTAAAGAGATATAGGGAGGGAAGGAGYGGGAGGGGAAGAAAACTTTTTTAAAAACTAGGGAGGATGTGTAAGGCATCACTCATCTTGCTGTACTTCAAGGAGTAAGACAGAGACAAAGGGAAAGATGAGGGAACACAGAGGAAGGCTGAAGAAAAACAAATCCAAAATGTTCGTAAAAAATCAATTTGATAACAATGAAACTGAGTAGTTTCTTGTAAGATAAAAGTATTTCATTCCTTCAGAGACTGCTCTATCCCTGTGATTTCAAGGAATATTATAGTGCAGCACAGTCACTCATCAGCCCCTTCATGGTCCACAAGTCCTTTGCTTTCCTCAGCTGCCTTTCCTGGTACTAAAATCCCCTCTTGTTCTAGAACTACTACTTACCTGTCCTCTCAGACAGCCTAACCATCAACACAGCCAGTTAAAATCAAAGCAACTGTTCTCAGTTTGTATTTTGCKTTGAAATTTACTGTTTTCATTTCAGCAAAATCCAATGCATTCAACAGAAAAAAAAATTATTTTTCCCCATAATACCAGGTGGTCTATTAGAAGATATTTTCRCTGCTCTCAAACCCTGCCTCACTAATGTTCTTAGCTCATGGTAGCCAGAATACCACCAATCTCCTGCCAGAGCATTAATGAGGAGTTCTTTATGTTAAAATTGAGCAGCACATGAGAGAACTTTTTACCATGTGGTGTGACATGTCTTCTGTTGATGGATACAGAGATGCTGAGAATAGAGGAACTGGTCATGTTATTCAGTGACTGGACGTCTCCCTTGAAGACCCATCTGTCCCCACTATTTATAGGACGCTCCTTAGTCTCCTAGGGCCCTCTAGTACTCCAAACCCCCCCACACTTGCCTTTGCTTTCCATTAATTCAGGGATCACTGTCAGCAAGTGCTCCGGCCATGACATGCRCCTGGGCACTCGGGATAATGACATCCTCTCACAGGCTGTCTGATCAGTCCTTACCAATTTACATACCACCACTTAAATTTAGTGGTGCAGAGGGACTGATTTTAAGTTTGTCCTAAGCTGTTGGGTGAAGGCCGTGTTAGATGCCTTTGGTAGCATTTGCTCCAGCTCTTCCCAGCCTCAGAACCAACCTGCCTCATCTTGAAAACTGAACTTTGCCATCCAGCAATAAGGACAACACTTTTGTGGTAGAAAAACTCCATCCATGTTCCTGGCTCCAGTTTGAGCACAAACTCTTCCTCCTGGAGGCTACAGAACAGCCCAGAGGTTTTGGAGAGAGGTTGCTGCAGGCTGCTTTAACTTACCTAGCAAAGTGCATTCCCAGAAAAGCTCCCGTGAGTGCTCCTTACCTCTCACCTCTGACATGCAAAGGCTTTCATGTTACCCTCTGTGGGTGACAGAGCCCATATTTACAGTACATATATCCAAGCTTGTGCAAGCCCTGACCATATTTTTGAAAACAAAAAAAAATCTCAGTTACAGAATCACAGAATGGGTAAGGTTGGAAGGGACCTCTGGAGATCATCYAGTCCAACCYCCCTGCTCAAGCAGGGTCACCTAGAGCACATTACACAGGATCGCATCCAGGTGGGTTTTGAATATCTCTAGAGAAGGAGACTCCACAACCTCTCTGGGCAACCTGGTCCAGTGCTCTGTCACTCTCACAGGGAAGAAATTCCTCCTTACGGTCAGGCAGAACTGCCTGTGCTTCAATTTCTGCCCATTGCCTCTTGTCCTGTCACACGGGACAACTGAAAAGAGTTTGTTCCYGTCCCCTTGACACCCTCCCTTCAGGTACTTGTACACATTGATAAGATCCCCCCTCAGTCTTCTCTTCCCCAGGCTGAAGAGGCCCAGCTCTCGCAGCTGTTCCTCATAGGGCAGGTGCTCCAGCCCTCGGATCATCTTCGTAGCCCTACGCTGGACTCTTTCCAGTAGCTCCATGTCTCTCTTGGACTGGGGAGCCCAGAGCTGGACACAGGACTCGAGATGAGGCCTCCCAGGGCTGAGCAGAGTGGGAGGATCACCTCCCTCGACCTGCTGGCAACACTCTTCCTAATGCACCCCAGGAGACCATTGGCCTTCCTGGCCACAAGGGCACGTTGCTGGCTCATGGTCAACTTGTTGTCCAGCAGCACTCCCAGGTCCTTCTCTGCAGAGCTGCTTTCCAGCAGGTCAGCCCCCAGCCTGTACTGGTGCCTAGGGTTATTTCTCCCTAGGTGCAGGACTCTGCACTTGCCCTTGTTGAAGCTCAGGAGGTTCCTCTCTGTCCAGCTCTCCAGCCTGTCCAGGTCTCTCTGAATGGCAGCACAGCCCTCAGGTGTATCAGCCACTCCTCCCAGCTTGGTATCATCAGCAAACTTGCTGAGGAGGCACTCTGTCCCCTCATCCAGGTCATTGATGAATAAGCTGAACAAGTCTGGACCCAGTACCGTGCCCTGGGGTACCTCACTAGCCACAGGCCTCCAACTAGACTCCATTGCACTGATGACGACCCTCTGARCTCTGCCTTTCAGCCAGTTCTCAGTCCACCTCACTGTTCACTCGTCTAACCCACTCTTCCTGAGCTTCTCTAGGAGGATGTTATGGGAGACAGTGTCAAAAGCCTTGCTSAAGTCAAGGTACACAACGTCCACTGCTCTCCCCTCATCTACCCAGCCAGTCATTCCATCAGAGAAGGCTGTCAGATTGGTTAAGCGTGATGACAATCTCAATATGGCCAATTTGATGTTTTTAGAGCAGACCTCAGGACTACAGAAAGTTGATTACTTTCTTTGAACTGTTTTTCTTCTGTGTTTTCAGAGTCCTTCTCTTCCCTACCTTTCTTGTGGCCTTATGGTAATAGCATTCCATCTCATAAAATGCAAAGAATTCTTTTTGTTAGAAAAATTGYACATATGGTATATGACACAACCTTCAGCTTCATCAGCCTGTTCTGCCTAGAGCTAGCAAAAACAAAGTCTTCCTGAACCTCAAAATAACAAAACTAGCAGAGAGCTCGAGATCTGACCTTGGAGGAAGCCATTCTCTAAAATGACATGCTCAGTAAGTTTCAGTATCTGTCCATGAGTCTTAAGAAACTGTGTTCTAGTGGGATAAAACATGACAAAAACCATTATGGAGAATACAGAGGAAGAGAGTCTTCTGAAGGCCACATACAGAGCTGCAAAATTAAATGTCATAGCAATGTATGTTACTTGTGGAAATGACTGAGGACGGCACTAACATACTGCCGTAAGACAAACTCATGGAGTTGATGCTCACAGCAACATTTGCAGCAGAGCCTGCAGTTCCTGAGCCCTGGGAGCAGTGGTTGGCACTGAAGCCCTGCTCAGCATGGCCCAGCAACCCCCAGGGACAAAAATCCAGGCGAAATGTCCTGTACTTGCAACACGAAGCACATTTATAAGCTTGCTGTCACCTAGTGGCTGTCCAGCGCTTACACACCTCCTATATATCATAATCACTCAAAGGTGGATGCCGAGATACCTCCTTGCTGTTCGGGATTCCTCAGGCSAAAATGTGTGATGTGTGCATGTGTTGACTGCAATAAGCACATTATAGATCCAGTGTGCCCAGGAAAGGTGAGCACAAACTCTTTTCAGYTGTCCCGTGTGACAGGACAAGAGGCAATGGGCAGAAATTGAAGCACAGGCAGTTCCACCTGACTGTGAGGGGGAATTTCTTCCCTGTGAGAGTGACGGAGCACTGGAGCAGATTGCCCAGAGAGGTTGTGGAGTCTCCTTCTCTAGAGATATTCAAAACCCACCTGGATGCAACCCTGTCTAACATGCTGTAGGTGACCCTGCTTGAGCAGGGGCGTTGGACTAGATGATCTCCAGAAGTCCCTTCCAACCTTACCGATTCTATGATTCTATGCTATACCTGCCATTTTTATATAAACATGTATATGTGTGTGTGCATGTTCATATACAAAGAACTTAAATAGCTAGAGATGATGCTTCCTTAGTCTCAAATCAGCTTTTCTCATGCAATGACAAAAATTATGAAGCAGGGCTGAACAACCCTCACTGGCCCAAAATAGTTATTTTCACTAGAAATAAGCAGTAGACAACAGTTTATTTCCCAGTGGAAATTCTTGTGTGTTGTATGCTAGTTCTTGCCTGTCTGCCTTTTCATAAAGTTCTAGGCCCATGATCTTTCTCAGCAGCTATTGTAACTATAATGTGGTACATGCCAAATTTTTTCCACAACCAGTAAAAATAAATGTGTGTGCAGCAAATAGCTTGTACTTTACAGGCCCTACACTGTTATGAGATAAATTGGAAATATAATTTTTTTCTCCAGGCTCAAAACACACAGATTCCCACAATGTGAATGGAAAAAGCAAAGAAGGAAGATATTTTGAAAAGCACATAACAGATCTGACTTCAAAAGCCAGCTCAGCCACAAGCTTTGCATATGACATTGGGCAAGTCATGATTTCTTCCTGCGTTGTCTGATGGTGATCATATTGGGTTTTGGTGTTCTGCATTATTTCCCCATTTGCGTTTTATGTTTTTAAGAGGAATTTATCCTCCAAAATGTCTGTCTATAGCTTCTAGTGATAAAATGGGGCCTGGGAGCCTTCTACCAAAAATAAGACATAGATATTGAATCTCAATGTAGAGTTCCAAGTAAGACAATTCAGGCAATAAATCTTCCAAATTTAGTCTACAGCTCACAGGGCTGTAGGGAACAGGGCTACATATAAGTAAAATATAAAATATCTATAAAATATAGCAGTCATTTAGAAAGACAGAAGCTGATCTAGACTACTAATTCAGTGCAGCATGGGAGTCCCTGAGCCAGGCTGGTGGCAGCCTGGCCACATAGCACAGTACAGCACAATACCACTTAAGAGTTTCTGCACTGAAGCTGCTCTGCAAGGTAGAAAATCGTTCAGGGTGTTCTCATGACAGGGAATGAGTCTGAGTAAACATTACAGCACAAATAGAGATGTCTTGTTCAGACAAATTGATTTTGGTGCCCATATTTCTCAGCTCTTCAATACTGCCAAGGCAGACAGACCAACAGCGAAGCACACTGGAAGGCTGCGAGGAGACGTAGCAACTGCCTTCATCTCTAAATGGGAACAAACCCAAACTTGAAAATTCAGTTCTTTAGGAAGCTAAGATAAAAGGAGTCTTGCAAAAGCCTACAYTTAGTATACTAGTGTCTTTTGCATCAAATGTATTTCCTTCAAAAAGGAGCAAAGAGCTGTCCACCCAACTCTCCATGCTGGGCAAAATACTTGGCATATGCTCCCACCTTAGCTGATTTGCAGGTGCTGGCAGAGGTAGACRTGCACTGCCATTGACATAAGCAAGCTGATCCAGCTTTGGAGTTAGGCTGACAAGTCTGCTGTACCTGGAGGTACTTTTCAGGATAGGATGGTACTTTTTAACCCTGCCTTCAACCTGGCCATAAATAGGCTGCAGGGCCCACAGGAGGCAGGCTTAGTGTGTGTGATTGAAAAAGACTGCCAAGAGCACTTTGGACAGCCTGGAAAGGAAAGCCTATTGATTTAGTGCAAGGTAAAACATAGTTCAGTGTCGTTGACCATTAAATCCCATTCTGTCTTTGCTGAGGTTTTCAACTCTCCTCTCTCTCCCTCTCGTGCTTTTTTTCTTTTTTCTTTTCTTCTTTTATTTTTTTAAGCAGAAATGTCTCTATTCTAGGCACTAGACTGAGCTGCGCCCTCAGGATTTGTGTCCCAYGTCTTTACAGATTGTGTGTGTGTGGCCAAACCTAGCCCTTTATACTCTTTTCATCAAGGAAAGGCAGATATTAGAATATCAAAACCATATCCCAAACATCCATAGACTATGCATTTCATTCCACACATGCAATGTGAAATCGGATATTTGTTATAGGAAACAGTATGAAAATAAAAATGATTTTGGAAAAGCAACTACAGAACATTTAAGGACCAGCTTTTGGATGTGCTCTAATGACATTTTTGGCAAAGGAAACTATTTATTGTTCAAAATACTAAACATACCTTGGAGGAACTAAATATAGACATCAGAAATCAAAGCAATCACTCTCCATCTCTGTTCCTTATCTCTATTGGTTGTTATATTATTTTACTTATGTCTTTCTGGAGGCTTAAAATAAAAAGAAAATTGGGGGGGGCAAGCTGAGAAATGCAGATGTGATCGTAATTTCCAGGGAAGTAAACCTCTCGATAAAATACTATATGAAACCCACACAATCTTCTTTTCCTGTTACATCTGGTTTCAGTGAGGGATTAGTTTCACATCCAATTTGAACTGTATGTTTCTTTTAAAAGAATAATTAAAATGTTAAGAAAAGTCATTAGAGAAATACATTTTAGGGCAACTTCTCCCATTTACAGATGTAGCAGTTGTTAAAAAAACTGACTATTCCCAGTAAAAAGACTTTACACTACAGCATATTACTGACATTTATCTAGCCATAAACAAACACCCACTGAAGAGCACTACGTTATGGTTAATTAAACAACAACAGTCGGGTGGGGGAGGAAGGAGGAGGAAATAATAGTCATTTAATTTAACTGCAAAAACGTGAAGAGACTTGTAATGCAGATACAAATGCAGTGCATCAAGGATACAAGCCTCTAAAGTTGGTGCTGAAGGTACCACAAACAGCAAATTGCAGACTTCAGCATCCTGCAGCACAGCGTTAGCTTATTGATCAGTTATCTTTCAGGAGTGGCACCAGGCAGAGATTTAGTAGCGTTTGCGATATTAAGAAAAGAGAAAATGATTATATTTAAATCAATATTGGTCTCTCCACTGAAGCTCTCCCGTTTCGCGATTTCCACTGCAAGCTAGGCCAGCCTTTTAGTCCCTCCGGCTATTTCCTCTCTAACAGAGTAAGTAACCCCTACTGCRAAGAGGCCAACAACCTGGGCGGCAAGGTGCTCAGCAGAGCCCAGGGATGTCTGCTGGTCTGCGGACGCGCCGCACTGCCAGCCCTCGGCGGCGTACGGACCCCGTGGTCCACATGCAATCAGTCCTGCACCTCTAATGCAGGACTGTTTTCTGGGCAGGATTTAAGGCAGCACCACCACCAGGCTACCTAGCAAACCCTAGGGTTTGGGGATGCTTTGGCTGGGAGCTCTCRTTTCTCAGCTTCAGCCGGCTCTGAGGTAGAGGGTAAAAATAAGCAGAAACACAAATATTTGTGGGATGAGAAAAAATTCCTGCTTAGCATTTATTCTGAGTAAATCTCTGCCCCTCTTTTTCAATACCACATTRAAGTTACATTATTTAGCAATTCAGTAATGACTTATCACTCTTAAAGTAGATAAGAACAATTTATCAGCCTTTTATAGACCAATAAATGGGGACAGAGGGCAAATGCAGGCCTGTGCTGAAAAAAGTCAGCCCAGGTTGCTCTGCCCTGAGCTTTGCTTATCAGCTATGTCAGCCACACCTGAGGAAAAACTTGCTTCAGGAGTCGCCTTGTCTCTTTTTTTCGTTTTGTCCTCTAAACTGGAAACYGGAGAGAAGAGCAGCAGTGCCAGCTGAGAGGCAGCAAACATCCCGTGGTGCTTGCAGCCTGCAGTGCCCAGCTGTCTCTGCCCCACCGCAGACATATATGGGGACAACCTCCACAATCACCACCATGGCTCAGCAAAGATCTTGYAGCACCATAGATGGGGAGGAAAGCCAGGGGGTCCCCAGCCCAACCTCCAGCCCAAAGCAGGGTCAGCTCTGGGATCAGACCAGACTGCTCAGGGCTGAGTCCAGGCAGGTCCTGAAAACCGCCATGGATGGAGCCTCCACAAGGACAGAGCCTGTGCTTGGGCTGGGCTGCTGCAGGGAATTGGGCTTAAAAAGATTTTCAGCATAGATGCTCAGCCAGTCAATCCAAACTATTAGAAAGGAAAAATCTGTACTGGGGAACAGGGTAGGTAGCACTTGCTGACAACCCTACCCTTGCCAGAGATGCCCTGAACAATTTACCTGATTAGATGCCTCAGATGTTCCCTCTGTAAAAGAGACTAAATTGTCTTTTCAGGACAGCTATTAATTTTTGYTGCTTCAGTCATTAATGTTTGTAATGAATGTATTAAATATCACAGTGGAAGGTGCCCTTAGATGAGATGCAAGAAATTTATCCTGTGATAATCAAGGAGAAATTCGCATTCAAGCATTTCTATCTTTAGAGTCTCTCTACTCCACTGTAGCAAGCATATATGTCATGTGCAGATCTATGGAAAACGATAGCTCACAGTTTTCTCCAAAACTCATTAGCTGAATTAATTTTAATTCATTTTCTGTCTTTCCTCAGGGTCAAGAGAGGAGAAAAACACAGACAAAGGAAAGAAATGTAAGCAATATCCACAGATGACATCTTCCTGCAGTAGCACTCCTAGCATCTGATAACCTCCCACTGACTGTCTTTCTTGCAGTAAAGGCTATAACAAACTGTAGCTGGGCAGAAGGAAAATGTCAAATGCATCATAAAAGTCATAGCAAATGTATACCTCAAAATGCTCGAGGATTTATCGCCAGTGTGTGTTTCTCCTTTGTATTGCCACATTTTGAACTCCCTAGCTTTTCCATATATAAAAATTAAATTGAGTCATATTTGAGATGAAATACATGATTTATAACCTCTTCAATTATTCTTTTACTAACGTTGTACTGAAAAGAATAGCTTCATAGTCAATGAATTACCTAAAACAGTCTGTCCAAGTTCAAATTCTTGACACTATGCTGCCAATTAAGAAAAATTTCAGATGCCTCTCAGCTGCCTTGTTCTTTTTTTTTTGTTTGTTTTCTTAAAGAAAAATAACATGCTTATATGTTTTATTCCTGATAGYAAAACTGCACTGCTGCTTGGATAGGAAGGAGCAAGAATAAGACTTTTAATTGGTGTTAATATTTTTTGGTCTGTGGTACATAATGTACTTCTAATACAAGTAGCAATAYAAGGAGCAAGCAAGTGCAACATGGTGAGTGTTGTATTCAGAATACAAATGAACTGGTGGTCTTTTGAAAAAGAGTAAATAAGAGACCTCTAGTGCCCAATAAGATTGTGGRCTCCAATACAGTTGAAAGAAATGAACACTTTAGTTCAACAACTGACTGTTATGTATCATAAATTATTAAAATAATAAAATATAATTAAGAATTTTATTTTTCTACCATCAAAAATATAGTAGTAATAAGAACTGCACTTATGAATTCCTTTTTTAAAATGCAAATTTCATCATTTTTCTTTAATCGCTCAAGCAATACATGGATGGCCCACTGGCCAAGTTTATTCTCCAGAACCATAAGCCATAATTTTTGTGTCTTTGTATTCCATATTGTAGATGAAGTTTTGTGACAACCCCATGTAGCATGTAATGCTCACCCATATGAGTTTCAGAAGCATCAAGATGTATGATTKAAAAGAGCTATATGAACTCTAGCAATTTTTGAATATATAGTCATGAAACATAGTCATTTTTAAATTCAAATGATTTAATTTACTTTAGTCTTTAAATTCAAACTTCTTTTTCTAATGTGTCCTTAAAAAAAAGACTTGTGATTTTAACATTTAGAAAGATTTGTTTATATCAAAGAATTGCATCCTCGTTTATACCTTCTYCAGTTGAACTGTTGGACATTCCTCATTTTGTCACATATTCAGCTTCAATCCAGACCTTTGCAGCTTGGAGGCACACAGGTCAGGTCTTGTGCACCGAGCATGGACACATGCACTTTCCTCCTGTCTCATATTTTTCCACAGTGGTGCCTCACAGATTTGCAGGAGAGCACCGCTGTTGCCCTCCTGCTCTGTGAGCTGATGAGCTGCTCCACAGGATCTGCTAACCAGATGCAAGATGCACAGAAACAAGAAGGTRGAGATGGACTGTACAGTGGAGCCAGTATACCCAAACCTTAATGGGACCCCTTGTTGCACAAAACCAGAGCAGGAGGCATACTGTGGGACTGCAGCCTCTCCCCACCACGGACACCCCTAGGCAGTCGTACCACCTCGCTGCTGCACGATCCACTGCTCACCTACATCTCTCTCATTTAACCCAAAATAAGGCGTTTCACATGTTGGAATAGCATGAAGCTGGGTAAAGGGAATGTAATAGATTACACATCTATTAAGAACCTTGCCCYGTTTGAAGTCACTTTTCCACTTTATACGACCAGCCATTTGTATTGCAGCAGTTAGTGGTGATGATAACCTCAAATATTAACGTAAGGGTCTGTAGTCTGATCCAGTAAGGGTCTGGTCCAGTAGTCTGATTTGACTTAAAAAATTGTTTATTTTCAAATTATTTTAAAACTATTAAAACAGTAAGTGAAAGAGTATAATATATACTTCTTCCTTAAAATATTTGCTCACTTACTCAGTGTCCTTCAGAAAGACATGACCAAGAATATGAAAGCTGATGGCCATAACTGGTACAGTTCTGTAGCCTGTTTTGTACTGCAAAATAGGTGCAACTATTCCTCTSCTCCCCTCAAAATGCTAAAAAGGAGCCCAAGGACCACACTGCATTTTCATCTGCCTTGGCAATACTCAGGGTGACACTGAGTCTCCAACCTCCTGCTCAATGTTGAGTGTCAACTGGTACAGACTTCACTGAGGTAGTCTTATGGCATCTCTCATGATCATGCCTTAACCTTAATAACATCTCCTCACATGATTTTGAAATATTCAGCAAAACTCCATTGTAAAAAATGARAAATCAGATTCTAATATCACAATAACATCCCTACACAGATTTGTGCACCAGAAATAACAGCATGAAAGCAACCACACAAGATGAAACCAAAAGTCCATCTAACACACTGTCTGCAAGAGGGGCCRTAAGCTGATGCCAGGATAAGAAGAGCGGACAAACAAGCATGCTACTTCCCCTAATACTCCCTCAATAATCTCCTTCCCATGATTCAGAGCTAGGAAAATTCCTGAGCTCCACATGACTGTATATTAGACTTCCCTTGACAGTTACTTCTCCAAGCACTTGTCCACCTTCTCTTTGAACATATGCAATGTTTTAGCACCTGTCCATACCTTCTGGCAAGAAGTCTGAGCCACTCACTAAGAGAACTGCTTCTTGTTTGCTTTGAACTTGGTTTCTATCAACTACATTTGATGGCCCATGGAAGAGAGATTGAACACGTAGCCGCTCTTTATGCTAGCCATGACCCTGTAGGGTCCAGCATACCTCTCATGTCACCTCCAGGCTGCAGCCTACTAGCCCACTCCTTCCACAGGAGCCAATTCAAGCTGTTGATCCTCATGAGTGAGCTTTGGGATAACTGATCAATTTGTTCTATTCTATGTTAATTAGCTTCTAAACACAGTTCTTTTTTCTCTGGGGCCCCTCAACTATTTACCTTAATTTTCAGATCATTAAATTGAATGTTCTTGTTAYAATAGTGACATTGATTATTTAAGGACAACTGAAAGGGCTAAGCAGAGACATCAAGTGATTCCCCTCTATTCTGCTCCCAAGAAACTGCAGGAATCCTCAATTTCTTCCCATTGACACAGTAAAGATTTTGTACAATGAGTATAAAGGTGATTTCAGCAACACATTCTTGTTCTGAGTTTTTTCACCTCAGTTGAGTAATAATGAATAACAAGACATAGTCAAATCACTTCTTCCACACATTATTCCTTTTCTTATTTTCAATTTTAATCATTGAATTTTCCACGTCTTCTCAAAAAAAGAAAAAAAGAAAAGAAAAGAAAAGAAAAAAAGGTGAATTAGTAAGCAATGCTCCAGGCCTTTTTGTTTATTCATTTTGCTTTTAATAAATGTGAGGCATGCAGAGAGGTTGCCACGTCCAAGTGCCAGTGTAGAGGCCAGCTGATGGCGGGAGGCCTCTCAAGCATCCCGAACTGATGTTGCTGAGTCCCCGCCCTGTACAGACGAGAGGAGCCACCTTCTGCCTGGGGGAACAAAGTGCCCACTCAAAATTTGGACCGTCAGGAGTCACTAAATCACTCGTAAAATCTTGATTAATGTTTTCCTTCCACATCTAAGCTGCAGGGTCTTCAGCTTGGGTCCCCTTTCCTATGACAGTATGAGACACTCAGTCTGCTCCCTGACATCAATTTGCATTCAACACATTCATGGTCAAAATATATATCTCATCACACCCACCTATTTTAGGGCTGGAAAAATGCAGGACATCACTGACAGGCTTCCCRCTGCACAGACTCCTTCTGTCCTCCYCGGCACCTGCAACCACTTCTCCAGTCCTCTCCTCTCCTCAGTGCCCAGGGTTTGGCTGCACACAAGGGGCTCGGGGCACCCGCTGCCAGGGGGAACCCCAAGCTGGCCATCCTGCGGGAAATGTGCTGCTCAGGGGCCCCAGGAAGAGCAGGGCTAGTCCTACCTTTCATCTTCACCAAAAAACCCCTAAAAAACATTTTTATAAGAAAACTTTACCTTCAGTAGGGCAGTGCAGCAGGAACCCAGTCGTTACCCTGTTGGGCAAAGGGGCATCTCCGTGGAGCTCAGCAGGGCAGGGGCAGCAGGGTTTAATAAACACGTGTTTCTGGCAACAGGCAGGACCCAATGCAAAGAACAAGGTGATCAGGGTCTTGCAAAAAGTTTAGAATTTAACCTTCCCCAGACTAATTTTCTGATATTTGCTGATCTGTTTGTTTCAGTTGTTATGCAAAATTATCTGTGCACACTGAAACCATGCTGGCCTGGTAGAGTATATGTCATAAAACTAAAAGCAGTATCCAAAGGGTCAAAATGCTTATAGGTGATCTGAGTGTGTATGAAGATGGTATATCAGAGGCTTAGAGAATATAAACATACCACATATCAAAAATGACCCTCAAAAGATTCCCAAAAATGCTGGTGTGCTCAAACAGCAGAATAAAGAAAGTTATTAGCAGTAAAAAGACATCCTTCCAGAGGTGGAAGCCATGTCCAAACAGGGAAAGTAGAAAAGAGCATTAACTCAAGCCAACTAAATATGAAGCCCTAATAAGAAAAACAAAGCAAACATTTTTTTTCAAGGCAGAAAAACCAACAGCAAGAGATTTTTTCAAACTTATAAATGGAAAATCAACCTGTATGTATGTAGAACTAGAAGATGAAATAGATGCAAGAAAAATATRCAAGAAACTTAAAGCCAGAGCAGAAACGCTGGATCAATTCTTTACACCTGCCTCCAGGATGGGGAAGAGTATGGAGTTGCCTGTTTTGGCCTCTAGCCAGACAATTAGCTTGAGAAATTGCTGAACAGAAGCGTCAATGTAAGAGCTGTAAAACAAATAGATAAAACTAACAGTAACAATTGATCAGGACCAGGTGGTTCTCATTCAAGTCCTCAGGAACTCATATACTAATTCTTGAACTAAGAAGCATGGTGCATCTCCTACAGCCTAAGCAGCAGAGAAAAGGAAAGTTCTTTTAAAGAGCTACAGGAAAATGTAGGGAGCTACGGTTTAGTACTTCTGCTGGCTGCAGAGATCAAATTATTTGAAATTATAATAGGAGAAGAATTAAGACACATAACAGCTATGATGGAGAAGAGGCAGTATGACCTTCAAGGGAAGTTACAAATCTACAAGAGCTCAGAGTGAGCCATATTTGAGATTCCAAAAAGGGTTTTTGTAATACTACCTAACCAAGGTTCTTCATAAGAGATTGGTCCTGTTATGGATGAGTAATGGGTTAAGAGTCAGGAAAGAGAAGGCAGCAATAAATAATTAGCCTTCACTGTGGAGGAAGTTCCTACATGAGTCCAGTAAGGATTTGTGCGTTCAGCATGTTCATAAATTATCTGAAAGAGAAAGTGAACTATAAAGATTGCCGATGATAATGATTCAGCACAGTAAAAAATAAAATTAAAAAGGACTATGAAGATTTGCAGGAGAAGACTGAGCAGTCTGGGTGGTAAAATAGGCAGATCAAATTTGATGTTAAAACAGTGATGCATATAGGGAAAAAAAATTATCTTAATTAAGCATTCATGCATTAAGCATTCGGGGCTCTACACTAGCTGTGTATCACTAAGAAAAGAAAATCAGAGCCCTTGTAGATCATTCTGTAAAATACTTCTGTGCTCAGTGGTGGGTCAAAACAACAAACAGAAGGTTAGAAAAGATTAGGAATAGAGACAAAAGAAATCATTCTTTACGARTATAAATATACGTCTTAAATGAGGCCTGCAGTTGTTATCACTGCATCTGCAAATGGATCCAGTAGAACTTTGAATGTACCATGAAAAGAGACAAAGGTGAAGTGAAAAACAAAAACAGCTTTAGAGAATGACTCAGCACGGACAAAAGGGACAAAGTTTGAGTGCTCTACAAAATCATGGATAATATGGAGAAGGTGAATAGCAAACCCGTTATTCATCCTTTTTCGTAATACAAAAACTTAAGGGTACCAAAAGAATTCACTAGGCAGGCAGTAGATTTAAAAAAAAAAAAAAAAAAAAAAAAAAAGCTTTTCTTTTTGCATACTTAACTTTGATGCTCACTAGTGTATTTGAGACACCAAATGTACCCTGTGTCTAAAAAACAAGTGGACCACTAAAGCATTAAGGAGAAAAGGAAGTTCATAATCTGTTGATCATTGGGAAAAAATATCAGGGGAGGAATGATGCTGTATTTCTCCAGAGTGATTTAGCTGCTGTCAGAAACTAAACACAGAGTCAGATGGACCTACATATAGGCAGCAGGGTTATGCTTATATTCATTTTTTTTAAAAAAAAGTCCACAAAACTGTAGGAGCAAATTCACACAAAATGATACGAATCAATCGCATCTCAACTCTATCAGCTCACAAACGAATTTACCCAAACTCTGCCTAGTCTGTATCTGCTTACTCCAAAGATGTATTTGCCAGTATCATTTTCAGGAGATAGAGTTTGTTGTGAATACTTTACCGTCATGATTGTTGTGGGCTGGAAATCACACTCTTGTATTTCCTTTTCTCTCTGAAACTTGAATAGCAGAAAATGAAACTCTGAAYGAGAGAAATTCAGATAGAAAAATAATTGCGCATCTGCCAAGAGTAGGACGCCAGGAACTTCATAAACAATAAATGCTTTTCCTCCTTCATGATGGTCTTTGTTCTTCTGCATTCAGTCTCTGCCATCTTTAGTCAAGRCACATATTAAATTTCTTGCAGAAAACCTAGCCAATTCAAACTTTGTTTGCTGACAAAGTATTTCCAGGTTGTATGTAGAATTTCCACTACAAATGAGATAAGTAGGTAGTTTCCAGAGAAGTCATGGAAAGCTATTACAGGAAAAAAATATACATTTTTTTCCAAAGGCAAGAAATTTATTCCTTTTCCTCCATGATCTTGAAGAATACTTCTAAAAGATACAAAGTACTGACAATACCATAGTATGTTCACAGCAAATTGTACGGCAGTACTTACTTAATGTCACTTACCTAAATACAACAATCTCRGAAAGGAATGCAGAGTCAGATCAGAAAGCAGAGAGTCCTTATTAATATACAGATACTAATATTTTTCAGTGGAGAACATTAAGAATAATTTGCATTTTTCAAAAAAGATGGAATTTAGCATATAGGTTTGTTATTTTAGATAAGATATTATTCTCTATGGGTACACAGTAACAACAAAATGAGGGTCTTTGTTCAAAAAGTTGTATATCTGTTCTTAACTTAAAAAAAAAAAGCTCTGAGTCTTAAGATGAAAATTTTGAAATAGATCATTTAACATACTATTGTGCAAAGGGGAATAACTTCAAATTAAGGCTTTAATTAGTACAACATTCAGTAACATTAGTGAGTTATCTTTTGTGGTTACAATCCTGGAAAGTGTAATGTTAATGCAGCTGAGACATCCCAAATTCCATAAATAAAAAAGGAAAAGACCCACATTATTATACTGAAAAGCAGGGGAACATTTACTTTAATGTATTACAGCATGAGCTTTAAATAAATTTTACAGACTGTCATAAATGTTATTACCAAAGTAGTTACTTGCATTAGCAGATTCCTGAATGTAATCATTTTCCAGACTTCCACTCTCCCCATCCCAAGTTTTCACTAATTTTAGCTGAAATGATTCACGGTTACATAAAGGTCTGAACATCAATTACAGGCTTTTAAAACTAATTTTCAGGTTCCTGACAATGACCATATTAACCTCATGTCATTCTAGTTATTCATTACATTTTTCTTCCTCCTTTATCTTTGGAATCAATAGAATGAAAAGCATAAAGGAAGTGGGAAGTATTTACCCCTTCAGACTCATAGGAGCAGTCTAAATAATCATCGGAGTGACTAAGACCTTTTTCTAAAACAGTCAGATTTACTAAGCTTTCCTGCTTTTCGTGACAACACATAACATACTGCTGCTGGAGCATAGGCTGCGGGTCACAAAAAATAGTTGAGTTCCTAGGTGAACAGGGCCACAGGTATTAAATAAGAAAAAAATAGAGGAAGCTCTAGGTGAGACAAGCTCCAAATCCAAGGCAATAGCTGATTTTATGCTGAGAGCACAAACTCTAGGAAGAATAACATTGTTGACTGAAGGACACGAAATCAGGGTTCAGGGAAGCTTTGCACTAATCCTGTGTTGTAATGACAGCTTAAAAATTTGGTACTTTGATGAGTTCTGAGATTGACTTAAACCTCTTTAATTTGGCTTGCTGGTATTTAATCTTTTAACTTTGCATTCTTAATCAAAACTCAGAGCAGATCTTTAATCTTGCATGTATAAAATAGAAGATTAGAGGATGCTGACCTGCCTGTGGTAAACAGCTGCTTGTTTCCTCTTTCCCTTCTCCTTCTCACAGTAGTAGCAAGTGAGAGAGAGTCATTKCAAACCTGTGGGAAGGTCTTAGGAAAAGGGGGAAAGTACATCAATATTCACTTACAGGGAAAAATCTGACCCCCCTCCCTCCATGGCAGGAAAAAAAAAATCCATTGGAGGGTGCATATGTGCATGCATTTCTTTTTAAAACATTGTTAACAAGATGGGAAAATCATTCTGTTTCAGCCAGACTCCTCATTAAAGAAAATGCTGTATTCACAATTCCTTTGCTCCCAGAGCACCAGAGACATCCATAACCTACAGGGTTCAATGCCTGCTCAGATTTAATAACACGCGGTACATAAGACAGATGTGAGTTAATAAAATACTTTGTGCAAAGCTAAGAATCGTGTTCACTGATAGAAAAATAAATCTCTAGGGATACTACTACCAAGGGTGTCCACTTTTATTCTAAATTCTTTAGGGCAGGGATCTTTTTTAAAAAACTAGAAACGCATACAGCAATTCCTTTAAGACGTTTAAGCATTCTCATGCACTAAGATGACTGTTTAAACCTATTTAGTCCTTGAATGAGACCATGGAGGCTATTTAGTCCTTGAAAGGGACCAGAGTGTCTTAAAMGGCCCCAGCTGGGTGGACCTCAAGRGTCWGCACAGCCTGACCTGCCCCACAGTGGAGATTTGAGAGAGCTAGTAGAGACACCCAGCACCCTGTGTTGCTCCTTTTCCTCTCCCAGAGGTTCTTCTAGCCCTCTGGAGCTATCAGAGCACCCGAAGAGAAGCAGCCCATGGCAAAGTAAAGACACGGAGCCCAGGTCCTTGGGGTAGAGGCTAGCGCCCGGGTCTCCAGGCTGTTCCTCCTTTCAGCCTACCTAGCAGTTTGTCTCGCCTCACCACATCAAGACAGCCTCACTCCAGGGTTTTTTTTCCCTCAGACTTGGCATAAAAATAAGACTCATTACAATACGGATGATTTAATTAGTCCAAAAGCAAGCACATGCTGGGCATTTGCTAATTGCAAAAGCGATCCAGGATTAAAGAGGGGAAAGTCACCCCTCTTCTCTTGTCAGCTTCATTTATTCCACCTACGCCGACTTCCCTGCCTCGTAGATAAATCTCCATGGGCTGGAGTTACCTAATAAAACAGTGGTTGATTTTCACTGTATGTAGCCGAGCCAAAATCATTTAATGTCACGGAAATCATCATCCACATCAAGACACCTGTCCTGATTTCGTAATTCTTTTTAAATTCCTTGCACTTTACATCACAGTCCTGGAGATACTTTATTGCGCCTCATTGCTAGTGATAGTTATCTCGGTTTATCATCTCCTGAACTATTCAAAATAGTTTGAGAGAGGAAAAGGCTAAGAAAAAGCCGTTTGCATTTCCTGAAGTTCAATGAGAGTTTTGAAGTACCTTCAAATTTGTCTGATGCCAGCTAGAGTTAAACTTTGCTGAATGTGGACTGTTTCCTTAAAGAAACAGCTAGACAGAATAACACAAATTGTTACACAAATTATTATAGCAGAAAGGAATTTTCCATCCAGAGCGGCAAAGACAGAGAGGAGAAAGTTCCTCAGCGAATACAGCGAGCGTTTCTTGTGCRGCTTCTGACATCTGTTGCTTATGCAGTGCATTCGTAAGCATGAAGGTTGTTCACATCGTCCAAGGACTTCGCGGAGATCTTTCTCTCTCCCTTGAGGGAGATAGCTCAGGAGTAAGAAATTTCCTCTTTAGGAATACCCTTGAGCAACATAGGTAAGAGTTTTCTTCACCGGCTTCCCCAATAAAAGCGTATGCAGCTCCACTTAATAATCTCCAAACTTAGCAGGAGGTCTGTTACTGTCACCAAAATTGTGAAAACTTTTTTTCTTGCTGCTGCTACAGATCTACAACATTCAGACTTTCAAAGGAACAAGAAAAACTTGTGTTAATAACAAGGCAGATTTTCARTCTTCAAATTTAATATTGGAATCAAAAAGGAATTCAGCAAAACAGAAGCTGGCTGCTCAGCTTTTTGGAAGTTATAATTGCCCCCCCCCCTTTTTTTTTAAAAAAAAACCACAGATTATGTGAGAAAGGAAGTTACATTTACTGGAAACATTCAGTAGTGTTTCTATATCCTTCTCAGGATTTCTGAAAGCRTTATCAGTGAAGTCAGGAAATCATCATGTGATCATTCAGTCACAAAAACACATGCAGTGGGCAGCAGCGTGCTCAAGCAAAACGGACCCGTCCAGTTAGAAACTGGAACTTGCAGGAGGAAAAGGTGGCGCCTAGAAACTAGTCAGCTGCTGGCCATCGCCATCCTCGCTCTACAGCTAGATTTTGCAGGGCTGTCTCGGCTTATTTCTGAAGCAGGACATTTTCTTGAATTCAGGTTCTACTATTACAACCATTTCAATACCCAGCAATGCTTCCTGGCTGTAGTTTCTTTCTCACCTACACTTTTACGTTACCACTGGCACTCCAGTGCTTTCTGGGGGATCTTATTTTATTAAATCATTTCTTTATTAAGARGAGGGAGGAATGAGTGAGAAAACATTTTGCTCAATTCCCTTTTAACTGCAAACCAAATAGTTCTTTGAATACACGTATTAGGCTTTCATCGATATTTACAATCACCCTGGAGGACTGTACTCACCCATTTCAAACAACTGCAGGAGCTCTCCTTCYCTCCACTTGTTTCTTACCTGAAAGTCTGCATTAAAATAGATCAAATTATATGTACCTTCTTCTTTGCATCTTTGTCTCTTCCTCCACACRACTCTGTACATAGCCAGAGAGTGAAAGAAAGAACCACGAGCTATGAGATTGCTTCCTTGGGTCTTGGGTTGCTTGGAATCAGCCAAATAAACTGTAGATAGGGAAGGCAAGATAGGCAGCTTCTAGGCCCAGGTGGTGAACTCCAAGGTTGATYAGGTAGGTGGGCACTGTCTAAGCAGAGCAAAGCCTTGACTACTGCATCAGGTTCTTTGTAGGCTCAATTTACCGACACGTCTAACTGGACTAACAATGGTGTTAAAAAAATCTGTTTGTTCATGTCTAAAATACTTCTGCATTAACTTACTACTCAAAATCTCCTCTCGAAATGAGACTATAAGTATTTAATTCAACGTAGTATTATTTGAAGGATGTCTGAGAAATATACAACTGGGAGACAAAGTAATCTGCTCTGTACATTAGATTTCATCCCACTGTCTAATACGCTCAAGATATTTGACATTCACAGTTGCTTTAACAAATAATTTTTTAACTAAATAAAAATATCTCCCTGTGATTTTTAGTAATATTTTGTTTTGCACGATTATGCTTACAAGGCTCTTGAGGAACAGTCTCAGGGTGAGTAGAAGCTCAGCAGACTTCCAGGTCCACTTCCCTCAGCCATCTAACACAAATGGTTGCCTGAAGATGCCTAGTCGTTCCACTTGGTCTGATACCAAACCTGCCAGGCCTGTGTATCCACACTTGGACCAAAGCACTCCCAAAGGCACTAGCCAGTAGCAACTGAGACCTGCTTCCAAGCTTGAGAAGTTTGGTCTCAAGGCTAGCCTTAAAAGAGCCCATAAAATGGAAGACCAAAATAGTCCATACAATATAGCAAGAACTAGTTCCTGTTAGCATTTTGGAAACTCTCCTAACTGCATTGTTATTTTCTCCTTCACTTTATTTTTTTTTTTTTTTTAATATTAAGAGTTCTCATTTCTCTTCACAAATTTGTTTTGATTTTTCTAATTTATTTACCCACTCCTATTTTTTCACCAGTATTATAATTCTCAGCTCTGCTGGGTTAACTAGTGGCTTTCTCTTACCATACCTAAAGGGATACTTTGTTGTTCAGTGCTCCGAAATCCCTTTTAATTGTGCATCTAGAGTTCCCATTGCCTAGGTTAATCTGATTCCTGAAAACAGGAAAACAAAACAAAGCAAATCAACCAACCACTGCACTACCAAGCCTTAAAACTGTGTTACCTATGTTCACTTCCAGAACTTCTTCCCTGAAAAGGTTGGAGAGCTGCAACGGCACTAAATAACAATATTTGTGCAGCCGAATCTCTTCATCAGCATCACTGATGGTAGCAGCAAAATTAATCACAATCACTAGTATTTTCCCTTGGTGTTTCGTACACTTCAGAAGACAGATGAGGGGTGACAACAACGTCGCACCAGCGCGGAACAGACCTGGCCCAGGGCTGCAGAGAGACTGCAAAGTAGCCCAAGATCTTTGGTCGCGGTGACTACTGCTGCCTCGCGCAGTTCAGATTATGCAGAAAACTTGGCACCWCCGCAAAGGAGAGGAAGGCTGGGGATGCATTTGGAAACCAACTGTAGCTCTTAAGCTGTATGTGTAATTTCCCCTGCCACAGTTGTTTATACAGTTAGATCCCTAGATATTTTATGAATAGTCTAGTTTACACTTTAGGGGAGTTACAGTAGTAAAACACTATAATGCCTAAGCTATCATTTTAAAAATTGTAAGGGAAAGAGTCATGGCCATGTTACATCACTTTTTCACTTGTTTTACTTCCTATCTTAATAGCACAAAATAGCTCTTAAAGGGAATAAAAATAGCAGAAGAAAATGGGGAAGAACACAAAACCAAGCCTTGCACAATACTGTCCCCGTTCACTCCAGGTACCCAATTTAAGAAAAAACAAATCAGTTTGARGAAAGTATCATCTTGGATCCTGCTAATGCATGGACTTGATTTGTGATGATGAGAGAACAGTGCTGCAGCACACTCAGAATTATGGGTTTCTCTTAGTTTTTTGTTTTTGTTTTTTTTTTTAATCATATGACTAGTTGTAAGTTGGGAGGAAAGACAAAGAGGATATAAAAAGAGGAAACTTGTGCAAAGGGCTTTTTCTTCCTAGCTGGCTAATGACATTGAAGCAAGGTCTGTGTTCTGTTCATATCCCATCAGTAATTCTGAACAAAGCTTGTTGTGGCACCAAGAGTTATCAAACTTACCTATCAGTATTGCTCACTCTGACTCAGGATTTAAGAATGTAGGTTAAAAAAAAAGCACTATTGCTTAAGAACAATTTGATTTTTAAAATATTTCTGCAAGCATTCATAAATTCCTCAGCTGGAGTGACTAGGTCTCCAGCTGCTGCAACTTGCTGTGCTACAGGAGAACATACTACAAGAACTGTCTTTTTAGAACACAAACTTAGCACATATTGCTGCAATGCAGTTGGCACTTTCTAAAATGTCTGTTCTCAACCTGTAGGTTGAAACTGGTAGAAGATGACAATGAAAAACCAAGTTCAACAATATGACATCCTTTGCAAGGGTATTCGAGATCATCTTTCTCTACAAGGTGTTTTCACTGGAAAAGCTGGAAAAACTGATCTAGGAAGAACTCATCTACCAAAAAGCTATAACAAGTGCCTGCAAAAATTCCAATGCCAAACAGCAACTGCTGCATCTCTGAGCCCCAGCCTCAAGTCACAGCAGTTTCAGGAAACATCCAACAATTCACAGCAACTGCGTTTTGGCCAATTATTATTATTTTTTTAATTAATTGACTTCCTGTTTTTCAGCCTGCAAATAAACTTTCAGCTACAAGAATATCTCCAAAAGTATTGGAACAATTGCATTCAAAAAGAAATACTGAACACTTGTACGGAGGCACAAGTGCCTCAGGTGTAATACTGAATTTTCCTCCCTTCCAGTTTATTTCTTCCTGTTGGGAGCTCCATAACTGAATCTGATCAGCAAGAATATTTCTAGGATCAGATACTAAATCTACAGATCTATGTAACAGGAAAACAGGATTAATGTGCTGTCTTATTTTATTGCTTAGTTTCAATGTTTCACTGTAAGCTTGTATTTTCAGAGTTTTATAGTCCAATGTTAAATACTCTCTCTGGGATGAAACATAACCAGCTGATTTTAAGATGGGGGCAGAAATAGCTTTTGACAGATCAAATAAAGATTTTTTTTTTAAAGACTATTTTTGAGAGGAGAAATATATACATATCGTTTTCCACTCCTAAGAGAACACATTTGAAATACCTTGAAGTTTCTCGTAACTCTCTCCAGACAGGAATCTTGCAGCTTTGAAGTAGGGATCTTTTCATAATATTTGTACGTTCTTGCTTTTAATATTTGCATTTAAATACATCGAGAACAAAGACATTTCCGGATATTTTTCAAACAAAAAGCTGCTTTCTAGTTTAGCTTGCTATTTTTATGTCATTTAAGATTCCAAAACACTTTTATAACTRTGTTTATATAAGTTATATGCCAACATAATTGTACTTTTGGTAATACTATGGCACACAGTTTTGCCAYGTACACGTGATCTAACACGTATTATGATGTTGGCTTTTCTTTTTTTTTAGCTCATGGGGCAGAAAAGGACATGACAGAAGTTACTGTTGATATCTATGTGCTACTGATTTTAATCATATATGTACATAATATTTAAGTACTACACAAAGATTTTGCCTATGACTGAAGTACTGAAATCTATGTAAATGATATTACCAGTTTTTCAGCAGAATAAAAACATCCATGTRTTTTTTCTCAACTAATTCTTTCCCTTTTTATGGACATGCTACATAGCATCAGCCAAGAAGTGCAGCTGATATTATGTAAAATGTACAGAAGCAAATCTCCCAAAGCTTGCCTTTTTTAAAAAAATACCAATTACATGGTGGTATCTGGTACGATATAACTAATTCAAAAATGGTATTTTTCCTTCAGAGCAGCATCCAGGTAGAAGATAGTCCACCAAAAAGGAGGAAGAGAGAACAGAATCGCCCTTCTCAACTTTGCTAGGGGAAATTATCTCCCAGTGTATCACTATGTAGTGCGCACAAACTGACAAGGTCACAATTTCTCCACTACGATCTTAGATCCAGTCTCATATAGCAACTGGCACCATTTAGAAAATCGCTTCTGTCTCTACTTACATTTGAAAGGACCGAGACTGGCACAGAATTCRAAGATTTCTCTTCTAGAAGATAAACAAGTCATTGATTCAGCAAGTTCAACACTAAAAAGGTGCTAAAATGCCTGCCAGGGCCTACAGCCAACTTTAATGTACTCTTCTACTTAAGGATATTTACAAAGCTGAGAGCCTTGAAATATTTTTCTAATTGTTTTTGTTATTCTTCTCATTTCTATCTTCAAATCCATAAGATACTATACACTTTAAGAGTGAAAAGTTACAGGCAGAATATATGCGTTTTGGAATTCATTGCCGACTACAGTATTAACAACATGAGTAGTCTGTATGCTACCTTTGAATCGCTGATCTGTTGAAATGAAAAATCTAAATATTAATCTGCAATATATTGAAATTCATATTTAAGTGATCTCTCAAACTCACTTTTTCACTAGCTTTTTTCTAGTGAAAACAAAGAAAACAGACAATCAGTAACCCGATTTCTTCACTTTGTGCATTTAGCAATGCAGGTAGTATCCAGTATTATGCTGCCATCTGTAGTTTAAAGAAGAAAATGGATTGCACAGTTCAAATTGTAATGCCCATAGCATTTGTAGAATGAAAATAATCCAGACTTTCCTAGGGAGCAAGTGAACAACAGAAATGCAGTCTCAAATTTGTATGCTTGCATTCTAGTTTAAGACCAAGATTCAGGGCCATATTTAAAATATCAGTGAGACTTCCTTAAGAAGTCCTAGTTCAGAGTAGGTCCTAGTTTGCTGCCCTTCCTTCTCAAAAATCACTAGATACTTGTGAATAAAATCAAGTATCTATTCTCATAGCATGGACAATTATAAGAAAAACCAACAGGACATCAGCACTCTAAGAAATCAGCTTTTATTTAACTGTTTGAAGAAGAGATTTATGAGTCTTGATTACACATGTAAAAAGCTCTTTAGCACTCATTGCCAAGGCAGGTATGAGCAACTTGCAGGAAAAAGTTACGGGAATAAAATCTTCACATCCCAAATGTGAACCAACATCTTTTCTACTCTCAAGGTGACTTACAGTAAAATTGTCATGTTTTTGCTGAAAGTYTTCCATTTTAGAAAAGTGGAAGCAGGACAAATCTGATAAAAACAAAACTAGAAACCCTGCTTCCTGTTAAGAAAATAATGGAAAAGCCTTTTTTGACATAGAAAATCCTTTGAGCTATGGAATTTTTTTCTTCCRGAACCTGACACTTCCTGATTTTATTTACTTTACTTCTTCATTAAAAGGTTAACAGAACATAGAAAGGCCCCTTCTTTAAWTTGATTTTGATTGAAGTTCCAAAAGTGGATGACACTATTCTGCTACCTGCTGTAGATGTTACGAATACATTCATTTTGACCTTCTAATTTTGGAAGGTTATTAAATCACTGATTAGTCAGGTTTTCGTTAACAAAAATGTGTTAGTTACAGGWACTCTTAAATTACTGCCAGAATCTCCACATCTTTTCTGATAATTTTCATTTATAGCTACACTCTTTTACACATCTAAAGCTATAAATACAAAGATCTGGAAGCTCTTCAGTATCTGTAGCGCTGAAAGAAAGCTTCCCACGAACTGCAAGGGGGAAGAAACCACTGCATGCATACARAGAATGTTATTTTTCTGATAACTATAGTTCAAGATCATCTACAATTAAATATTCTGCCTTCAGTGAACTTTACAAACTCAAGACCTCCCAGTGAATACTGATCATGCAATGTAGTTTTCTCTGCTTGACATGGCCAGAATAAAGTACAGCATAGAGATGCCTCACTCCTCAGTTTCCTCTCAGATGCCAAATACAAGGAAGAGGAGAAAATGGATGAGAGGTGTTTAACTCCTATAAGGATGATACGGTCTGAAGAACTCTAATTATATYTAGAAGATGTGCATCAACCCAACTGATTGTCCAGATTTATTTTTTACTGTGAGTAGTACCAAAACAACCAGATCACAAAGTCAGAATCCTATTGTTTTGGGAGACTCAGTTGAAACAGGACTTTACAGGAGAAAGCACCTGAAGAAAAGAAGAGCAATATTTAATAAAGGTGTTAATACAGATACAGTTCAGGTGAAGCAATTAAAGCTGTGGATGACACACCTTTTCAAAACAGAGATACTAGTACTTCTGAAGGGGTTTAGAAAACATAAGCTTATATAAATACATATATATTTTCCTAGAAAAGTTACCTATTATTGACTACTCAGTACACTTGCTTGTATTAAAAACATCTTTATAYGTGAAGCAACATTGGCAGGCTTTTTGGAAAAAGTATTTAGACAATATACTCAGCCCCAAACAGGATTTACATTTAGTCATACTTGCATTTAGTCATGCTATTCTTCCTTGTAGCCCAGAACAACTATCTACTGTTTTGTAAATAACAAGCTGAAACACTGTCCTGAACTATAATCTCATTTTAGTCTTGTCTTGAATCCTACAAATCCTRTTATTGTGTTATCTCAAATTCCTTGACCAAAATCTCTTTCAAAAAGGCACTACTTGTATTGTGCCTAGAATACTTGGCATGATACCCTGCTATTAATGCAATATAGGCAAGCTACTTTTTTATTATACATTATCTGTTCTTAAATAGTATCCTCAGAAATCTATACTGTATTCAGGATGAGCGTTTCCATAAGCATGCTTTAGTTTTTTCAACTTTTCCTTCAAACTGGAGAAGGGACAGAAAAGTCAAATTGACATTTCTGTAACATTTCTTCCCTAAATTTAAAAAAGTGTTTTCTAGGCACTTCTGACAGGTTCCACCTCCACCCTTTCCTGGTCCAACAAAAAAATAAGCAAAAATTCCCTAGCTGCAAATGCCAACATCTAGACCTTCATACAACACCTCTTCCACATAAGTGTTTGTTTAAGCATCCTGTTCATTTCTAAAGCTTCAGTCTCCAAGGCGTATACTGCTTTCCCTGCTCCACCCCAGATGGTTAAAGGTGGAAATAAATAAATAAATAAAAATGTTGCTTTGCCAGCAGAACTAGCTTTTCTGTATGTTGACAGATAAATATTTGCAAGTCAAAAGGACACTTATTTTAGCGATGTGTACATAAATTGTTTCAGAGGCCTGATAAACATAACAGGTGCTTAAAGAGGCTTTCTTAACAGTCTTATTCACTAAGTGCCTACTACTCAAATATCTACTAAAAAAGCTTTTTCCCTTCTTTCTTCTTTTAGTCCTGTGCACAAAGTTGCATTTGAAAATAAATCTTAATGGACTGAAAAAATTGAAATCCACCTTTATATACACTTGTGAATCCCAATTGCATACCTTCAGGGCTAATTCTTTTGAAGAACAAAACCAAACAAAAAAGAAATCAATATGCAATCAATGGAATATCTAACAGGCATAAAGGTCCAATTTCTATTTCAACGTCAGAAAGGGGAAAAAATTCACATTGGCTTGTACAAGTCAACTGTTTTGTYCACAGTGAAACCTGTCAAAAACCTTGTTCTAAAAGTAGTTTCAGTTCAAGTAGGTGCATTTTGCCTTTTTTCAGCTTTAGAAGTTTTGTTCCGTCACTTTAAACAATTTTCTGTCTTTACTCAGCTATGCCATTTTTAGATGAAAACCAAGWACCCACATAAGAGTGCTGGTCACCAGCATTTTCTAACTTCCTTTTTTTTTAAAAAAAAAAAAAAAAAAAGCTAATTGTACAGTTCTGATCTCTGCCATACATACTTTTCTCGCTACTGTTGCGTTTTTTTCTGAGTATTCAAGAGGAGCTTTAAACATGCATCACAGAATCCTGTATTGAGATTTTAATTTTCCCCAAAGAGCAAATGTTATTSTGAAATAACATTTCACTTGTGAAAGCCTATAGTCTGATTCTTAAAAGTTCAGACTGAGTAGATACTGAGAAGCATACAAARCAAACAAACTAAATGCAAGTGACTAATAGTTCCAAGGCTAAAACTGTCATTGGGAAAGAGAAATCCAGTTTCCACTGCTCTACTAATTATAGACAGAAAGTTGAGCCCTATCACCTCACCTTCCAACATTTCTCCTCTAAAAAGATTTTTTCACTTTTAATGAAGGCTCTGCTGTAAATGAGGTAGCTTCAGATTTAAGGTCAAATGCACAGGTTTTAACTGAAGTAAGAACTTTGTACCAAAAGACTAGGTCCAGTAGGAGAGAGAGACTAGCTTAAATGTAGTTTCTCAAAAGCTAATTCTTCTGCAATCCTTCTGAACAATTAGCAGGACCGAATATGCCTATAACAGTTTCAAATTTTTTCTARAATCCTAAAACTACAATATTCCATTGATTAACCATTCACCTCTTCTCTCCCTCAAAATCAAAAGTTCAAAGTTCACCAGAAAAGAAAACCCACTCAAACAGAYCAGACAAAACAAATATTAGACAAACTTATGGGACCTTTATTCCAATTCAGTAATATTTGCTATTGTGTGTATTATTCTGGAATTTAAGCTGTAAGTAATGTTGCTACTGTTTTCAGAAATCTGTTTTAGCAGTACTACATAAGTGACCAATGCACCAGTAAACATTTTCACTGCAGAAGGATTTGTAAAAAAAGGAAAAGCCTTTATAGAAAGGATAGTGGTTTTTATTGTAGACTTAAAAAATATTGGTTTATGAAAGATACAAAATCAACTGTTGTAATTATCTGTTTATTTTACAATCTGTATGCCATCATACACTTATGGCTTTAAGATATTCTGTCCAAAGTATTTTAAAACATGCTTTAATAAAGTAATTTACAATTTCAAAATCGAGTACTTCTTTACAAAAAAAAAAAAAAAAAAAAAAAACTCCAAAACATTTACCTGAGAATTCTGTATCATAAAACTGTCATTCATTCTTAACTTTTGCAAGTTTGCACCTATAGAAGTCAACATGCAACTTGTAGGTCTACTGTATTAAATAAATATTTTTAAAATTAGATGCAGCTGGTTAGGCAAACATCTACCAAACTTCATCAAGTTCATCATAGGTTTAAATACACAATATGAATTTCATCATACCCCAGTACAAACTTACAGCCATTAATTCTGCACTGGAAACCCTGCAAGGTTTGATGGATGGAACTGGATGGACTATCACACTGTAGCAATTTTGTTAGATATTCTAGCTTCTAAAGTTGGTAATCACTGACCTGTCTTCCATCATCCATACCCAAGCAAGTCAGTGGTTTAAGCCACTGRGTATGTTTAAGACCCCAGCCAGTCAGTCTCTAAATATATGTTCCATCCTTTTGTAACAAAGGCATTTAACACAAGGAATTCCATTTCAGAGTATGCATATGATAGGACAATGATTTACTGTCATTATCCACGTCATTTCAAAATGTCACCAACTTTWAAAGAGATATGGATGGATAATAGGGAGGTTGGGGAGATGATGTTGGGTTTTGTTTGTTTTTTACTGTTTCTTGTTGGTTTGTTTTTAAATAACATAACAGACTTCAAAGCAAAATACTGCCCAGCATGGCAGCATGAGAGGGAAATGGATTAAATTAACTGGGAATACACAGATGCTGGAGAACAAACACAAAGAGGTTCATGAGTAACACCTTATAAAGGATYAACATATATAAATGCTAGTTATTTAACAGAATTTCATTTCAATYATTGGAAAATACATCCAAAGCAGTAGAATTCTCATGAAGTCTGTAATACAACATTTACTTCTAAACTTCAATTACTGTAAGCACTGTGATTTATGCAAGCTATGCTCCATTAATATAATTTTTCCCCTTAAAAAAGTAATGATATATGATGAAAATCCAAGATTATCACTGGACATTTGAATTCACTTTCAGTCCCATAGGTGAGGTAGTGTAGTCCCTTGTATTACATGCTGGTTAAGAAAAGCACTGTCAAAATCTGTCAATCTATTTACTTTTTATAAGTGGCCTAATATTCTTAATATATTTATTAATGCTATGTTATCTATAAAGAGGAAGGAAAAAAAGTTGACAAAAAGTTTCTTCAGTAATTTTTKTCTCATTGCAAGATAAAACTTCAAAACAGTATTTACAATAGTCCTTTGCTCTAGCTGCGACCTATTGTACATGCACACAAAGACACAAAAAAAGCTAATGTACATTCTGAGGTAGGAAATGAAGAATTCCACTGGCTTGTACAAAATTCTTCATGTTTTGTAAACCAGCAAAACCAAAAATGTTTTCCACTGTGAGGTTCAATACTTAATTCTGATGCAAGAAAAACATCTAAATAACAAAGCATCATCAGTATACAATATGCATCTGCTATAATGTAAAATCTGTAAGAAGGGATTACTTTCCATTGCTCTTATTTTAGTGGCTGAATTTCTTCCTCASAAAGTAAAAGCAGGAAATCCCTACAGCTCATATCCTTATCACACTTTTTAAATACGTTTATACTTAGAGCACAAGCCATTTGAAATATACTACAGGTTTATCCATAATAGCATCCTGAAGATTAAAATTCTGAAATAGATCTTTACTGGTCCCAGTGATCAGAGAACACACACATTTGTAGGTTACTTTAAACACAGCTAAGCACTRAAGTCAGTAAGAATTTGGTGCCTGAAACACTGGGGAGGGGCTGCRGGAGGGGGAATAGAAAAGAAAGGAAAACCTGCCCTTAGCCTTTCACAATACTGACTCCAACACATCACGAACAATGAGCTAGAAGGTGCTAGGACTGTAAGTCACTATACAGTAATGAGCAGCATTTTAACAAGCATATGGGATTTAGATGCTACAGCATCCAATGCACCCTGTATGAGCAAAGAGTTGCATTGGTTTCAAACTTTTGCCTTTCCCAGTCTGTTGTCACCCCTCCC
>NW_028185373.1:2215451-2240443 GCF_003343005.1 Rhea americana
AAAAAAAAGAGTGAGAGAGAGAGAAAAGAAAAAGGAACAGACTTCTGCACCTCAGCCATTCCAAACAGCTTAACTACAAACTGGAGAGCTGAGGCAAACTGCATATATTCTATAAAACTGGTGTTGTTACAAAGGTGGGAACAGCAGCAAAGTAACGAAGTGTTCCAGGGCCCATTTGCCAGATTCTCCTTATAATATCCTATTATCCTAACACACTGACAGCAAAAACATTTTCAGAGTTGTATATGCTTCTTAGGGTTTGTCTGTTGTGGGGAGGGGAATCCAAAGAGGTAAAAACTCCACTTATAGAGGTTAGTGTGCATAAACATTTATTAAGAGAATTGTTCTTGAGATGTAGAGTGGCATTAGGTATTATGGCATAAATCAGAGTGAAGTCTACTCTATACCTGAACGAAATGAAAACTTCCTCACAAAAGACACCTGTGCACACAGTTTATACTTTCAATCAACTTACTTGAACTCTCCTTAGCATCCCTACACAGAAAAGCTCCAGGACTGACACATACAAATTACCTCCCAGAACCACACAGAGCAAACCCAAAAGCCTGCCAAGTAACATAATGACCATGTACTTGTTAATGTAGTTTCAAAAGATAAAGTTGCATCTTTTCTATCACACTGTAAGTTACTTTACAACAATGTTCAATCCTCACTCTAAGTTGCAATGGTGAGCGCCTGACAACAGAAGAACAGATTTACTCATCTGTAGTGCATTTGTCAGTCATTTGCTGACAGAAGTCTGTGATACCACCACTCTGTCCATGTTGTTCCACAAGTGAGGTTTTCTCCAACGTTGTTACAGAAACTGGATGCAGTTCTTGTACTTGACTAAAAGTTGCATCACACACGCTTTTCACACACTGATAACAAGAACTCTGCTCATTTGTAGATGTAACATCTGAAAGACCATCTGCTAATTCCATACATGATGGTATCACAAGTTCGCTATCAGATGGAGCTGTTCGTTCTCTCTCAGGGAATAAAAATGAAAGTGGACAATCTGAGGAAGAATATTTTGCAAGTATTTGTATTTGCTCATGACTCAAGGCTGCTTCCTTACACACCTGCTGGCAAAGTCCAGTCAGATTCTGTTTTGTCTCACCCAGAGTTGACAAAATGTGGTTTCTCTCCTTCAGTAAGTTCTCCTTCTCATTTTGCTGCAGAAAGAAAAACAGTTTTTTAGACTACATTTTACTTAAAAAAAAAAAAAAAAAAAGATCAGGTTTCTGTGTTCCTATTAAAGCCAAAACAAGACTAACAGTCTTGAAACAGAATTATTTCAGTAATAAAAGTAAACAGCAACACAGTGATATGCCTATTAAAAAAGGACTCTCTTAAAAATGTCATCAACTCAATTTAAAGTGACTTTTCAGACGCACAACTCTTCCAAAACTGATACTGACAGCCTAAAAAATAGTTTTCAGTTATTAAATGAAATCTAGTTCTACTTATTGAAATTTTATTATTCTAAATGTTTCCCAAACATCAATTCTACAGGATAATACATTTGCAACTGTTACCACTGAATCACCAAAACTGGTAATCAGAGCAGTCCCTAGAGATTTACATTTAAAAAAWTTAAATGCTTAAGGTCAAGCCTCACATTTTCACTCCTGATACTATTCTAATAGATGAAAATAAACTCAAATCTCAAGAAGCACCAAGTCTGTTGCTGAACAAGTAATATAGCTAAGAATTATTCCTAAAGTAAAACATGGAACAMATTTGAAGAAATAAAACTTGTTAAAATTGTAAACAAATGATCTTCTCTGGAAACACACTACTTTTGTTTGCTTTAAAACACTGACTAGAACACTGGAAGTTAGAGTCCAACATCTAGTCCAACCCCCCTGCTCAAGCAGGGTCACCTACAGCATATGTTAGACAAGGTTGCATCCAGGCAGGCCTTTAGTATCTCCAGAGAAGGAGACTCCACAACCTCTCTCGGCAACCTGGTCCAGTGCTCCGTCACTCTCACAGGGAAGAAATTCCTCCTCACGGTCAGGTGGAACTGCCTGTGGTTCAGTTTTTGCCCACTGCCTCTTGTCCTGTCACACAGGACAAYTGAAAAGAGTTTGKCCCYGTCCCCTTGACATCCTCCCTTCAGGTACTTGTACACATTGGTAAGATCCCCCCTCAGTCTTCTCTTCCCAGGCTGAAGAGGCCCAGCTCTGGCAGCCATCCCTCACCGGGCAGATGCTCCAGTCCTCTGATCTCATATTCCCTCTTGCTGGAGAAACCCCATACTGCAACTTTACAATTTCTTTTTGARAGAACTGACTAGCTTTACGTGGCAATTTGCAAGAGACRTAGTTGCTGTCCATCCTTTTTGCCTGTAATGATTAGAAAGACTGCTTTGCTAACTTCCACTAGTCAGCATTCTGGGAGCAGCTGTTGCCTGATCTCTTAATCTGAAATCACTTCATGTACATTTTGGATACACAAAGGCAACCAGCTGTGTATTATGGACTTACGAAATGACACAGACTATTGCTCAACACTGACACTTCTATGTTCAGAAACAGTTTTGCTGTATAATTCTTTTTCCTGTGTGAAGTAGTTAACAGATAAAATCACTTCTTTAACACATTTCAGTATTATTATTTTATTTTACCAACATTATATTAATGTTGTCGAGTACTGTCAATTAGTTCCAAGGTCATAATAGTATGTGGTTATCAATTGATTCAATACGGAACAGCATTTTTTTTCCAAGTATACGCAGAACTTAACACAAGATTCAATACTCATTAATAAGTATCAAATGGAAAAGAGTTCTATTCATTGAAAATTATATTCTAAATTTTTTACTTAAACTTTACAAAGTCATGAAATTTTGAGACTTCTARTACAGCTGGCTGAAGATGAAAAAATTCACTGGTTCACTGAGATGGGAAGGTGTCCTCAGGAAGTCTGCAGTCCAACCTCCTACCCAAAACAGTCAGCTCTGCAATTAGACCATTTTGCTCAGGGCTTTGTCCAGCTGAGTCTTGAAAACCATGAATGAAGCCTGCACAACCCCTGTAGGCAACCTGCTCCATTGTCTGCCTGTCCTCATGGAAAAGAGTTTTTCCTTATATCCAGTCAACACTTCCCATTTCAGTTTATAACATCTCTTCTCTCATTGTAAAGAGCCCAGCTCCATGAGCTTGATGACCATCCCATAAACATGGGCAGGCAGCTGTTAGGCCCTGCCACAGTGGTGTCTTCTCAGGCTRAACGAGCCCTTGGTCTGCCCATCTCTCCTCACAGAAGTGCTCCAGTCCTGACTGTCCTTGTGGCCCTMCCTTGACCTTGCTCCAATTTAATCAATGCAGTTCTTGTACTGGGGCCCAAAACTGCACATACTATTCTAGATGGGGTCTAATGAGTGTCAAATGTAAGGGGAATAATCACTGTCCTCAAACCACTGGCTGTGCTTCTGTTAATACAGTCCAGGACTCTGATGACCTTTTTTTCTGCCAGGGCACACTACTGGCTCATGCTCAGCATGCTCTCTGCCCAGACCCTCAGAGTCTTTTTCAAAGAGCTGTTTCCCTGCCAATTAGTCCCCAGTCTGTACTAATCCAGGGGGTTAGCCTGTCCCAGGGGCAGGACTCTCCTAAGAAACACATCTAAAAATACTCTGTTTTTTGATATCTGAGAAAACAAAAGCCTAGTAAGCAAGCAGTAATAGAAATTAATACTAGAAAACATACTATACAAACTGGAAATGAAGATAATGAATCTAGTCAAATAATTTTCTAATAGGCTATATAGTACACCAGGTATTATCTACTTGCAAGGGTTTTCAAACCATCGCTACAATATATACTCTTTCAAAGTCATGCTACAGAGAACATCTTGAAAATATCAAAGAATCTAACAGTTCTAAAACACATTACTGACCCAGCGAAGCAGGAAAAGGCAGATGGARTCATACCTGAAATAATCTGGATGTACCACAGCCTTTCACAGATGTCCCCTTTTGTTTCCTAACATGGAAACTACGCCTAGATAGAGCTCAGAGTTTGCTCATGRTTTACATAAGTCTGATAGTCCTAAATGTTAACTGTTATTATACATACTTAATAGTTCCAAAATGAGGTCTAAATGCTGAAGAAACCTTACCTGCACAGTTGGAAAAAAGAAATAATTGGAACAAGTTTGTGCCTACAGCACGATTCAGAGCTCAGACCTGACCTCACAATTCTCAACTCTCATTTTCTAGAGCTTGCATTGTATTATCTGAAAAACAGCAGACACTCATTCTCTTCCAGTGCTGGTCCAAAGAAGAAAGGATATTACACCATGACTATTAGTCACTTATTCTATTCAGTCAACTTCATGACTAATCTTACTGAGGAATTGTATCTTAAAAGAAAAAAAAATTCAACTGTTTCACAATATCAACATTTTTACATAACAAGCAGAAATAAGACTAAGATGACAAAAACACACACTCAAAAAGTTTGGAACTGTCAGAAATACAATTTCTCTTCAGTCAGAGTASTATAGTAAGACTTGTACTAATCTGACTATCTGGTTTCTCTTGCCCCTGGAACATCATCTCCATTCAACACACTGAAYGGACTTGCTCTGTTAACATACCGGGCTTGTATGGCACTGTAGGCCTGCCTTATCTCAGTTGTTTCAGAAGTAGAAGTGTGTGTAGTGAAAGATGACAGAGCACTTCAAGAAAACAGTTTCTAGTACATAATCCTTTGCTCTAATTTTACTTTCCTTTTCACTTAAATGTCAGAAATAAAAAGGTACTTACATAGTTGCACATGTACCTACTTGATAAATACGTATCAAACTCATCAATGTAAAGCACAAAGTGTAAACTATCACAAAAGTAAGAATTAGGAGAACAGTAACCCGAAGCCACTGAACTATGCACTGAACTATTGCACACAGCGCAATCAACCATARATTAGAAGAGTGGGTCAGAAATAAAGACTGAAGAAAAAATCCACAATGATTTTCTTGCCAGAAAAACCTCAAATTATACATCCTTSTCTGAAGTTCTGCATTTAACTTTTTATTACTTTTTAAGAAAAGTTTAGGAATCATTCGTCTGTGTAATTAAGCTCAATGCTTATGGGCTTCAGAAACAGTATTCACCAAAAACTATGTTGTGATGCACTTTTACTYGAATGGAAACAAAAATCACACACAGAAGGAAAAATGTGTGCTCCTTAGAGTGGGGCACAAAAAAAGTCTAGAACACTTATCAAGAAGTTATCTGTAAAAGATTGGTAAAGTCTTCCAAGTTTGATTGGATAGAGTAGTAAGCCACTTTACTTTCAGAATACTGGCAGATATCCAGTCAAGATATTTAAAGAAATACTAATTCAATAATAAAGAATATTTATACATACCAGTTTTTCAATTTCAGATTCAAGATTTTGTATGCAATCAAGCTTTCTCTTACGACATCGCTGTGCTGCAATTCTATTTTTACTTCGTCTTCGGATATCATGGATACAGTCCAATTGTTCAGGAGTCAATTTATGCATTTTCAGAAAYGATTGGAAATCATTTCTGGAAAGCGAAATGATCCTCTGTGCATTAAATGGCAGTTTTACCTGGAATGTGAGATACAGTTCTGAATCAAAGGTGAAACAGATACACATAAACAGTAGCAGTTCAATCAGTTTTAAGTATTCTTTAAAATAATAATAAAATAAAATTGCAGGTTGTAAGTCCAAGAAAAGGGCAATCTGATATAGCCATCAGGTGAGGAGGATAAATCCAGGGGTTCAAGAAGATGAACTGCTGAGGCACAGGAGAAATAACTGAGTTACACTAGAGCTTCATAAGCATATTCAGAGCAATCACTCAAGTGATATGCCCTGAAAAAATAARTTATGGTGAGGTAGTATACTAAAATAGGTGTCAAGAATCACTAACATAGTCTGTTTTCCYTAAACTGTTACTAAGACTGCAGTCTGTATGCATTTTTATACCAATAGTTTTCTGCAAAAGCAGTTCGTAGTTCTGCAGAAGAAGTGCATCTGTTTAAGATGCAGAAGTCAGCTCAAGGTTGTATTTGTCTTATACTTTTTAACACTGGAGAAAGAAAGAACCAGGCTCTTCCTAGTGCACATACCTCTGAGCTACAGAAGCAGTACCTTCAGAAACATAGGCAGGTCATTAAAACTAAAACTGAAAACAACCTTTACCTTTAGAAAATAATCATCATGTTTTATGAAGTACCCAACTAAACCTTACATCTGAGTATATTAAGCAGCATGAATACATCATGTAGCTATAGCCACTTTTTTTTTTTTTGGAAGGGTGCAGGGAGGGAATCAACATTGTGTTTGTTAGGTCTCAATGGTGACATAAATAGGCAAATAAATGGGCGGAGCATTGCTCTCTGCAATGATGTTATTTACTTCTTTCTAATGTAAAGATGGGAAATGTATTTAGCTAGTTCTGGGCCTGAGCTTGGCCTGCYAACTTTCTATACTGGTTATAACTTCTACATCTAAAATTCAGTAAGGCCCTAGATCTTGAAAAGAAAAAGTAGTACTTTAAAAACTATTCAATTTTTGTGACATTAAATGATACGTCATGCACAGAATCACACTGCAGTTCTACAGTTCTAAGAACTGTGACAGAAATCATTCTATTTTCTGCATACAGTAAGCTTCATAGTATTAGATTACTTATAGCATCTGTCTGAAATGCTATCAAAGCAATGGCTTGAAGGGAAGAAGTGCCAATGATTTCTGCAGCTGGAGAAACAAATACATCCTAAGTTACAGAGAAGGCAATACCCTTAAACCAATCTTAAATACACAGTTAATGAAGCCAGTTTGAAAACAGAAATCCCATTTTGCAGGAAATACAAAGTATTAATTCCCTCCCATCTTCTCCCTTTAAGTCAGAACAAAAACATTTTGAATGATGTATAAAGCAAAGTTTAGTTCTTTCTCAAAGTTTAATTGAAACAGACAACTGCACAACCCTCCCCCCAAAAACCTCCACCAACCATGGTTCACTTGCAACCTTTTTGATAAAGTTGTTCCAGAAAAGYGTCTGAAAAGATCTATTACTCAAGCATGTACCGCTCCCCAGCTGACAAAAAATAATTTTGTAAGTCTCTGTGAATTAACTATTTGATCTTCCACATAAATCTTTGAATGGTTACCTGAAGACTGAATGACAAATGAGACTCTAAATAAGCAATCACAAGTGGCAAGAGCCTCAGAATTAGGTTTCTGAAGAATGCCTCAAAAGATAGAGAAGCAAAGAACATACAAGAATGTCCCTACCTCACAATCCTGTTCTCTTGCTGAACAGGACTCGCTGTCTCCCTCAGTGTCAGTCTCCGAATCCTCTCCCAAACTTATCACATAATTATAGGGACATTGTTCTTGTTGCTGTCCCTGAACATAGTCTCCACTGTTTATTTCAGAGCTGTTGGAGCATCCTTCRGCACTAAGGTTGCTGATAAAGGGGCAGCTGACAGAATTCAATGTTGTGAAAGTTCTTTGAGGGCAAGGTTCAGGGCTTTCACTGATTCTGATACCCAGCCACGGACACTCCGATTTTTTCCCTGAATATACTGGTTCAAAGCATTCTTTTGCTACTGCAGAGGGCAAGTGTATTTGGCAGGCTTCTGTACTGTAAATATCACTCCAGAACCCTTTTGCTAGATGTTCTGCTACTTCTCTCTCCACACTGCTTCGATCACCAGCTGATGTAATGTTAGTGGCTTCTCTAGTGCATAAATCAACCTTTGAAGATGCAGCATCCTGACTTTCAACTTTGTCATTCCTCAATCCAGTACCAGTTATGTTTTTTTCAGCTAAGACTGTGTTGCTTTGCATACCACTGAAATTCAAGTCACCATATTGCTCACATGTATGTAAAAAAGATACAGAATTAGGTCCATGAGGTGCAGTAGAGTTTTGGGGGAAAGCAGCAACATCCACTTTCTCCATAGGACATGAAACACACTGAGTCACAGAATCCCTCTTTGTTTCTTCCTTTTTCTCACTCTCATCCTCTTCCTCTTCCATTTTTACCTGAGTCTCTTCACATTTTGATACCAGCTGCATAGGCGCACGCTCCTGAGCTTTTTGTATGCTATCATTATCAGATAATTCCTTCTCAAGAAAAACTCCAATTGGTGGCACCTGAGTATCTTTAACACTGGAACTGGAGTCTGAAGTATGAACTTTGTCATTTCCAAAAGCTTTCTGGAACTTCCTATACTTTGGGCATAGGGAAGATGAGCTTGAAACGTTACCCCTTTCTAAATGTACAGGATCACACGTTTGATTAGTAGTATCTTGGAGAACAGGAGATGCTTTAACATTTTCTTCATCTTTACAGAGYTTTGTCTGAGGAGTTTGAATACATTCTTTTTCCAGAAGTTCCTCTGCTTCATCCTCTATTTCTATATCTCCATCATCCGCATTACCGATTTTAGGGTTTATTTTCTGACAACGCTGCGTACAACATTTCTTCCTGGGACAATCCTGTTGATCCGATTTACAATCCAAAAATTTGAATTTCAGAAACTGAAAGCAAGATTCCTCGATATCACGTATACCCAAAAATTCAGCACACTTGCAAACTTCAGACACATTGTCTTTATTTAAAATAAGTTTAGCTGTGTATGCAAACTGAAGCAAAGGACTAAATCCTTTAACTGTTACCTATTAAAAAAAAGAAAGAAAAGAAAAGAAAGGAAAAAGCACATTAGTATTGCCAGCTTCCTACTTGGTGAAACCTTGACCAAATCCACATTCGCCCTTCTCTTTAAGAACATACTATATGGAAAAAAAAAGAAAAAACAAGTCTCAATGTACTTCCTCTTCTACCGTATTAAGCAGTTTTGTTGCCAAGTTTTCAGTTACAGTCCAAGTGTTCAATATGGGTTTGCATAGAGAAATGCACAGAACCCATGTTCAYCTGTGAACAAATTGTGCAATACAGAACAAGGCAAAACAAGCACTCGTTGAATAGAGGAAAAATCTGCCCACACTCATTTTGAGAAAAATTTTCTGATATAACAATTCCATTCTGTATACTTTAGGAAAATTGTTTACTTTACTGTGATCAATCTTGTGAACAGTTCTGACAATATAATACTAATTACCAAAAAGACAGCTGTACACTGAAAACCAGTAGCTGGAGTTCAATTTTATAAAGATATCTTTCAAATCCAAGTTATATGTGAATTATTCTCAAACAAGATCACAGMACTTTTGGTATTTAGAAGAAAACTGTTTTGAAGAGCAATTTTTGTTATTTGCTCAGTTTCAAGCACCACTGATAGTAAARTGTTCAGAAAATGAAATTTGACTACTCGAGCTTTTGTTACTGTAGCCAATTACTCCCTTCTTATTCCCATAGGTTAAAAAAATTGAATTCAAGAACTCTACACCAAAACCAGTTACTCTGAGTTTAAAGTCTCCTTGGAGCAGGTAGATTTATTTTGAACAGTTTAGTTGTTATCATCTCAGTCTCTACTGCAGRACAAAGTTACCTCAGAGGAAGTGCAAAGGTAACAATACAGAATTTGTTTGTTACAAACTGAGCAAGATCATTTTCTATAAATGAAAAAAYTGTTAAGGAAATCGGTTGGAAAGCTGTACACAGACTGTCTCATATTACAGCCTTTAGTAAGCACAAAGCAATATTATCCACTACTACAACCCATAAACTCAAGCTCATGTTGTTACCTTCTCTTATTGGGGCGGGGGGGAGACACACTATACTGAAGAAAGCAGTATGTTAATGTATCAGCTGTATTGAATTCTTCTGCCAGCAAAGTTGCTAACTATACACTAAAATTTAATTTATGAATTAGGTCTCCCCTCTCCTCCAAAACTGTAAGTAACACGTGAAAGGAGGTTGAAGTACCTCCCATAGAGACAATTTAGCAAAAGATTTTAAACTCTTGACTTATCTGGAGAGTTCTTAAGATAGCATATGAAATATGCTCTTGAGACAGCATACTGACTACATGAATACATTAATTCATACTTAATACTATGGAGTTCACAATATAATACAAAGGCAAGCATAAAATGCAGAGTTTATCTAAGGCCCATACGCTGGCATGACTAAGTAACTTAGTCAATAAACCGTTTAGTAAATTTACAAACAGATGATGTTTATACAAGAAACTTAAAATAAATACAATGATATTTCAAAAACTGTACACTTTCCACATAAAGTAGTTCTAGAACCTCTTATTATCAAAAACTGGAAGGATCAAAAGAAGGGCTGCTCTACATTCCTTATACTTTCTCCTGTGCATCCCTACCATCTAGCTGGCTACCTTCAAACAAGATACTGAGCTACATGGACTTCTGGTCTGACTGACCCAGAGGAGTGATTTGTACAGAAGTCTTTCTTAATTTGTATTTGGGCTAGAATTCTTAGAATAAAAACAAAKAATCAAGAGAACTGACACCAAGTCTGATAATATAATATACATGAGCTACTTTAATTCCAGGAATACTTTGGTATTTCACCTTCACAAGACTGGTGCCTTTCATTTTAAACTTTAAATACTTCAGATGATTTAAAAGGTTAACAAGGTGTCAAACTATGTGATTAATATTTGCTTCTCTTAAATATGTAGCTTCACGAACTGACTCATTTCAAAATATTCAGCAGTTCCCAGAAGAGAAACTCAAGCTGCTGAATCTTAAAATGTTTTTACTAAGCGATCAGATCAAATGATTAAAAGATGAGAATCRCTGTTAGTATTTTTGCTTGTTGCTTCAGCAGATTTAGTTCTTAGGCCAGTAATGTTAAACAACACTGTTAAAAGCACAAACTTAACAGGACATAATAAGTACTATGATTATGATTTTCCTCCATTTTCTTTACAAACTCTAGTCTCTGCTCACTCAGGTTTATCATTCCTGATGCTTCGTTTTCCCCCCACTTGCCCTTCAATTTCAATATGTATTTTTTATTCTTCCAACACTGTATTTTCTCCATTACTCCAAAACAAAGTTCTCTCTTCATCATGGCAGGGGAGAAGASATTACACACAGAATGGTAGGGAGGTTGGATAAAAGGGACACAGTGGTGTTTACAGTGTAACAGACCGTGTTGTAACAAATTMATTGATCAACAGTGAATAGATCACTACAGCTCTTTACAGAGATCATGAGCCAGCCACCCTCCCTTTCCCCCTCCCTTTTTCTTTTCTTTTTTTCCTTTTCTTTTTTCTTTTTCTTTTTTTTTTAATAAAAAGCAAGAAGATTCTGGCAACAGCACCTGAAATAGGTGCTTCGCTGGCTTTGTAATGYATCTGTGGATATGCCTCCATAGACATATTATAAAGCTAGCAAAGCACCTATTTTAATGAGGTACAGGCTTTTTGAATACATCTTCTCTGTTATTAACATTCAATGTAGTCATGGGCATGGACAGACCAACAATAATCTCCTAACATCACTAGAAATAGTGAGTGATGCTTACTTTTCCTTCTGCTTTAAAAGATTCTGGCTGAGTTGTAAACAATTTACATGTTGTTTTYCACTCCAAAGCTGACTATAACCAACTGTCTCTCAGGAAAATACTGTTCATAACTTCTCAGCTATAGAATCAAACCTAAAGCAACCTATTCTCCACGTTATTGCTACTTAGGGGCACAACTGGAGCACTTATAGATGAAGAGTGAAGAACCTCTAAGTGCAGTGCTGAACAACTTAATTCTTGATTCCCACAACCAAAAACCCACAGAACTCAAGAAGGTTGAGTGGTATATGAGTTAAAACCCCCCCAACCATCAGAAACACATCACAATGTTTATGCAACATGATGTCCAATGTTCGGGGGGGGGTGAAAGCAGGATGACCTACTCACAATAATTTGTCATGTCATGTCTCCTATAACAGGACTATTCACACCTAGATAAATACTGCCTGGAACCTTTATAYGTCTTGAAGACTTCAGGCATCTAAAAATGTATTTTCTTTCCTGTGGATGACAGGTTCTAGCTTGTTCCCACTGAACAGCTCTAAATTCAGTATGACTTAATATGACAAATTTATGGAAAAAAAAACACAAATAATTGCAATACATTTTCTCAGCTTCAAAAATAAAACAATTCCAGAGATAAACTCAAGACAGAACGGGTGAAACTCAACAGCAGCAAGCCTCAGTAATTTTGCAATCCAGRAATATAAGCATAGTTTTATTTCTCAAACATATGTGTTTTGAAACATATTCATCAAAATAAATCTTGAAAGGATTGATTTAAAAGTTACAGAAGCCATGCCACTTATTTATTATTCCAGAAGTATTTCCTTTTCATATAGGCAGTCTAGTTCTACAATACCTCTCCAGCATTTGAGGACCATGCCAGATACCTGTTTTTTGTCTAACTTGGGTACTTTCAACCATGTGCACAGTTTTAGAAACAATATCCACTTAAGTAAAYGTAACTCCCATATACACTTCCCAAGGCAGCATTCCCGTATACTGAGTTTGTGAAATACACAGTCTGTCTAGCCCTTACCTTAATCAATGGCAGCCTTTCAACTTAGAAATTCTCTCCCCGCAGTTCTTAACTCTTACCTTAAGAACTACTAATCTCAGTTAAGCACCAGCCYATTGTAAAATAGAATTGAACATAACAGACTAGAAGCACTGGCAGGTAAAACACAGAAGCAAGTAACACTCACCTCTTCCGGTAAAGTGATGATAAGATCAGAATCCAACTGGCCCACAATTCTTGAAAGGAAGTAACTGCTGCAAGCTGCAAGCACAGCTTTATGAGCCCGAAATCGCTGATCTTCCACTAAAACAGTAACATCACAAAGAATATCTTGCTTTCTCTGATCATTGAGATTGAGAAGTACATTGGTACCATGTACTGAAGACTCGTATGCAAAAACCACGCTATTCTTCTCACTTAGAGACATTCTGTATCACAAGTGTTAGTGTAAGCCTCAGTGGAAAGCATGCTTCTATTCTTCAAATCTGGAAAAAAAAAATCATGCATTTAAAATCATATCCCATAGGAACATACTGAAATGTGAGCATAATAAGCAAACAGTAAAAAAATACACTGCCTGTTTTAATTATTTTTAAGAGCTAAACACTACACTTAATATTTCATACTGGTTAACACATGAATACACACTTACATGCATTTAAGATGCCCAAACCTTAACAGGTACATCCTAAAACACACATTTTACTACTAATAAATACTACTTAAGCTGCTGCAGAGCAAAAAAAAGTCTGACTAAGTCACCGTGTGTGCCTTCAGTGGTAGGATCATAGAATCAATAAGGTTGGAAGGGACCTCTGGAGATCATCTAGTCCAACCCCCCCTACTCAAGCAGGGTCAAAAGCAGTTTTTCCTCAGCAAGTGTTGAGGAATAATAATTTCACTGTAACTAAAAATTATTTAAGCATTTATTTTTCAGTATATTCTGATGCCAGTACTACAGAAATGTAGACAGAAACAAAACCAAGATGCTTTAAGCCAAATTTCATCAAGATGCAATACAAGCTATTTGTGCTCGCTGATTCAGCCAGTASAGATTAAGGTATTTGTGTTCCATCTTCTTTCAAGAGAGTTTGTCTGCTAAATGAAGTTTGCCTTTACTTACATCAGTTCTCTTTTTTTCCACCTGCCTTTAATTCTCTAATGCAGTCTTTTTCTCTTCTGCTCAACACTGTCATGCTTGCTAAAGTTTGTTTTCATAACAGACCACTGATAAGATCACCTGGCAATGAAATTCCTTTTGCAAGAAAGCAAAGTTCTGAAATAACACTATTTATTGGATAATAAAAGTTATACAATATTTAAAACTTTGAAATAAACTCATATATAAGTGCCCTGAAGCAATTCCTGAACTCTCAGTATTTGAGAAAAGAGCTTGGGAGAAGACAGCCCTTTTATAGAAACCAGAGTCTAGAAACACTTAATTCCACTCTTCACATTTTATTTCTATATTCCTACTTTGGGGGGAGGGGGGATGTCACAATAGATTGAGCATTTCAGTTATTAAAAAAAAAAAAAAAGAAAAAAGCAAGCAAGTAAGCACGCACAGTAAGAAGTGTTCTCAGATCTAATACTTGATCAAGGGACCATATAATTGGATCTGGAACTGTCCTACCAGGAAAATATGATGTTACTGGGAACAGTAGTGTATTAACAAATTGAACATTTAGAGATTACACTGGACTATTTTACCCAAGAGTTACTATAACAGAGCTTGGTTGTTGAGACTCACTTTAGCTGACACAAGACTACCTAATCATTATATTGCTCAATAGTTTGCTATGATATGTCAGTTCCCAACAACAATAAACTTGTAGCCAATGCAAATCTTCATTTTTTAAACATGGGAAAGCTTTCACAATTGGGAAGAAAGAGGCTATGGGCATTTTTACATATACTGAGGGGAAGAGAGAAAAAAAAAAATAGAAGAACACACCAAATATCCCGCCAGCTATACTGTCTCTGTCACAGTATAGCTAGACAAGAAAAAGTTCCCTGGTGTGACATTTCCAGTGGTGATAGTAGCATAGACTAGTAATGTATCTGTAGCAGTCTGGTCTCCAGTGAAGTACAGAGTATCAGCATTATTTTCATTTCCCATTTCTAATGGAATACTGAAGAGTAAAAACAAATACTTAGAGTGTAACACACATTAACATGCTTAATCTGACAGAAGGTTGTATTTCCAAATGTAAAGATTTCACCAAGTTATATCAGGACTATTTTTTACAGGATAAAAGGTTTTTTTGAGCTATCTGAAATACAAAATGCAGAAGATAGAAACTTTTTAAAAAATGCTTCCTTTTAAATTTTGAAATGCTTAATCCTATCTGTTTTCTTTGTAAAAATCTAATTGCTATCAGATCTAGTAAGGAGATAAATCAAAAGGAAAAGCACCAAGACTGAAAATGCTCACGAAAAGAAAAATCATCGAACAGTAAAGGGAAAAATTTAACCACTGTAAGAAAATTAAAACAGTTTAGAGAAGTACTGGCAAAGGTCAAATTGGTGAATGTCTTAACTCTGTTTTCTAATTGTGAAATAAAGGCATGCCCCTGCATTTATGCTAGTATTTATCATGGAGACCAACCAGGCTTTTCATGGTGTTGAAGCACAAAATACAGCTATCCGTAATCCTGTTCTAAGTACACTCACAGGAAACACAACCATATATTATAATAGATCTTCATTCCACACAAGACAGAACATCTCTTCTGTAAACTATTTTTTTTCTACTCTTTAACTATTACCCTAGAGCACTTAGAAATTATTTAATTAATTCCATTTATAGATGGACAAAAAGGGTAAAGGCATAAAGTGGACAAAATAATTGAGCAGTAATGTTTAAAGCAGCTTGACAATTTGAAAGTTCATACTGCAACTCTTCCCCTGGCAGAGACCTCTGTAGGCTATACGGTTGTCTGTTTTAGATAATTTAAGCTTCTACAAGTTTTGTCTTTTAAGCTTTTTTACTTAGATGATTTATTTGAAAGCAGCAAGAAGCTACAGAAAAGAAAAAAGGACATTCAAAACAAGGATAACAAAAMTATTTTCCTGGAAACCAGACTAAAGCTCCTATTCTACTATGCTCTCATTTTAAAATGAATGTTCAAGAAAGAACCACTAAAAATAGGCACAGATAACTCGTAAAAAAAGTACCCCAAGAATCAACAGACTACTGTATATTTAAAGCACTGTTAAAAGTTGACTGTGTCAACTATCAACCAAGCAGATGAACACAAAAGAAGAAAAAAATATATTCAAGAATATTGCTCAAGGTATTTAATATAGCACGATTACCATCAAAACTAAGAAGAGTCCAAAAAGATCTTCCAACGCTTAAAATAGTGCTTAAAAATGCAGGCTGAAAGAAGAAACAATATGAAAGCACACTAACTACAACTCCACACTTAATGGAAGAGAACTAGTATTGTCAATACTAGGGCATTCTCAAATACCTCTCATGTGAAATTCTGGACACATTATAACCTCAGTTTTGAAAAAAGTATATAAACATATTGTACATATACACTGTGTGTGTGTGTGTGTGTGTGTGTGTATAAAAATCTCCAAAAGGAGTACTTGCAGCTGCATGAATTAAGTTCTACTTTGTTGTGTATAAAGCATAAAGCTCCCTTTATCAGACAGTGAATTTGAGATCAAAAAATGTTTTGCCTAAGGGCAAAAATACTTTCTCCTAAGTACTGAGTATAAAACTTCACCCTGAATTATCAAAGTGAAGTGGYACTCATTTTTCCCCCTGCTAGCATATGACTCAATGGGAAAAACTACATCTAACAARTATCTGTAAAATTACCACATCTTCAGTAGATTTAAACATCTCTATTTTAAACTTAATATATGTATTTTATTTTTCCCAAGAATACACAAGAATCTTACTAGTTTAACAGAAGTTAAGAACACTAAAAAGGGAATAGCAGTTTCTTTAAATACACAGTGTAAATATCAGAGCAAGATGCCTATCCAGGTTCACTGGCAAATACAGACTCATTTTTTCCTCACACATCTGAAGTTTTTCATTAGTTTACATTACAGACATGGAGGTAATTGCCAAGTGTAAGTTACTTTAAGTAAAATTGGATTTCATATATGTTCATGTGATTGCTTACAATTGGTAGAAGTTGCTCCTTACCTCCTTGTTGACTGCAGAATAAAACAAGTTAGTTAAATGATCCTCTAAAGAAGGGACTGAGAGTGAAGGAAATGGAGGGAAGTCACTAAAATGCAGTTCTTCAGGTAAACCATAAAGTCTCCTCATGTGATGCTAGAAGAGTATATATATGTATATACTCCAAAGATAACACAGTCATTATGGTTGAGCTCAGATAAAGATATAAGGAACTGTTGTCACTAAGTTACAGAACGAATAGAATTATAGATAATATTATCTTGGAATAGATAATATAGGAGTAGGAACACATTACTAGAACAAACTCATAACAGTGTGATGTACTTCTCACCCATAAGCATGGCACAAGATAAATTAACTAATTTTCATGCTCAAGTAGCACTACTACAACAGAGGAGATCCTTCGATGCAAAAGTCTGTACTCAAATTAATATCTTATGGTAAACAAGGAAGCATTAGGCCAGAGGTGAGGCTCTGAAGCACTAGGTTGTCACTGAAGCCTCACAAAAGCAAGCACAGAAACCACCTTACTTCCACACACTTATGATGGAGCAAAATAACTGCTTGATGAATGAAGTATAGTCTCCTAAGAAAATTCATACTACTAAAGAATCTAGGAAGAGTTTTGTACTGCCTTACCCAATAAGTCTTCCTAGGAAATCACTCCTACAAGTCAGAATTTGACAATGACAAGTATCATTTTCTCAAGTATTTAGTACTGAATAGTATTCTTCTCATTACGCAAAAAAATAGCAAAACACACAGAACACATTCACTCAAACAAATATTTGCTTTTTCTGTTGAGCTCAAACTTTGCAATTAAATTAAAAAAAAATCTGTATTGTGGAATAATACTTGCTAATAATGCCTAATAATTTTACTGGGGAGAAGAGGCAAGAGGGAAGGTTTAAGACTGTGGTTGCAAAAGATGGATGACATGAATGGCTATCCCATTCAAAGTGGCAATTTATATATCTTGCCAGAAGCAATAGAGTATGGATGCTAAAACAGTATTTGAAACCTAAAAACAATAAAGTAACTATACCACCTATCAGCTCACTGCAAATTTTAACATCAGTAGCCATTAGGTTCAGCACTTATCCAGATGTCACCAGGTAACTACCAGAAACCTCAGCTTTTCTGTACAAAAAGATGACTTCTAAAATGTCAACGCTCTGTCCACAATATTTTATAATGAATGCTAAACATACAGAATCATAAACTGAACGGACAAATAAACACAATACATTAAATCTTAAAGTCTAAAAAAGTTATTATTCAATGCAGTGAATGAATATTAAACAGATTATTTTGCATCAGTTTAATTAACCCCCTCCAAATGCCATACAGTTTAATACTAAGCTTTTCAATAACTTACAGATAACACACATGCTTACAATCGTTTTACTGTATATTGCATTGCTCTTTTTGAACTGAAAAGACAGAAATAAGTTGGAGAAGTCTTTGCCTATGACAGCTGCCAGGAACTACCACAGAAAAAACTTAGATGAAAAACAGGATGGTTAACACACAGGTAAATTCAGTGCTCTTCAGTYTGTGTTCAAACAAACTGAATTTAAAAGGAAAAAGGTGAGAGATTTCAGAAAACRGAGAAACATGCTTTACAACTAAAGAGAGTATCAGGCTGGTTGAAGCTGGAAAGATCCATTGCTAAACCTAGAAAAAAAATCCTAACTAGAAAGAATGAATGAGTCACAGCAAAGTCTCAGAGCCTATGGAGCTTGCTTAGGGCAAACAGCCAAAAAATATTAAAATGGCACTTAAAACAGACAGAGGATTGAGACAGCAAACTACTGTCATTTCTGCTTTATTTACGATACATTTATGATTCATTTACCAAGTTACTTCTGCACAAGGTAAGTTCAAGTGTTTCAAATGTCCTTAAAAACAATAAAACGAGCACACAAATCTATGGAAATCAATGATGCGTGCACTTCACTATCCGTAAGGCTAGTTCCTTTAGGAAAGATGTAGCTGGTTTGCTAAACTGACAATCTGAGCACTTGGGGGTAAAGCTAAGGACATGGGGGGGAGGGAGGGAGGGAGGAAAGGGGGAAAAAATGCAGTGTCTAATTTTCCTCTACCTCAGTGGGAAACCAGAAGCATTCATTCTAGCAAGCATCCAAGCCTAACGAATGTCCATGAAAGGAGAATTCAGACTCACTTTCAAATAAAACACAGGACTGTAGTTAATTTACTATCAACTTCAGTAAGCTTAATAGCAAGGGGATAATAGTAATTTTAAAAAAAGCTCAAATTAACTTTTGATTCTTTAAGCTCTGCAAAGATAACCATAGTCTTAGCAAGAATTAAGCAAATATAATGAGCTACAGAAGTTATAGCCTATGAAGCTGAAGTCAGTGTTTTCTTGTAAAGAACAAAAAGAGCTTTTTATTTATTCAAATGGTCAATAAATCCATTTCAGAGATGCCTAAACAGAAGAGTTAATCTTTTCTCCTAGACTCAGGTACCAATTTTGTGGCTCTACTAACAATCAACCCATTCTAAAAGCATTCTTTTTTTCTTTAAAAGATATCACAAACTTTCTGTAAATGATCCAGGACTGAGTTACAGAATTTACTAAAAAGCACTGAACAAAACTAGTTCCTTATTCTTCGAGGACTCAATGGGCAACCATCTACTAATACATACAGGGTATCAATCCTCTGCAATAATCACAGTAATTTTCACATGCATGTATACAAGTAAAATTCTTGAAAGGAGCAGAGTGAGGTTCCTCTGCGACAGTTCCAGAACACAGGCAGGACACCTTCCAGCTCACCGTTGTCTGAGCTAGTTGAATTTGGATATGCAGACGCAAATTCAGTTTGGATGATTATCACAACAAAATTAACAAGATTAATTCACCATCACATAGTGTTCACTGACAACAGACAATAAAGGTCTGCTCAGTAATCTTATCAACCTACTCTTTAAACTCCTAAACAGTTGATAAGAACATTATAGAGGAAAAAAATAGCTTAAAAAACCCCAAACAAGAACAACAACAAACCTCTTCTCCTGACACCAAAACACTCGTATATACACACAAACAGAAACTGGATGCTATTCTTAACTTTTGTGYGGATCTCTTGATAAGTGACTTTCAGCAAGTCACTTATTTCCCTCAGTTTCTTAGGTGAATGTTTACATTCACTCTCTTCTATGAAAAGTTCTGTCATCCATAGTYATCCCTTTGTGTATTACGTCTATCATTTACTACTGCTAAAACAAGATGACTAGATATGAAACATTTCATTCAAAATACACGATAAAGGTTTCTTTTTTCCTGAAGTTTTATATCTGTGTCCTTCCCCCAACTACCTCTCCTTTTAAGGAAATAAAGTTATGTTACAGATGAATGCCTAGGGCAGTTAATAGCTGCTGATTCATTATGTTATGCTGACAAGGCATGAACAAGCATTTTAGTGCTTGCTTTCTTCATCTTTAGTTCAGAAAGGTTTTAAAGGAACAAAGTGATTAAAACCAATAAAAAAGTTAGCTCTAATTCATAAAAGCAATACTTTCTCCTCTTAAAAAATAGGACTCATCTTTAGATGATCAGCACATTCATAATTGAAATTCCAAATTGTATTCTATGTTATTAGTCTAAACACCTGGGTAGTATTGCTATCACAGCTAAATTACATAAATAAATTTTTAAAAATTGTGTGCTTCTGCAACACAATTCATACCACAGCACTTTGACTCTTGTCAAGCCACAAGTGAGAATTAAAAAAATAAATATATAAAAGAAAACAACAACAACAAAAAAAAAAACACAACCAGGAATTTGAAGTCTGGGAAGTTACAGATCTGCACTGAGAGTCCTAATTTATCTTCCAGGCGTTAAGCCTTAAGAGTCACTTTAAAAAAAATAATAATAATTTACAAGCTATRTAAGAACTCAAGGGAAAGAAAAAGTTTGTCAAATTATATCATCACAGAAGTTGTCCACAGAGTAAAAAGTTTTGAACAGCTTATCTGGTGAGATGATATCAAGTAGTCCATACCAAAGCCAGTGAAAAAAAAAAAAAAAGAAAGAAAAAATTATTTTTCAGTTTAACATCACTTCAAGGACAACTGCTTTAAATGTCATCAAAYATCATTTTTTCAGAGATAAAAATCACTTTGTAGTGTTTGTTTTTTTCAGTGTAAAAAAAATTACTGTGAGTGAACGGATTTCAGAGCCTCATTTGCAACAGAATCCCACCAGTTGCAATCCTTCATTTCCACTAGTACTCAAACAACAATGTACAGAGTTCCTGAAGACATGGTTTACCTCAAAAAATTCAAGAAGTATTAGTAAAAATTGATTTTTTTAATGAGAACTAGGTTAGATCATAAAATGTTTATTTAGGATAAGAGGCAAGTTAGCATAACATAAAGCATGCACAGCTAACGTCTACTGTCTACTCCTGCCTTTGCTTAAAGGACAAACACCTTTGCATTTATATCTACATATTCTACTCCTTGCCACAGTTAAACTAACCACACAAATTATTTTAACATAGATACTTGAGAATGGATTCTGATAGTCAGTAAAAATATTTACAAAGAATAGTAAGTTAACTGTCTGCACTTCTAATGGATCTTAACCAGACTTAAAAATAGGCAAGAAGCAACATGAAAGAACTGAAAAAGCAAACATATTGGCAAGTCAATGAAAATACATTTCAAAGAACGAACTCCATAATGTTTGTGGTATTAGCTTTGTATCTCCTCTAACTTGTTTCCACAACTGCTTTTTCCTGCAGCATGTGAAACTGAAACACAGTTCTAAGATATTTCAGAAATAAATCAGAAGAACTTCAGAAACACTTCTATGAAACAGAAAAGCATACGTATATTTATTCAGAATTAATAGTATTTATATAATAAGAAAAAAAAAAGATGCAGAAGAGCCAAATTCAAGGGGTAACATTTTAGTAAAGACCTCTTTCAAATCACATAATGTTTCAGTTTTCCCATCAGGAAACTATAGACCATTTCCTATCTCACACATGCTGTTAAAAGCCACAGCCTTACAAACTCAAATGTAAGGAAGTATTTTTGGTATGGGACCATACTAAACATCTAGGTTAAAAGGGGTGTAAGCAGGAACAGCAAACGTTATTTACTTATCACTTATCAAAGTACTAGCCAACAGGCCAAAATCAGAATCCAAACTCCTACAAACATTCTCTTTAGAGCTAGAAGAAGCAACTCGCAAAGAAGTTTTCTCAATGTAATTCTAAAGACTACTTGAATAAGATCTGCATTCTCAACTGAACGCATTTTGGCTGCTTCTTCTGTCCAATGTATTTCTCTACTGTTTCCAAAGTCAATCTGCCCTTCTTTTTAAAGCTTCAGTAGCTGACCAGTCAATTGAGCATTACTCTGACCTGCCAGCTTATGTTTAGACCAACTACTGTTCACTAAAGATTTCCCTTGATACTACCTAGCAAGAACAAATTCTTCCTCCACCCACAAAAATATCTTAACTGAAAAATACAGAATACTGCTAGAGATTAATAAACTTYTGTGACATTGCTTACGATTTGTTACAGCCAAGTGAGCCTTTCAGTGACTCCCTACAAAGCATTAATCTCAGAGCTGGATGGAAGCAGGGGAACTGCAAGGGGTCCTAATGTATTATAAGTACTTAGGGCATACCAGGATGAATTTACACAACTTAATAGTTACCTCAGCAGTTATTTTTTGCTCACCTGAGATTTTGTCTCAATCCACTTCTGCATCAACTAACATGTTAACCATATTTTAACTTAGGGTTGCATGTAAACAGTACTCATGATATAAAGGTAAATACTGCATAGGATTTTTCAGTTCCTAAAACTTCTTCTGCCACCGAAAGGTTTGTGAACTCTAATGAACAACTAAAATGCCAGCACTCAGATATAAACAAATCATTTGACCAACCCACCATGCCCTCCTCTTACATCAAAATGCCCAGTGAAATGAGAAAGACAGGTCTACGATTACCAGGAAACCTAAGAGGAATTTATTAGAGTACTTCTCATTTTATAAAAACAAGGATAAAATAAATAAATAAATAAACAAACCCACTCTTGAGTTACCTTTTCCTAGGGCTAAGTTATCCGGGACTCACACTACTCATATAAAGCAATCTCTGTTCTTCTCATAAAGATATCTCTAGTCTATCTCCACAGACAGTGGCACATCTAAATGAATGTATATACTTTTTAATATTAAAAAAATTCTAATAGCAGAAAGCAATGACAGAATAATGTGTTGTTCTTCACAGATATAATCAACCTCATATATATTGTATTTTATTAGTTTAAGATTATTATTGCTCAAAGTATCTTTAGTAAAACGATTTTAGAACCTATTAAGCAAATAAGTATCTATTACCCCAAGATCTTGCACATTTTTGAGTATAAAATACTCAATTTATACTCAATGTATAATTATATATACAAACACAGAAACACACTCTCAATATAAAATACTCACTAGTAGATGCAACCTGAACTTTTATATTACTGTTCTWGTCAGAATCAGAAGAGTTTGGTTCTAAAGTAAATTTCCCAGACACCTTACTTACTGTAATTTTGTTCAAAGAATGGTCTTGGGCTAGAAAAAAATGGGTTCTTTGGGGATGAAATTCAACTGGAAAACATACTCCAGAAGAACATCTAAAGATCCACCAGAGATGGCTTGAAGCAAAGCCTTTCAAAAGGTATATAATGTGGATATTCTGTTTTCAGGAACAACTGTTTCTCCCTGCAAATGTGCCATTTTCAGGTCCTGGTATTTGCTATTACACACACATAGCTTTACTCGTATACATAACAGAGCAAGAAATTATGCTGCTTAAATCACCCTTAAACTCATAAGCCACAAAATAAAATTTGGATCATCTTAGGAGCTTTAACTTGGACTCACCATGTTTGGTAGCGTGATTCTCACTTGTTTTCTCTTCAGTATGGCATATTATTTTGAGGTAAGAGACTACATTACTAGAGTATTCATTGTACTGTGTAACCTTAGTTTGCAGTTTTTCTTCCTATATTACAATTACTCCACTACTAAATCATTTTTCATGCACCTTCCTCACACGCCTCAAATTACATTTCAAAAGTTACTACATAATCATATACAGATTATAGAGTTATCTTTGACTGCTACAATGTTTGCTATTCTTTTTATTATATATTCAACACGTGTTTCAGAGGCCCTGGTTGTGTATGAATTTAGGATTACTGTCATATTAACATACTGGAAATGGAGAACGTAAATATAATGTGATAGAAAAGCAAGTGACGATTCTTTTACAACTACTTCATTTTCAACATGCCCCAAAGCGTGCCAAGGATTTCACAGCACAGAACAAGACAGACAGGATTTAGATCTCTTTGTTTACAGTCTGAAATAAATCTTCCTCGGCTTCCACGAAGGGTAACAACCACTAAACACACAAGATTCATTTTTCGCCTAACACAGCTATCACTGGATTTCCAGCGCTGCGGAGCTGCCCCTTTCACACAAGGCCGGCGAGTGCAGACGGGGAGAGTCACGCCTGTGTCACCAGAGCGCACGGCCACATGGGCACCCGCTAAAATCGGGAGAGTCACTGAATAACGATCCGGAGCCCGAGCCCACAGCACAGCGGCGTTTGGCGCAGCGCCGAGCCGGACTTCGAGGGGGTGGGAGTGTGTGTGTGTGGGGGGAGGGATACCTGAAGGTACGGTACTGTCGGGTCGTGGGGCGGAGGGACAAGGCCGCCGCCCGGTGCCCAACGCTGCCAGGGAGCCGCCGCCCAGCGCCGCCCGCCCTGCGCCGGCCTGACGTCCCGGCGACAGCGGCGGGGCCGCCACCTTCCGCGCCGCCCGCCGCCCTCGCCCTGCCTCCGACAGCGCCCGCCCGCCCCGCCGGGAGACGGGCCCCACTACTCCGGCCGCACAGCGCGGGGGGGTGGTGGGGGGAGACAGGGACTAATACCGCCGCGACCCCCCCCCCTTCAGCCCAACGGCCAGTCCCAACGGGCACCGAACGGCCCCGCGCCGCTCACCTCAGCGCCGCCCGCTGCCCCCGCGCGCGGCCACCGCCACCCGTGCGCCGGCGGGTGGCCGGACGGCAGCCGCCTTCGCCGCCTTCCTCCTCCCGCTCCCCCTCACTGGGCTGCTCCTGCCACAGAGGCTGCGGCCCGACTGCGGCGAGAGCAGTCAGGTGACTCTCAAACAACATTACTCGCCTTGCCGCCCCGCTCCCCCTCGCCCCTCCCGCCCCTCTCCGCACCCCGCGCGCTGATTGGACGCGGCGCTCCCCACCGACGCGCAGCCGCCCACAGCG
>NW_028185373.1:2240612-2367373 GCF_003343005.1 Rhea americana
TGGGCGCCCGGCGCCCCGCGGGGAGCGGCGGTCGCCTCMTGTGCCGCCTCGCACGGGGGCAGCCGGTGTTTCGCTGGGGGAACAGTCTTGTTCTAGCTGTGTGGTGGGAAGTGTGTGCTGGGAAACGCTGCCGGTTAGCAGCCTTGGTTAGCAGTGTGATTTTTAACGTTTTTGATCCCGGGAATGTCAAACTGACATTTTTCAAAGCCACCGGCCTAAAGCAAGTTTTTTGCTGGTATGCTTTCTTCGCTTGCTGAGCGTGCTAAAACACTTTCTGATAGTGGAAGCTGTGCTGGAAGTGTCCCACTGAGAGAGCTTTCCTAGTTTAGGCCTGRTTTGTCAGCCAGCTATCAAGGTCTGTGCTGTGCTATGCAAGAGGAGATAAGATGTCAAGTAAGGCAAAAAAATACCTTGGAGTAAGTTTGCCATGAAGAGATAGCCTTCAGCTAGCAGCGGTCAAGCTAATGCTAGAACTGAAACCAGTGTGGTGTTACTGTTGAGCTAGCAGCTCTTCTGAAAGGCAAACTAGGATGCTTGGGGCTGTGTGGATATAGCTTTCCTCCTGAAAAACATACTGCTTTCGGGTCTTGCGTAGTATTTTTGTGCAATGCCATGTGCATGTACAAACTCAGCCTAAGCTGTTCTAAGGATATTTGTAGGGTGTGTGTTACCCTGGTCAGGATTGGAGAATTTCCTAGACTTTGCTAGATATTTGTCCACTTCTCCAGAGCAACTTGGAGCAAATGTAAGGTCTTTCTTACAGCTACAAATAGCCAGGGGGTAGCTTCCTCTCCCCAGTATCATCTTAAAGGGAAATGCAAAGAAAAAATTACTGCTTATGTTCCTGAGAAACAAAAAAGTGGAAAGACTCAACTCTTATATATTAAAAGCAAGTAAATTCTCTGTTGGACAGATGAGAAGTGGGTGAACTCCATGAACCCTGTTTATTCAAAGGTGTAACTGAAGGCAGCCTCCTTCCAGAAGCTGCATATCCTGAATAAAACATTAACGATAGCAGTTKTGAATGATGCTGCCAATAATATGAGTAGGAATGAGCACTGCCATTTTGATGTTTAGGGTTCAACAATTTAGTTTACGTATGAATTACGGGATTGCATTCATGCCTCATAAATACAGAACAAGACTCTGAGAAATTTCTCCGCATTATTTTATCTCTTCTGCAAATGTTGGGGGAAGATACAAACAAGATCTTCCTGGTAATTTTTGACAGTGTTAGGTATGTGTAAAAGGGGAAGGGAGTTCCATTCATGTTTGGGCATAATGGCTGAACTTGCCTAACTCGGATAAAACTATACAGAAAAATCTGTTCAAGTGAGTGTCATTTTTAGAAGCATACTTTTATCCATTACTTTTCCCATACCTGTAGCAATACTGCTTTTTAAAAAAATTACTGTTAGAATGGTAAATCTAATTTTCTTTATTTCCAGTGCCCAGGCAACTAGAAATTAATCAGCTCAGCGGTCTGAGAGATCTGCAAATCTGATTGATTTAACCTTGGGCAGTGAACTAACAAACCCTTGTACACAAGAACAGTTTCATTTTCACTGCAAATTAAAAGGAACTTTTCTATAGCTTTTCTTAATAGTCATTATACCAGATTAAAACTGATATCAGGAAATCTCTTGTTTATTGTTTCTTTTGTTGGCTTAAGAGAGTTCTGAATGGGATATTTATTTATTTATTTATTTATTATTGGTGAGTGGCTGCATTTCATCAGGTAGGCTTCACTGCATATTGGCTCATTTCTCTGATTCCTTCAATCTAACTTTTGTGAGATGTATTCTGTTAATATTTCTTTGTTTCCACCCAAAATGAAAGTGACAAGCTGATACACTGTAGAAGTAGATCTGCAACCATACCCTGCGTAGCAGTTCCAGATCACTTACTCAAGGGTTTTCACTTTCTCCAGGTCATGGAAAGTCACAGTACTTAGGCTGTAAATTGTACATGCAGATGGAAAAGTCTGCACTGTAAAAGCTGTCTTTTCCTTGATCAGCAACATCCAAAGTATCCATTGATTCAAAGTATCAATAGATACTGCATCTTACCTGGATTTGTACCAGGCGAAAGTCAGTCTGTTCTTTTTGTTAACACCTGCTGTAGGCCTGGCACATAAACTTGAACCATCCTCCAAAGTGACACGCTGTTCATTGCTTTTACATATTCTTCAAGAATTAGCCCTTTAATATGGGCTAATATGACTGAGTACCAGTTGTCTTGTAACTGACAATCTTCAAAAAAAAAAAAAAAAAAAAGAAAGAAAGAAAAAAAAATGTGAATAAAGTAAATAATCTTTACTCTGTTTGCTGTACACAAGATTTAGTTAAGTGATGTTTTGTCTGTTAAGGCCTGCACTAAGTGGGAATATATACCTATATGATCATCCATACTAAAGGCCATGACAAAAAAACATGTTGCACATAAAGCACACTGGAGCTGATGGGGCAAAGGAGAGTATCAGGTCAAAAGAGTTGTTGAAAGAACCTAACACAGCAGTGTAAAGTATGTGACTAAACAAGGAATGGAAGGTTTAAAAATACGTGTTGACTTAAGAGCAAATCTGAATCTTCAGTTACTAGTTTAAAATTATGATATTACTTTATTTTACAAATGATCTTTGTGAGCAGTCTTAGAAGGAAGTGTGATGCTTTTTAGGTAAGAAAGATCCTCCATTAGAGTGAAGGTTTGCCTTACAAGTTTGACATTCCATTCTGCTACTTTTCCATGCAATTCCTCTGTCAAATTTGTCCACATGCATTTCTCCTAAAGGTAGAAGTTATCTCCATTACTTTGTACATTAAAATAACCTCTCTTTAACAGTTCTTTTCATATGTAACAACACTATTATTATTCCTTTGTTTATACAACTCCTGTATTTTGAGTAAGGATTGATAGTCCCAGTTTGCAACTATATCTTAAAATGAGCATGTGAGAGGTTTGTAATCTCACGCATGCTTTAGTAAAATCACAGGTAGTGAAAGGAGGGTGTAGTTCTCTCTGCCATTCATATGAAGAGTGTATTGTGCAAAATTCCGGGACTTTCAGTTTTGATAGAGGCTAGTAAAATTTTCCTTTTGTAACTGTCTGATAACTGCTTTCCACCTTGCTAACCAAAGTGTCATTACAAAAGAACACAAGCAGTTTCTCAGCAAATAAATTCATGAAACAAATGTTTGATAATATTTTCCCTGAAATATCTTTTTTGCTTGAGATTTGGATACTACCAGTTCTTACATTTTTAGTAATAAAATATTTTGAATTTTATGTTTTTAGAGTTGCTCCTTATATTTTCAGTGATCTGTAGTTCTCATACCCTTACACATGTTGGTAATTCCCAATCCACCGTACTTCAGATAAGAAGAAAGCAGCTTAAGGAAGACTGTTCAGGTCATAAAATTTGAGTTACAAAAACACCTATTCTTAAATTTTAAGCCTAAGCAGAAAATTTACATACATACCATTAGACTAAGAGGATTTTTTTCTGATATTACACTTAAGATTCCTGTGAGGGAGCAGAAGAGGGAAGAAACTAATCAAAACAAAAAGAACTCTTACTTTGGCTTGAAAATTGGCTACCAATTGGACCACACCCGCAAATAAAGGATCTTCGGCTCTTGTCCTCAATTCTAAGGATGATGCAATGCTGACTCCCCACACAATAGAGAATGAAATTATGGTGTAATAGCTTGTTGCTCACTCACAGTCAGACTGAAGAACTGAATAAGTACTTTCGTCATTGAAATTAGACGCAACTGGAGAGAGGAAAAATAATTAAAAAAAGAGTCCCTTTTTTTTTTTCCTAAAAAAGAGAAGTAAAACTAGCAAAAAAAGATCTGTGAGCTAAGCTGAAAAATAAGGAAGTAGATCTTCCTGCATATGAGGAATAGGTGTTTTAAAGATTAAACAATATATAAATTGAGATTATAAGTGTTCACCAAAGCATTCACATAATTAGAAGAAAACAGAGAATAATGTCCTGTTAATTTTTTGGCAACAGAATTATTTTCTGATACACTGAAGGCATTAATGGGATTTTAAAGTCTATTATATAACGTGCTTGTATTTCCTTGAGAAGCATGGCTATGACTATYTCTTTGCTAGTGTCATTTACTGCCTCTGGCACAGCGGATGCCTCAGCCTCAACTAATAGTGACTAGTAGTGGCTACTAGTTGTGGCTAAACTGCACTGAGTCCTGGCTAGTCTATGTTGGGTAATGGCCCAGAGAGATCAAGTGTATAATCTTTAGAGGTTAGTTGTGTTGGATACTGGTGCAGCCTGAAATAAGGAATGTTGTAGGACATCTTTAATACTGTATTTCATCTTCTCTACCCTTCCCCTCAGTTCCTGTGCTGAACCTTGATTCATACCATAGAAACTTGGCTAGTAAATTCTCCAGAGGTAAACTGTGATGTATCTCAAGTCTAAAGGTGAGATTCATCCCACCTATCTTTAGCCATCTAAATTTTAGCTGTCTAGTCTAAGCTGCTTATCTAGGCTCCTCTGCAGTCAATGGAACTAGATAGACATCACCACAGGATAATTTTTCCCTTCCTGTGGTAGGAGGGTGAGACAGATGTGATAAACACCTTTTGGAGATACCTGTCTTGCTCCTTTGTCTGTGGTAGGAACATACGTAATTAGGTTAGATCAGATGCATAACTTGTAGAGGACTACAAATTAATTGAATCTGTGTCTCAGTATGTACTTTACGGGGTTCTGGGATAGGAATGCTCGGTAACAAAAGTGCTGTAGAGTTGTAGGAAAAAAAGCACGTGCTAAAGGTCAAACTCCTTCCTTTTACAATGGAACCTCAAATTTTTTAGGCTGAGCAGGACACTTATTTCAGTGCCAAAAGAGGGCTTCTGTCTTTGGCCCCTTGCCTACTCTGTAACGGACTGCTTAGGCATACTCAATGAAACCAGCATTTCTGGTCATGAGCCAAATGAGTACAYGGATCACGTACAGTAAAGCAGGTGTAGTAGATACGGTGCTGTCCTGGGCACATTAGTTTTACGTGCATAGATTGCACTGCATATGCTCGGTAGGTTGAGGCTTTCCTGGAAACACTGATCGTACTATCACAAGYGGTTCAGTAAATCTATGCGTGTGCAGCAATTCCAGTATTTCCCTGGAGGAGGAGATTCTATGTGCATACGTAGAGCATCTGAATTGGCTACGTGCAAGGTGTGCGTGTGTGATGGCAGATAAGAGAGAGGGAGTGGAAAAAGATCACAACTGGGATGGGCCTGCTGTTGTTGGAACAGTTAATGACCTGCTTCTAGTGTATTCCTGCACTTGTCAACACCAAGGTGTGTGCCACGAATGACCTGTGGGTAACTGCTACCCTCAATTCATGGGTCAGAGGCTGAAGATCTTACTGTGTGCCAATCCATGTCAAATATAAYTTCTGTTACATGGAAAGTAATCTCATTTACACTAAAGTTAATGAAAAACAAACCACTCCCTGTGAACTTGCAAACACAAAAGATATTTTTTAATCAACACTTAAGCTACATTTTCTAACTGTAAATCTAGCTATCAAGTAGCTGTTATAGAATGTAGTGTATTTAAGTGACTAAAAACTTCASTTACGGCTATGTCAATATGCACAAGCTGAAAAACAGACTCTTAGAATGACGTTTTAGAAATCTTTAAATAAATTAGTTTAGAAAATGTAGTTTCCCTCACATTTTATTCCAAGTATGTAAATGAAGCAGCAGAGCAAATTTATTTCCATACTGCCTTTTGCTGTATKTATGTGGTACTGTTCTAATTCTTAAGAACACACAAGCTTATTTTTTACAGCTTCTTGCTTATGAAAGTCTTTCGTTCATTCTGGGAAAACATACTGTCAATCACAGGAAAATATTTTTAAGTTCCCTCTTTATAAAAAGAGGAAAAAATGGCTTTCATCTGGAAGTGCATACTATTCTATTAGACTTTCCTTTAAAAATACAATTATAAAAGTGATTATCTTAAATCTAAAGTTGCTATGGTCCAAATTCTCATCAAAGCTTCTTAAATTGAAAGGTAGCCTCTTGCTTAAAACTGATATTTTTTGGATACTATTTTAAAAACCACCAACCTTAAAATAAATAATAATATTCCTATAAAAAAATATGGATTTTTAAAATAATTTTGCATCAAAAGAGTGAGAACTTTTGGATTCTTTGAGAGGGTTTATAAAACACATGTAAACAATGGCAAAAAGATGAGAAACGTGAAAAAGTCTGTAGCTAGATATTTTAGGAAAATAAGAGGTTTGCTTAGACAAGCTGAGGCAGATGTATGAAAAAAACAAGGGATGCGAACTGCAGCAGGGCAGCTAAAAAGCTAAAGCACTCGGGTGCTTAGCTTGAAACACAAAAACAATTGAAATATTCCTGGAAAATGGATTTGCTTTCCTGGAAAACTGGAGAAAATCTAGTGATAGCTGTAATTTTGTCTGACAGAAATGCCTGATTAGAGGGATCTATGAAAACACCAGAAATTTTCAGGAGGTATAGGGAAATTACTGCCAGACCATGCATTATCACAGAGTGGCCTTTTTGAAGCCTGGGAGGAAATTTTGGTGCCTATGAGAAAGCCAGTGTGTATTGTCCAGAGTTTGCTAAGTGTTTTCAGTCTCTGGTAATGCTGTAGGATAGAAGCTGTGAGGGTTTTAGATGAATTAGTTCAGTGCAGCAGAAAACCACTGAGGCTGAAACCAGCAGAAGCTTATTTCTCAGCCAGGTGCAGATCTGCAAACAGATTCATGGAGGCACTGAGGTTTTTGGGGGATGGAAGGAGACCTGATGAACTGCCTCATGCTTGGGGGCCGAGGGTGTTCATTCACAGGCTGCACTGTAAATATACTAGACCTCCTGTGTCAGTATTCCCTTTCCCTRTGATAAGATAGTCTAGGCAAGAGAGTCATTTTCTCTTCCAAAAATGTCCTTTAGGGAAAGAAGTGCCCATCTGTTTTCTTTAATGTAGAATATAGAGTCTAATGCTAGTCTTCTGACAGGATCTCTGGGTAGCCCTTTAACACACTGTAGACCCTAGTTCAGAGGGAACTAAGAGCTCTTAGTGCATTCTTCTCTTGTGTGTCTGGTTTGGGGCTTTTTTGTTGTTTTTAACCTGCTGTAATTGAAGTCTGCTAATTAGCACTACATTATCATCAGGGATATTGGAGTACTGGTTTGTTGCTCTTCTAGTAAAATGTGACACCCTCTGCCAGATGAAAACTTGGGCAACATTTCTCGTAGGAGGTACCCTGAGTTCTCTGAAATGAAGCAAGTGTTTGTGGTTGAGGCCCTTGAAAGTAGCATAGAAATGTTTTGTCTCTCTTAAACATGCAGATTCATAAATGTCTACAGTACTTGAAACAGATTAAAACTTTGGAAAGTTTCCCTAAGAACTGTAGTCATACCCCTGAGAGGAGAAGGATGTTGAGTCACTGTGGAGAAAGGAAAAAAGCTGAATGTTTTTTCTATTACAATCATTACAGAGGTCAGACGCAACCAAGACRGACAGATGAGCAACAAAAACAATGGTTAAATGATTCAAAAGGCTAGTTTTTCTAGCATTAGACAGAACCATTTCAAGCACTCTGAAAGAAAATGTGGAAATGAATTGTCTAGTATATCTTAACATATATGCCTTTTGAGTCCAATGCCTAAAGAATGATTATTTTTAAAATGTTTCAGTAGAAATGTTCTGAAAGRCTTACATGTAAGCTATCTGAAGGCTATTGTAAATATACCAGCAACAGAAATGTGAATAATCATTGCATTTACTTCTAGAGATCTCTTGACAGTCACAAAAAGACTAGATAATGTTGTGATCCTTTGCAGTATGACATAACATCAACATTAAAAAATAAATCAAGCTACTGTTTTGTTTGTGTAAGTTCTTCATTACGATCACCCAGCTTGCCTTTTTGTACAGGATGACTGTAAAAGCAAATGATGTATTTGAAGACCTAGCTAAGACTGGAGAGAATATCAAACATTTGGAAAGAATATCAAATATTCAAATACTTGGCTAGGTTTTAATTTCACAACATAAGGTACTTATTATAAACTATTACTTCTGTATTGATCACACAATGACTTGCCACTGTGTGAAAGAGAATCTGACTGTTCTACATATTAACTCCACTGTTACTGCAGCTTTCTGAAAAKGGGATTTATTTTTCTGAGGGGTTGGACGTTTTCCTATTTGCCATAACAGAGGAAAAAATGATTCAGTGCCTGCTTCTGTTTAGAACAGCAAATTAAATGCCTCACAACAGAAGCTGTTCAGTTTCTGCTACTGATTAACCAAGTTGGAGTCTCAGTTGAGAAACCAGAGTGGTTACTAGTTTACATGTCATTGCGGTGATCTGGTGAGAGAAGGGAGCCAGYCTTAACCCATCTGCTCTGTCTGTCTGGATTTCCTTCCCCTTGCAAAGGATTGGCCAGTTGGTTCACTGCTCGCTTGGGCGTGACTGCAGGCCATGATGAGTCATGGTTTAAATGCACAGCTCATACCAAAAGGAAAATGAAGCTGAATTTTAACTCTAGTTTTAGTTTTATCTCTAGCTTAATTACTTCCTTGAAAGTCACAGAGTGTCCAGAACTGGAAAGGGTAGCCCTGTGGAAAAAAAGCAGAAGGAGGTATCACCATCAACATAGGAAAAGAGAGAAATAAAATGGCAAGTCTCAAAACTTAGAATATTAGATGATGCAGAGAGTAGTGGTCACCTCTTGTCAGAGGGTGAAAGATGCTGAGAACAGCAAGTTTATGATTGGAAAAAGTACTCGCAAACCTGGGATTTGTTATAGTAAATGATACAATGAATTATATAGTATCATTTCCTAATAACCTGGTTGTTTGGTAGTCTTTTGTCTTCTAAGGTATTGCCTAGGATGCMATAGTCTGCTTGATAACTTCCTATTGTTCCTACTTTTCCTCTCCCTTCTTTGGACCGTTGATGATCCATGCCTGGCAAGGCTGAAACTGCCAGCATGGGAGGGGACACACTCAACTTTTTCCAGAAACTTTTTGGAGCTGGGATTCTTAGGCTGCAAAGTAGGAGCTTCTTGAAGCCACTTTCACTGACAGCTTATCTCAGGAACACAGTTTCTTTTCTTCTTTTCCTTTGGCTGGGATGAAGCACTGAAGTGGAGCTGAAATAGGCCAAGCTGCCTAGTCAGGGACTGAGCTAACAGATCTACTCAGCAAAAACCTCTTGGGCTTTTCCTGCTACTTTCTGGCGATTGCAACGCTTTCTGAGACATGCTCTTTCTCAGGCATGTGTATAAAAATTGCGCTTGAGGACAGTTGATCTTGGGTGTTTCCCAGCCAGAGTTTACCTAGCCTAGAAGCTTTTCAAAACACTCTGCAAAAACATCAGAAAAAGTCGCTGAAGACTTACTCAGACATCCTGGCCACACAGCAGCCTTCTGTTAATTATGCCAGATCAGCTAAACAAACTCTTCACCTGAAGTGAGCCCTGAAAAGTAGCCAGYAAGTATTTTGGTGACAGTTTCTGGGGCGTATCTTATATCTTCCTGAAATGACAGCACAGCCCCTGTCTCTTGTCTGCAGAGCTCACATAGGGTCTTTGGTCCCCCTGAAGTGAGGAACAGGAGGGAAGACAGAGGGAGGGAAGTAGGGGTCCACATAGCCAGAAGGATAGGTTCCTACTAATTTGCAGACAGACTTATTTCCTGGTAAGGAGAACTGCAAATATGACCTTAAATTCCATATAAGGCATTTTCTGTCTGTCATTTAATTTGAGAGATTAATTTTCTCATAGTATTTCATATGCCACTATGATCTCTTTTTTTCTGTACAAAATCCTCATCTTTTTGTCTCCCTAGCAAATTCTGGCTACATTGATTCAAAGACCATCCTGGTGTGTAGCTGACTATACTAGGACAGTCAAAGTGCAAGACCATTCCCTTGGGTACCATATGCTCCATAAGAAGTCAAGACTCTTACATCCTCTCTAAGGAATATGTCCATTTATAGTATCTCCAGAGCAATATCTTCCATACATGCTTTTGCCAAGTTCACTGCTACTSTTGGGACTTCAAGGTAGAACACTTTGCAGAGAGAGCAGGTTCCCTTTGACTAACTTCTCAAGACACTCAGGATCAATTCAGGGCTTGCAAGTTGCCTGCAAGAGCAATATTCTCTGGGGTATGCTGTGCATGTTGCCCAGGGTTAGGTTAGCTCAGTTGGTTAGAGCATGGTGCTAAAAATGCCAAGGTYGYGGGTTYGATCCCTGTATGGGCCMCTCGGTTGAGGGTTGGACTAGATGATTTCCAGAGGTCCCTTCCAACCTTACCAATTCTATAGTTCTATGATACTCCTCCTTGCATCCCTCCACGTAAGAGTAACTTGAAAAATTTGGGATGCTGGGGTTCAGGTGGAGCTTTGCAAGTCATACACAACCTGTATGAATCTCTATGTGCAGCCACAGCAGAACACAGTCATGTTTGGTACTGATAAGATACAAGCTTGCAGTTCTGAGTGCTTGTTTGTATGCGTTCCCAGCACGTGAAAGCAAGTTCTTGCCTAAGAAAATGCAAATGCCTTATACTTGATGATAAATGTTGTAAGTCAGAAACTGTTGTAATTATCTCATGTGAAGTCCCTCTCAAAAAAGAGCAAAATACTAATGTTCTGGTTAAAATGTTTACGAATCACCACACAGAAAAAAATGACAATGCCTGTCACATTTAATGCAAGATCTCAGAAAAAGGGTAGGACCTACTGAACTGCGGTAGTTAGTGGCAGTGTTGTACGGTGATTATTATATGACATCATGAAATCTGTTATACTGTACTTTCAGGCAGAGAAACGTGTCTAAGCTGCAACAGCTGCTGAAGTCTGACAAACTGCTAGSAGAAGAAATCTTAAAAATATTAGTTTAAGTAACAAAAGCATGCAGTTTTCTTTCATACAAAGTAGCATACCAGTTAGATCTTTTTCTATGAACTCAATAAATACATGTAGATAAACAATAGTTACTGTTGTCTTAGAATAGATTATAAGGCATAGGTGAAATTGAATAGGCAGAAGCTAAAATGTTCATGGAACAAAGTAGTAAATGAAAAGAATAATTCAGGAATGCAAATGAGCAGTCACTCCAGCTGAGAATATAARGTTTGGAATTTATATCATATCATATGTAGCTAATGTTTATGCAAAATTAGGCAACTAAGTACTCCAAAAGAAAGTAAAATGGAATATATTAAGCACTGAGTCCCTCATTTGATAAGACATTTAATAGAATACATATCATTAAGCAGATGAGTACTCCTACTAAGATCTGAATTACCAAGCATTTAAAAATCCATTCAAAACATGCCCCATTATCTTTTATATCTGGAAATATCAGAGATTTTTTTTCCTCTGTCATTTTGACTTGGATTATTTTAATATTGCTTGGCAGTTTCATTGGTGGCCCAATATGCTTTGGAGGACTAAAATCATGTGGCAGAATGGATCATCAGGAGACTTTCAGACATTGGTCTTTCRAAATAAGAAATAGCAGACCTTTTGTATAAGAACAATTTTGAGAAAACACTCATGTATAATAATCAATAAGCATCAATTTTACTGTCTTTAGGAAAATACTTTTTTTCCAACTAGCCCCTATCTRAGGCCCATCAAAAGTTCATTCAGATCAGCTAAAATGTGAAGTGATACACAGCTGAAATACAGCTTGAAGTTCTACCAGTTCCATTCAGTTCTGTCTCTTCATTGTGCAAATCTTGTCACATTGAATGTGACATGTGAAATCAGTCTTGTGTCACCATAATCATGCTTATTTGGATTAGGGGCTGTTCTTTTACCAACAAGAAACTTGTAACTTCTTCTGTGTTGTTGACAGCTGAATTTGTAAGGCACAATGACTAGACATCACATGTGTCTTAATTCAGAAGTTCTGTGTCATTGTTATCAATATTTGCTGTCGCATAAAGTGGGAGATAGTGTATGGTAACCACTTATAAATTGGTAGAAACTTCTCAAATACACATTGCATTGTAATTTTGTGTTGAAAGTTCTCACTTGCACAGTGCCAAGGAAATCTTATTTTTGTCAGAACATGAACAGCTTGCTTGTTTTTTGTTATTTGCCAACTGCAGTGGAAGTGATGCAGCACAAAAAACTGCTGACTGGAGAGTCGGTTGTATTTTCTAGGTACTCTCTGGTTTTGAAATAACACTGTAGATTATCACAAGTGCTGCAGTTGCCTGGATTCAACTTCTGCCTAGTTTTTGTTCTGCTAATACTTCTAAGAATAAAGAAATCTACCTTAAATGCAACTTCAGAAGTCACATCAGATTCAATATTAAATTCTTATGCATATTTGTGATGATATTCCTTAAAGGACATTGTATCTTAACACATATACAGATTAATGTTTTGTATTGTTGAGCAGCCATCCAATGCTCAAGACAACTATGATTTACTTGTATAAGGAAATGATCACAAGGATGTGTATTAATATGCACTGGTGCAAGGTGGCACAACTCTGCTAGTATTATAAAATCAATAAATGCCAATATCAGCTGGCCAAATAAATGATGATTAGGATGGTGAAGCTCTCAGTCRAGAGAGAGAACATTTTCATTATATGAGGTCTATGATGGGGTTCTCTGACAAGCAAAGGCTGTCTTAAAGGCCTTTAATTATTCATATTCTGAAATAAAGAGCCCACATGGGGAGCCARCTTAGACTAATGCTTGTTTGTATACACATGCCTTGAGTGAATCTAGTATTCTCAGTGTCTGAATATGCATCACTATTTTACCTGGGTTTTATGCATCCAGCCAAATTCTATCCTGAAGCTAGATAYGATATCTAGTCTACTTCTAAATAAATAGCAAAGACAGTAACAGAACTGTATCCTGAAAATTGAAGAACCACATTTTATTTGCACACACTGCACTTAGTATAACATTCAAAACTTTTGCTCTTGTGAGCTGGTGATAGAAAAGGACAATTGCAAATACTAGACGGTGGGMGGCATCCTGAAATGTATAGAGGTATACATAGGCATATAAATATACCTAGATATCTAAAGCTTAAGTCTACTTAAATTCAAAATACTGAACCAAGCAGTATGTTCCTTGCCTCTCATCCTGATCCTGAATATGGCTAAGTTTACCCCATGCCTTTTTGACCTGCGCATACTTGCAGATCTGCTTCTCTGTGGGCATAGACTAGCCAAGGCCTGAGCAGGTTGGTGCCTGATCCCTGCTTCAATTCTCTGCTTGAGTTTCCAGGTCCCGGAGTGACGAGTAGCTCTTCTAATGTTGGCCAACTGGCAAGTGTGAGCAGAGCATGTCTGATGGGTGCAGACAAGACCAGGCCTCTCACAAAATGCAGCACATCATTGTTTTTTTTTTTTTTTTTTAACATGATGAGAAGMAGCAGCTGGTAATGGTGATATAGATAGCRCTCTGCTGGTTAGAAATACTCTCTCAAGAGGTATCTCCTACCTTCTAGGGAAATACCCTAGCCTCAAAGCCAAGATGGAAGTGCTTTCTACCCCTCCCTTGAAATCAGACCCCTGCGGAGGAGATACTATGCTACTGAGAGGGGAAGAAAAAGAGCAAATGAGTTTAACTGTGGCCTTATGACTGGGGCACCTAGCTGGAAATAGGAAGTACCCAGCCCCTTATTTCGGGCTGTGAATCATATCAAAAACTTTGTGCATAATATCTGGGGTGTCCCTATGTCCAAGTTATATGGCCCTGTTTCTTGTTTGCTCTCCCTACAGCTCACAGCTCTTGCAAAATTTGCTGCACAAGGACCAATTGTGATGTGAGAGGATCATGAGAGGGATTTTCTATCCACATGTACATTTTAACCTATTTTCTGTTGATGGAGACATTGTCCTGGGGTATGACGAGGCTTACTAATTCTTTCCTCTGAGCACTTTTGTAATGTTTTTTTTATAGAAATTAGTGTACAGTCAAGGATAAAAAAGCTGTGCCATCGCTACTTTTCAGCAAATCCTCTTTTTATTAGTTCTCAAGACAATAGTCTCTGTTGTTCAAATCACTACTCTATTTTTAAGCAGCACAAGCACATCAGAAGGATTTCATTTTAATTTGTGTGCATTGTTTTAAGCTTGTAATTGATGGTTATAAAGATAGGTAACCAGCCATTAAGAGTGTCAAAATTAGCTTGGATTAAACTGAGCTTGTTTAGTAGCTGTCAAYGTTTCAAACAGCAATATTTGACATATTGCCAACTAACTAACTTCCAAATCCCAGATGTACTTGATTTATTAAATACATAGGCATCATTAGATAAGCAAGTATTATGGAATATATATATTATAAATGTAAATACCAATACAATACATATAAATACATATATTAAAAATGAAGCTTTGCCCAGACAAAATAATGGTATTTAGGTAGTAAATGCCCTGGAAAATCCTTACAGTGAAAGTATAAAATTCAACCATTGATGGACCAGAGTAGAAGAATTAATTAAGCAAAAAACCTCTCCTGGAAAAAAAAATAAATAAAAATAAAAAGAATAAGTGCGGAGAAAAATTGTCATCCTTCCTGTTGAATTTCAAGTCATATTGCTTACAGCAACTGCTAAAGTATTTTGTATATTAGGACTCTGTATAAATGTGCTGTAAATTTAGTTCAATATACAATATATAGTTTAAGTACTGCAGCCATATGCTTATGTTAGGATTTTAGTGGAGCACGGCAAACAAGTTGCTAAAGCAAGATRTGTTTGCGTTATCAAATAAAGGCAGGAAACAAACTTCTGGGAAGATGAGTTCAAGGTAGGAAAGGTTCCTTTTCATTATCAGCAGAAAAGCAGACATAGTAGAGATAGAGTCCCCTCCCTACTCTACAGGCAATGAAAGAGAAGTAAGTTTACACCTGGAAGAAAATTGTTGGTTTTGTTTAAAAAACTAGAGAAGTTACTCAAAAGATCAATAAGAAAAAAGAAATCAGCCAGCCAGTAAGAAAAACACGTTAAATTGGATAGCTGAATAATTCATAAAACAACTAGCATAGTTTTGGAGACTCTTACAATCAGGGAAAAGCTGGCCATGAGGAAATTAATTGTCTGTCAATGAATTAAGTGAGATATTGTACTACTATCAATAAAATCCAGATTTTTATAGAAGCTTTGATGTGGTTATCAAAGGGAGCCAGAGAGGGAGAAACCCTTGTAAAACAGCTGTCTGACAGCAAGTTAGGGCAGTTCTAATGAAAAATGCAATAAAATGATTCAGTTCCCAATGGGAAATGAGTTCTAACAGAATGAACAGGTAATAGAAAAGTTCAGTCATGAGAGYGTTTATAAACAACATTATAATTTAATATTTTTGCTTTATCAGAATGGATTGCTGGTTCGCACAGCTGATACATGGATAAACTGCACGAATATACTGCATCTTCCAGAAATAATTAGGTTGAAAGAAGGATGAAATTGCATCAGAATTCACAGAATGCATAATCCAACTTTAAAGAAAATTAGTGACAAGATTCAAGGAAAGGAATCACCTGGAAAAGTAACTGAAAAAATAGCTATCCCAATTATCTAGTCAGCTGTTCATGGTAAACCAACAAAGTGGGCTGCAGGTGAGGACAAGGCAATGGGTATGGGGAGCCAAGGTAGGATGCCCTGCTTGTGGATGTACTCCTGCTTGTAGTCTCCAAGAATTATTGCTGTGGAGATGTATCAGCAGAGGTATTTGGGGGTTGTACCTACAGACCTACACTGGAGAGTGATAAGAAATCACTGCACTCTTTTCTCTCCTGATGCTCCAGACACGAAGAAAATGGTCCAAGAGAGTTTTCAAAGGAATCCCAAGAAGACCCACATACACAGTTGCAAGTGATTATCTATCTTGTTTCCTGATCTTTATTCCTCTAATAAGGTAGAATTAAAAGTCTATTTTTAAACTGAAAAGTCATCAGGAGCCTCTGAAGGAGTGCAGATGAGCAAATTAGTAAGTTATTTTCCCCATATTTCTTAGCTAAAATCATCAAGAAGTTTCTTCAGCATATTAAAAAAGCATTCTCTAAAACCACGTGTCAGATGTCTGTCTCCAAGATTTCCATTTATCAGGTTTCAGGCTAGAATCAGTTTAGAGGCAGCTTCTCTTTGGGTTTTGTTTGTTTTCTTTCACAGGTCAGCTAAGTACTAAATAAGTTTAAATAAACTTGTTCCACTTCTAAGAAGCTTCAAGTTGAACCCTGAAAAAGCTCTAGTTGTTGAGTTCCCACTCAGGGAGTTGTTACAAACAACTCTTCATTARTATCTCCTGCATCTTCACTGCAGCACCACAATACAATTTGTTAAAATTATTTTTTAACAGCAGTGCTTCCAATGTCTCATTTGTTCCATCTCCTCTTACTGTTGAGTGCTCTAGAGCCTCTATGGAGCTGTAAGAGCATTAGTTTAGTTTATGGGTTTGCAGTCTTTTTGGCTTCCTCTTTGCTACCCATCGGTATCTGTGAGGCCATGGTGACATTTTCTGTCTTCTGAGGCCTTCTCTGCCTCTTTCCAACCCCATGAAATGCAACAAGTAGAATCAGACAGGCAAGGTGTGGGACAAGCCCTTTTGCTCTGCTTTCCCCTTTTTTCCAAAATTTGGAAGTGGCTTCTCATAAGGGAAGGAAGTCGCACAATACTGCTGCAATGTATATGGCATGCAGTGGGGCTTTGTATCTGACACTGAAATATAGGAGAGCGATGACTATAGCTGCACAGACATACTGTAAGGATTTCAAGTTCCCTWTCAAGACCGAGTTTGTACCCGTGCCACACAGGCCCTTATGTGGTTGACAGAGTAGTTTGTTTACGTATTTGGTTCTCAGAGTGATTTTCAAGTGAAAATAAAACAGGTGCTGATGCTCTTCAGAATTTGATTTTTAGGTGCTTTTTATATCCACAGTACCAGCTCTTCAGAATTTGAGTTTTAGGTACTTTTTATATCCACAGTACCACCACGTGCCACACAGGCCCTTGTGTGGATGACAGAGTAGTTTGTTTACATATTTGGTTCTCAGAGTGATTTTCAAGTGAAAATAAAACAGTTAGGTGATGATGCTGTTCAGAATTTGAGTTTTAGGTACTTTTTATATCCACAGTACCAGCAGTCTCAGTCTTAACAGTATTCCTAGAAGGCCAATACTTAAGCACTGAGGCCCAAGTTTTAGGTGATGAAAGGCTCTTGTATACAAACACAAGCTATAGTAAGGTGGGTTTTGGAGTCAGAGAGTGGGCGACTGGACCCCAAGGTCCCCATACAGTCAATGGAAAAGACAGAGATCTCTATAGGAAGCACTTACAGGAGGATCTAAATGAACGCCTTCTCCCTGCTATTGACTGTGTTCCCAGAACAGCATCAGTCCTGGATAACATGCAGTCTGAATTGCTCATGTTGTTTTTGAACTGGGGCACTTTTTGTGTTGTGGAAATCCTTGACAGATSTCAGAGGAGGTTTTAATATAGTCTAAATTTTTAAAGGTGAAGCCAGGTGAAGTCTGGCTTGCTGTGATGTGTCCCTTTTGATATATTTAAAGAAATCTGACATTCTGAAAGTCCTAATACCCAGTTGCTGATAATCAAGCTCTGGGACATTACTGCATTCATTACTGCTTACCTAAACACTAGTTAGTTTTGAAAAATTGACTTAAATTATCTGGTGAGCTATCTAATCTCAGTGTGGACTAGTTCTCGTCTTCTAACTTTGTCCTTTCGTTGGCRCTGTCTCTCATACCCAAAATAGTATTTATAAGCGTATGCTTAATTAAATGGGGCTGGAAGYTTTTATTTATTTATTTTTAAACCAAAGTGTTCACTAATGCTCCAGTAAAGCTGAGACTAACTGAAGATGATGTATTTCACAAAGCCTCTACTTATTTCAGACAGATATTAAATAATTCCTATTCTTGAAATAGGAGAGTGTGTCATCAGACAAAAAGCTCCAAATGCTTAAGTTCATACTGAAATAGTCATTTTGTTTGTTCAGCTGTACATATCACGGTAGGTCTGAGCTCACTGCCTATCTAGTGTATTTAGAAAGCCACTCCGCTTTAAGTTGCTTATCTTTTCTAAGCATATGTTTTAATACTCCTGAAGAAAGAACATTCTTTTAAAGAGAAAGAAAGAAAAGAAAAGAAAAAAGAAAGGAAAGAAAGGAAAGAAAGGAAAGAAAAGAAAAAAGAAAGAAAAGAAAAAAGAAAGAAAGAAGAGAAAGGAAAAAAAGAAAGGAAAGAAGGAAGAAGAGAAGGGAAGAAAGAAGGAAAGAAAAAAGGAAGGAGAAAGAGAAAGAAAGGAGAGAGGGAGGGCAGAAAGGAAGGAAAGAAGGAAGAAAAAGAAAGAAAAGAGGAGGAAGAGAAGGAAGAAAGAAAGGAAAGGATAGGGGTAAAGGAAAGAAAAAGTAAAAGGGGGAGGGGAGGAGAGAGCAGAGAAGAGAAAGGAAAGGAAAGAAAGGAGGAATGAAAGAAAAAGCTTTGGGTTTGATTAGTAGTGATTAGTGATGATAAAGTAAATCCGAAAAGTAGCAATGGGTTCTAGAGAGAACTAAAGACAGTCTTTAACAAAATTACTGGTTTTAAAAGATAKTAAGTGTTGAAGCAGACTTTATTTGAATAACTTCCAAACTTGTCTATGCAGAGGTGCAAACTATATATGCTTTGTTATGTGTTCTCATCTTCTGTTAAAAAGAGGGAGCTGACATTGGCAAGATGTGAAATTTCATTATCTGTGGTATCATCTATTCCTAATTTCACATAAATGGTATTAAAAAATCTGTATTATAGAGATAAGTGGTAGGAAAGTTAGTGCTATCTCACTCAACTAGCTTTTGTGCACATACATTATAATATTCTTAAGCACCTGATCATAAACGGTTTTCTTTTTTGCAGGTCCAGCCTGCCTTCTTGATTGGCCTGTTTTAGTCTTGACACCACATCCCAAATTTCTGTCCCTCTACTTCATCTACGGTGCAGCTGTGCCCCAGTGTCCCCCTTTCCGTTTTCTCTCCCTACTTGCTTTTTCCAGACTCTTTGGCTTTCCAGTCAATGGCCTCTCCTGTAGCCCAACTTTTCATCAGACCTATCCTTTCTGTCCCCACAACATTTCCCTCACATCTGCTGCCAGCATTAATTTACTGAATCTCCTTCTCCCCTAGTTTCTTGTCCATTCTTCTTGTTCCTCTCCCCTTCTGCCACCACCTTACAGGACTGCCTTTTCCCACGTCAGTCCCTGATGGTAGTCTCCCAGCTCCTTGCTCCGTCGCTGCTATCCTCCTCCCTAGCTTCCAAACCCATGCCTATTTTTCCTTCCTGGGTCCAAGTGTTTTGTTATTTTCCATTTGAACATGACATTTTCCTCCTTTGGAATTTAGGCTGACCAAAGGAAGGATATTGACAGCATGGGAGAAGTTGGGAGATGAAACCACAAACAAAATTGTCTTTGGTCACATATCGCTGTCTGAAGCAAGCTCGTTGGCGGAGTGGAGTGATCTGCTGTGTGCTGAACAGTCACATACGTACTGGAGCTCTTGGGTGACAGAACAAGTCCAGCTAAGAAATAGCTTAGCTGTTAAATTCTAAAAGTCTCTACTTACCACATGCAAACTGAAAGTTGTATATACTTCTGACATCTCCMAAACTGAGCAGGCATTCATGGACAAGGCAGAGAAACCATTTTTAGCCCAGTCACTCCCCTGCCCAATTCCTACATCAAAAGCAGGGGGGAGACAGAGTTTCTCAGAGAAAAGGGTGCTGCAACCTCAGCTCTGAGAAACATTTTTTGCTCCGTCTCATCTTTGAAACAGCTGACATCTCTTATTGGAAGAACTGGAAGGGGTATGCAGAGGGAGGGGAAAGGGGGAATGGGAGATATCTGACAGAGAAACCCATGGCATTTCCCTCAGRGCCCAGTATTTCTGTTATTTTTTTCTGAAGAAAAGAGAATCAAGAGGAGCATTTCTAAAATACTTTAACGGTATTATGCTGTCAATCCTCTAGTTAAGAGCAATTTGTAGATGTATTTTATAGTGTTTTGTAAACATTTGACATTTTTCTCTCTGTTTGCTTGGATTTTTTTAAACTCAGTTCCACATAGTGACTCTACAGAGACACTTCATAAGAGCCGGTAGGACTGTAGCTCTGTGAGTGGGAACAAGTGTAGTTAACAGGAACGACAAGGAATGTTTTCTTCATTACTTCGATTCCTTATTCCAGTGTCTGGCTTCTCCGGCAGCAAAAACTGGACCTAGACCCAGCTCAAATGACTGGAACAAGATGCCTGAGTTTTATACACACCTCAGTGTATAGCACCACACAGAACAAGATCCTTCCTGTTACCAGCTTATGAAATGGTCTGTTTAGTTCATTTGCAGATGGCTCTGCTGAAAGGCCCGGATGCAGCACAGYGTGTAAACACTCCAAGCACACAATTAAATTCAAAGAAACTTTAACTAGCAGTCAAGTTTCAAATTAAAGTGCTGGTCGCTTCGGCCTTGATACAAAAAATCAATTCAGTGCCTAAATAAAACTTCACCACTGTAAGTAGTCCTCATGTCAAATCAGTGGGAGCCACTTACAGCTTGAAGTTAGATATGTGTTTAAGGGCTTTGTTTGATGTGGCCACGGTGCCCCATGGTAAGTGCTGTGTTGAACCAGGGCCTAAATCCAGTTTTCCATGTGGTGTGCTCTTGACTTTGCTGATTACCTTCCRGACAGCCTTGCGCACTTAGATGTGAATTCCCTCATTTCAGAATCAAGTTTAAGCACTTTGAAATGCCACTTTTATTRTGATTAAAAAGTTAGTGAAGATTCTCTTTTGTATAATAAGATACTGCTAGCTGTACCTCAGAGCAATCTGACAGTCAAACTTTGAATTAACAGTCTCTTGAATATAAATGATAGGCTCAGGAAAATACCGTGAACGTCTGAAAACACTGTAGAGTCACACTCAGGAGGTACACAGCTGCTACGGTAAAAATGTGCCTCTGCCTTTGATAAAATCCTGCTTAGGCTTTCCTTTTCATGCCTCACATTAAAATATTGTGTAAAATATTGTGTAGAATTTTTGTCTTTTACCAGTTTTAATGCAGGCATAAAAAAATAAACCTCTTTATGTTAATTAAAGAGGAATTCTGAAACAGCTGAAGTAGAAAAGCAAACTTATTAGCCTGCTTTTCTTGCTCTTCTTCCTTCCACAATGTCCCAGGAATCCTAATTTTCTAAAATCCGATTGCTCAAATTGATTGCGGGATGTGCAAGACCGCCCCCAATTCACTGTGAGTAAGAGCGATCCTAACGCACCAGCCCAACCCACTGTGGGTCATTGAAACCCGAACTGTGGCTGGAACAGTGCCACGTGCTGGGGCGCTCTTCCCAAGGCTCGCCCTCGAGCTGCTCAGATTACTTAACCTAAGTAGGAAAAGAAAAATCGGAAGACAACATTTGCTTTTTGTTCTGTAAAAATGTAACTCATGGAAACTAAGGTGGGCTGGGCTCAAGGCATACTACAATTTGCTAGCAAAACCAGGTACAGTAATACTAGCTGTTCTGTGCAATGGATTTGATTCTTAGTTTTTATAATATTAAATAAATGATTTTAAACATAAAGGGCCTGCAATCAGTTAGTGCTGTCTAGTGTTTTGAAAAGGTAAAGTCATATAGGCCAGATTTCCAGGCAAGCATCAACACAAACTAGACGAAAATAAAGGTATTTCTGTATAAATTTAAGTTTTACGAACTCTCTCAGCTTCCCTAGTATGTCAGACGTCATTTAACTTGGGTGTTTGTGTTAGCTCTTGCCTAACGCTTTGTTGAAAATAACACCTTTGTGCAAGTATTTCTGGTATGTAAAGAACACTAGATATCTCCCTTTTGGTAGTTTCATGCAGATGTAATCAGATGGTGAGAAATCAGTATACTATCCTACAACCAGARAACATAAAAAACACAAATAATCAAAACAATCAAAACTCCACTGGGATAAATGTAATTGCAAACCTAAAACGTTTCTGTATGTATGTTATAGTAATAGTGCCAGATGCCACATTACCCACTAGAGGGAGCTCACAGGGTCAAATGTAAAAGCACTTTTACTTTTGGCGTTAAACTGAGAGCTGTTTAAGGGGTTATAAATAGTTTTAAGAACATTTTAAGAAATTAGTGCATAACTGCATGTAACTTGTTATTTTGGCTGGGAGCTGCTATGCAGACTTTCTCCTAGAAAGYCTATTCCTTTTTTGAAATTATTTCACAAGTAGTTGTTGGCATTCTTCTTGGCCTGCAGATAATTTCATAAGCAGGTACTATTTCATATATTAGATGTGGGCTTTTTTTCTGATTAGATACACAATAAGGGACTGAGGTTCCTGCGCAAGCCTGATATTTAAGGCCTTATTTGTAAGTGTTTGTGTATATGTTTGACTGTGTCTCTGGCTTCCATGAGCACTAACACCTGTGTTTTTTATACTGAGATCTAATCAGTTAACTTATTTACTGAAGTACTTGCAGGATATGAATACAAAAGGATCTGACCACAAGACAGTTACGGTTTTTTGCAAGTGATGTTTTCAAATGATGTTTTTGCTTCTGCCTACTCTTTTAAAAAATTCTGAATGTTGATGTAGCTCAACTGTCCCAACAGAGCAGAAGAATGTGACAGGAAAGAGTCACATGTGCAATGTGGGGAGAAAATTGCACTGAAGCGGTTACAGAGAGAGCCTGTAGGAATAAGGCAATGTGGGCTGAGATGTGTTGTATGCCTTTAGGAAAGTCACAAGACAGAAGTGGAAGGTTTTTGATCCTAGAACATCACACCAGTAGTTCCTCATGTGAGTCGCTGTTGATGTTAATATGACCTAGATAATATAAGCACTAAACTGTATCTGTACAATGAAAGAAGTAAGAGCCCATTAGGGGGGATGCATTTATTTCAGTACAAAAGCGCTCTACCTTCAGTTAAGTTTTTACTGTATATAGGCTATTAATGAATTAGTGATTTATTTATTTTTAATGCAAATAGAGCAACTGGCATAGATGCATCTGCCAGATATGCTCAGAAAATAGCCATGGACTGGTACTAGTAATTCCTCTTTTCATATGAGATGATCTACAACGCTATGGGCATCTTTATCAGAGTACGGCTTTGATGACCTTAGGCATGTTAAACAAAAACATACCCTTAAAAGAAATAAATGTTCCAGTATAAACTGTTTGTTTCAAGACTAGGCTTGAAAAAGTCCTGGAAAATGTCTATACAAGAGTTTTTAAATTTTGAGTTAAGGATATAGAATAGCAGTCTATGCATCCCACTGATGCAAGTCATAAAAAGCAAGAAAGCAAGCAGCTAAGGCATACAGCCCACTCCCTGGTTCCTCTTCTTAGCTGTAACTACTTCCTTTCCATCACTTACAGTTCTCATATCGCTATACTCATTCTCAGCACCCAAGGGACAGTCTCGCATCTGGCCATACATTTGTTACATCAGCACACACATCCTCATTTCATTTCCCTAATTTCTGTATTAAAATGGAATATAAAATTCAGACAAGTCACTAAATCCACAGACCACCTGCTCACATATTTCCCCGAGCTATTCAAAGAAACAGACGGTATTTCACAACCATGCCCTGCACGCTGGCAGAATACCTTGCTGCCATACACCCATCCCAAATCCCAGCGCCTTGTGCAATCGTAACTTTTGGCAACCYTGTCAAGCACACAGCCATCATCAGATCACGTCATGACATAACCGGTCAACTGGATCTGAGTTCCAGACTGATGCTGCTTACTCAGGAGTGGGGGGGTGAGGGGGGATGRGATACGTGGCTTGTGGTCAGGGGGAATTAAAGGAACTGAGGTTCAGAAGGGGAACTGATGAGTGGTGTGTAGAAGTGCTGAGTGACTCACACGCTAAATCTTGTGCTTTGTACAGTTTAAACCACTCAGCCTAGAAACGCTGGGTCAACCTGAACAGTATTTTGTGAATGATTGGCATCTTTCATTCAAYTGTGTAATAAATATGCCTAACACAGTGAATATAACCATGACATTCCTTTTAAAAAAGAATAAAGAACCTATAGGTGATTGCCATTGTTCCAGACAAGGTTGATTTTTTTTCATTATTATAAAATAATTCTCTTCTTTAAAATATCAGTGTTGCAGTTTTGGTATGCATTTATGCATCATCTCAATAATTTGAAGTTTAAGACTGCAAAATCACGGGCTCAGATGAGAAAAGAATAAGATTGAGGCTACCCATTCAATTTTAGCTTGATTCCCTCCCCACCTTAGTGCGAACTATGGTAAAAACCGTACAATCCCATTGCCTGTTCTTTTYCCAGAGAGGCCCAGACACACTCAGGGAGGGATGACTCCAACAGTCTGCATTGTCCTCCTTGCTCAGTACGTAGCCCTGGACCTTCATGACTGCGCACCTTCTAGCCCTGTCAGGTAGACAATTAGTAGTTTCACCATGCGCTTTCTAAGGATGTTTTCACTGTTTTATCCATGGATGTTTCACATTACTTTCCCTACATAGTACCTTGTGAGATAAATTATTATTCTCATTTGTCCTCCTAGCCCCTCCTTTTAAATGGAACTGAAGCACACAGAGATTAAAGTGCAAAATGGCCATTCACACTGGATGCACCGTCTGTGATACTTTGCTTGTTTATGTATCTTTTCCCCTGGGGCATTTAACACACAGAGCAGTTGAAGGCTAAAAGTACAACTTTTACAGACTTAAGTGTAATGCTTACTGCCTTTGGAAATCAGAGCTCAGGGACAATTTGGCGTTTCCCCCCTCTTCTATATGTATTTGGACAAGAAAGCTCTAACGGGAAGGCAAAGACCCCCAAGACTGTGGGTGTTCACGTGTGTATGTGGAAGTATATGCAAGGGGAAGGGAAGTGATGCCCCTACCCAGGTTCAGTCAGTTTTCCACGCAGTCCTGCTGGCTGGGGCTGGTGATCCTCTGCCTGTCTCACTGCCTGAACTGCTCATTTTTTTTTTCCTGCAATCCCCTTCCTTGATCACTGCAGCCTATGCACCCTCCAAGACAACAGTGGCAGGGCCCCTTTGGACAGCAGCCTCCCCTGCCCCTTTAGATAGGTCTATCTTGTGCACCGAACAAGCAAAGAAATGTTTGTGGGAAAATACCACGTGACTCTGTAATTACAGACCAGGTCAGATTAGCTCCTTTCTCAACGGGGTCCTGGAACTGGAGTTCTAGAAGCAAACGGACACGTGCCAGAGCTCCCCAACCAGATAGTCTAAAGGAAGCTTGAAAACATTCGTGCGTCTTACCCTTTTGCATTTCTAACCATCGTGAACAACTTAGAGTGCTCATGAAGGCCTATATGGCAATAAAGCAATCAGGGGGTAGGACATTTCCAAAGACCGTTAATTCTCAAAACCAGCCAGAATAAGGATAATCCTGGAAAGGCAAACATTAACAAAACAAACAAAGAAACAAACAAAGAAAAAAATACCTTTGGATCCTTATTTTCAAGATTTTTCAAATGTAAAATCACCCAGGAATTTGCCAGTTCCAAGACTGCATGAGTCATATCCTTGCTAACTGGAATACTTAAAAATAAGCTTGTTCAGCATTTGTTATGATGGAAGGAAGTCAGTAAGTAATAATGGGAAATGGAAAGCACAGGTTTTGTTTTTTTAAACCCATGTACTTCACTGACTGTTTTCTTAAGCGATCTGAGGCAATGTTTGTCATTGTAATGACACATTTATTTTTGTTATCCTGAATAACTGGAGAATTACGAAGAAACAAACTGCCTCTAACAGACTGTGCCTATGTAGTTTTACGCATTTATAAACCACTTTTGTTAGCTGAGCCTTTCACTCGTCTTTCCTTGCATTCTGACCATTGGTAAAATGTGACCAAAAGTTGCAGATAGCTCTGCTGTTTTGCTGAATACAATTGCAGTCATTACAGGCTGTGGTGAGAAGTTATAAAACTGAATGTGTCACTGGGGGTTGAACTCAGAAGTTGAAATTGGCTTCTAAGTTCTTGGATGAAATACAGCATAAAAACATCCTGGAAATAATTGCATAAAACACTTTTCTACAGGGCTACACTTAAAGTGGACCTAGCAAGCAGAACAATTCAAGGTCTCACCTTGAATAACAGAAGGGCACAAATCATGTTAGCTATTCAGAAAGTATTGCATAAGTGTAACAATAAGTAAATCTTTTCTTAGAAAAACRTAATTTCAATTACTGAGCCAACAGAGCTATGCATTTTAAAGTAATATCTAGAGAAGAATTTAGCATGTCAAAATCAGAGGTCATTGACTACAAAAACATTTATCATCATTACACTTTAATTAACATTAAAAAAACAAAAGATGAATGATAGATATAATTTTTACCYCTTAGAATGCTATTCTAGCCATTTTTATTCTTTGCAAAATTTGAGTGACCTTTTGGGTTATCTTGACTTTTCTGCATTTTAATTTCACTTGTCTATGAATGTTTTTGGAAAATTTCACTCCTCTACCCCTCTTCTCTTTGAGTAACATCTCCCCCTTAATTTTTCTTTCTTTGTTTTCATGATACACTTTAATTTTTCTTCACAGGTACTTCTATTTTAGTTTTACTCATTTGGACTGTGATGCAAYCTCTCTGAGTCACTATTCTTGGACACATGAGCATCTATGCTGGCATGCAAATATGTTAATACAAAACAGCTATTTTTGACTTTGGACCAGAACTAAAAATAGGAGGAAAAAATTGATTGCAAATAATTAAAGACCAGATTAAATACAGATCTGTGAATTCAGTTAGCTTGGGATATTTAAAGAGTTCCATATTTATCCTGGGTGGTAACTGGACCACACCAAGAATTTGGTGTCTGTGCACCTGTAAAAAATGTTTCCCAAAGACTTCCATAGTGATTAATATCTATAAGTTAGAAGACTCATATTCCCTGGCTTCTTTCAAGCCACCAAGTGTCACAAATGAGGCCTATTTTTCAGGAATTCAGGAATGCGGCTCTCCCTGAAACTTTTCTCAGAAAGTATGATCTGAGACTATTTTGACATACAAAACATAATGGTTGTATTTAAATAGAAAATTTAAAGGTGGGCAAAGTTCTGCTCTCTGGCCCATTTCCATACACAGCCAGTCAGATAATGAAAGATTTGTACTTATTTTGTGCAGCTTTCACTAGGTTTAAAATTCTTTTATGACGAATTGGGGTATTCGAGTGAATTTGTGCTAATACATTTCAATGGAGTTCTAAGTAGTTTAAGTTTTTGACCTCTGTGGAAGTCCACATCTAAAATCAGTACCAAATAGACTAGCTGATGTTTTCAAAGCTAGATAGAAATTCTGTGACTAAATCCATCCATTCATTTTGAAAGTGATAGTCCTGTTTTTGAAACATATAAATAAAGAAATAAAGAATACATCCCAAATTCTGCCATGTCCTGTGCTAAAAATGAAACCAAGAAGACTGTACATAGTATGTTTGCCGTCAGCCCAAAACTGAGATCAAGGCTTTTCCAGCATTCTCATGTGCGAACATCCCACATGTTGTTCTCTTTTTTTATCCATTCTGCTTTTCATCTTCGACTTCCACAAGATATAATGGGCCCTCAGATAAAGTGTGCTCTGGAAAAAGGAATACTGGGTTTTACTGCCCAGGCATCCCAGGAGAAAGCACGTGCCCTGTAGCAGTGATTACCCTTTGTGTCTCTGCACTGGCCATGGAACGAGCAGAGAGGGGCGCGATGCTGCCCCGGCGGCTCAGGAGAAGCGGAGACGAGGCTGGACTCCTCCACTACCTCCTTGTACTCTTCTCCTGCTGCCTCAGCTACTACTAGTAACATGGAGCTTGTTCTCACTCCTGTGCTGCTGGGTGCAATGTAGGCAGCCAACAAAGAGAAACGAAGAGGCAGCTTGTATTTTTTTTTTGTCTCCTTTGCTGCCAAAATTACTGGGGAATATTTTGGTGTCAAAGCACTTCCCTGGGAATTGTTCTGATTAACCTAAAATCTCATTTTGATAACAGACTAGTGATAGTAATCAAAGCTAAAGTTCCTGTGGAAATCGTAACTTCATAGTTTTCAATTATTAAGACACATTTTAGTACTAGTGACACATCAAGCTTGTATTGAATTCCAGCCTCACAAAAGTGTAACAGGCTGCGTCTGTCAAGCAGAGTTAAAAATACAGGGTGGTTTAAGAACGTTCAGAACATAAAATGGCTTTTCTATATCTGCTTTTAATGAAAAAAATATTGTATGAATAGAAATGGAATTATAACAAAGAATTTTCAATTGATCTAGGAAAATAAAGGGATAAATAGAGCAAGAAAACAAATACTTTAATTTCAGGTTATTTGTATGTAACAGAATTCCTGTCCCTACTTACAGGCACTTATGTTTCAAAACAGCCCAGAAAATAGGAACAAAATATCMTTATGGTACTTTTACTGACATATTCTCAGTTGAAACTATGACAATAGTGCTTATATATTATTTTTTCATTTCTGGCATGCCAAGAAGTGAAAAAAAAAGACTCACAAGCTATCTTTATGCTTGAGGAAAGAAAACTTGATCTTATCTGTTTCCTTTCAAATTTATAACTTGCAAATTATTCCTGGCAATACACTCAGTTGATAGAAACTAATTGTGCTAACTAATTAATTTTTAATGAGCAATTTCTTGAATTTTATACAGCACTGTAAAGGAGATATGGGCTCATAAAACACAGGTTTTATACATGAGATCCATTTTAAGATAACTCCCAAACACTTTAGGTATGAGGAAAATAATTAAAAAAATCTTCACCAAACTAAAATTAACATACATGTATTCCATATATTAACATCGTCCCTGCTGTATGCCTTAGTATGGTCCAGATTCCCAACACAGAGACTATTTATATCATTTTCTAGTGTGTCCATATCTTCTTAAATTGGAAGAAATATGTTTAGAAAAGAAATCTGATCTACTAGAACATATAATGGGGATAGATTAACTTCAATTATGTTACTTGAAATAAAATATCCATTATATAATGGATGAAATATCCATTATATTAAGCTACTGGCTGGCAAACATTAAATCAAATATAGACTTCTACATACTCTGTATCTGTAGTAAAGTATTATAACATATTAAACAGACCTTTATTTTAAAATCTCTTTCCAGTAGAGGAACAATCCTGTATTATACTGCCTCATATAAGCTACTTGAGAGTTATGAGGATCCCTGTCTTTTTTGATACTGTATTCTGAGCTTTTCCAGTTGTTCTACACACTGTGTCTGGGCCAGCTTCAGTGTTCGATTCTCCTCTGTCAGTTCTGCATACTCCTTAGCCAGCCGAGCAGCATCCATGCTTTCTTTTTCCACTTGTTCCAGTCTGGCAATCAGCTCCTTTCTGATGATTATGAAAAAACAAAGGTTAAAAAGTGAAGTATACAAAAATTTATTAGGTGCTATGTTAAAGCCAGACTATATAAGTTGTTAATATGGTATTACCTGAGCTGTTGTGCAACAGAGGCCTAGAAAACTCTTTGGTTAGAGTCTTTCTTTCCCTTGAAATATTAACCTGTCAAAATCTCTGATATGTTTGTTCTTCAGTGACCAAACCTGCAAAATGCTGAGGACCTTCAAATAGCTTTAATCTCAATTAGATTTGAACATGCAGTACACTGGGCAGAATCAAATCCCTAGAGACTGCATGCTAATATTTTGCTTCATTCATAAGAAGAATAAAAATGTATTTTTCTCTGAATATAAAACATATTTACATATTTGAAGATGAGCAGGGTGAGCAGCAGAGCTTTTTTTTTTTTGGTTGGTTGGCTGGCTTTATCAGCAACATCTGTGAAATATAYCTGGTTTCCTTTTCTCTGCCATGAAGAAAAATGTTCCGAGTGAACAGATAGTAGGCACATGRATCTGGGCTTCATATATTATTTCTATACTGTTTTTATACACATGCAGACCTTGGTTCTACTGCTGAGGAGCAGAGTTATTGAACTGCAAACCTGACCCCTCCTGGTCTTTTTAAGAGCAGACGCTTGAGGAGTCAAGCGGTTGCTTCTTCTAGGATGGAGTCACACAGTTCCCTGTATTCCCACAGCTGACCAGAAGCTGCAGTCTCCTATACAGCATCAACTGAAATTACCTCAGCAGAAGTTACGATAAAAGAGGTCTTAAAACAACAGAACACACTGAATGCATGAGTAACTCATTGCGTATCTAATCACTCTCCACTTAGTTAGCCAGCAGATTAGCCTGGCCTGTGCTTTTTATTCCCTCTAACTTGAGCCATTTCTTCACCCCTGCTACAGGAAAACTCTTTTAAAAGATTCTTAGCTCTTTTGATCATCCTATCTCTGAGATATTAGTTAATCTTTAGCTGTTCATAGCCCTGTGACTTTATTTCCCAGTCCTGCCAAAACAATGCTTGTAGATCATCAGTGGGAAGATGTAATGTCTTCAAAGTGGATAGCTTTTTCCACGGGCTCTAACAGGCTGTTCTTACTGGCCAGCCCTCCTGTCAAGCTAGACCAGTGCCTTCGGACTGGAAATTCTTACAGAGTAGTAATTCTATCTCTGCAGGCCATGAAGTATTCATAAAATGCTAACTTTCCAACATTTGCATAAGGAAATAAGGGTTTTGAAAAGAGTTCTTCAGTCTGGCCTTCTTTCAGGATCAGTTTAATCTCGCTCTGTTTATTGTAGCTTTCAGCGATAGCACAGTTTGCTCATGGCTTAGCTGATTGTTTACAGCAACACTTGCTGCAGCTCAAGGAGTCGCATGTTAGAAGAGACCTTGGAACACTCCTTTCGCTCAACTGTCTCCCATACCAAGACAGCTAGGGAGAGTAGAGGCCATTACAGCAATTTTAAATCAACCAAGAGTTGAAGTATACAGATGTCCTCCCGTAGCTAGATATGCCAGCTTTTTTTTATACCACTTCATTAGGTGGTAACAAAGACCTCTTCTCTTCCCTTTAATCAGGAATACGATGTATTCACCAGGTACGCTTAAGCAACTTTTCAAGAGAAAATATTAAGGCTATATTTTTGTTCAGTCAAACTCCATTAACATTTGGCATAGTATACTCGTAAAATATGTAAAAGGAACAAGCCATTAACAGGTTTATTTCTCTTTGGTTAGTCCTTGCTAGACCGACCGTTTTTCAAATTGGCCAAGATGAAATGATCTGGCTAGGAAGTTCAATATTCCAGCTCCTATTAATGGCATTTAATGGCACTATAGATCACAAACGTGTAACTGGAAGTATATTTTAGGGAGTAAGAAATGCATCTAAGAACAATCAGATTTTATTTTCTAGCTTTAATCGCTTCAATCACTTGGAGTTTCCCCTGGACGATTTTTGTTTCTTGAGACCAAACACGAGCTACAGTAGTATTTCTTTGCAACTATTCTGTTTGTGCAGTGCTGGAGTAATGGATGAAACTTTTTCAAACTATAGACTGTTCACTCAGAAGTGTACCCCAAAAATTCATTCAGAATCATTCCTCCTTACTTTTCTTATGCTTATCAAGTTCTTAAAGGGAGGTGCAGTGAACACACTAATAAGTAATCAGCAGGTAAAACCTTTTCCGTGCAAACTTTTAGTACATGTGAAAGAACGTGCTCACTGCTTTTGCTGGACTTGAGCCAAGACTGCCACTGGCAGGCAGTGTGCAAAATCAAATCGCTCCATTAATGAATGTCAATCCTGATTTGATAAGAGGAGGCTGTAAGCAAGTATGGCTTTCATGCTGCTTTCCAGTAAAACTCATGTAGCACAGGATTTTTCCCTGGGATTTAGCCTTCCTATTAAAATAAAAATGGGTTAAGATCAATGTATACTTGTTTCTGTAGCTCATGATCTGGAATCTCTCTCCCAGAAAGCAGCTTCCTTGCACTGAGGTAGTAAAATTGCCCACTTCTGAGTCAGCAGAACCTACTTATTCCCTTCCCATCAGAATCAACACCTGTTTACAGGGTAGGGTGATGTTTCAAGCAAATACTGCCAGCCTGCCACATAGATCTAATTTTAGAGTACCAGGGAATTGCTAAATGTTATGAATGGTGTGGTTTACGAAGCTCACAAAAGGATGAGGACACTAACTAACATTTGCTTCTGATCTAATCCAGGATTTGAACTAGCTTTCAGAGGTTAAAGAACACCACACTAAGCTCTTGCACCATCTAGCCTTTGTTATGAATGCTTAATAAATGGATCTAGCATTGTGTAATCTGTGTTTTCTGTTAATGGTTACCCTGTGTTTAAACATTAACAGCATTCACAAAGTATTTTCTACTTTGTGCTGAGATACTTTAAGCTTTGAGACAAAGCTGTAACATACACTTTTAGTGTTCTTTTTTCAGGGAGGTGTTGGGGTGAGAAGGGAAGACCAGTGTGATTTGCATCATAAACCAAAAACCACAAGAGCAGAAAAAAAATGCTAGAATGGTCTTACTGCAATTATTTATCTTGTCCTAGCCTTAATGACTACTTATGTGGAACACAGAGCAACCTTACAGTAATATACTCAATGAATAAATACCAAGAGAAGTTATTCCTGCTAGCACATCTCTAGCAAATGGAGCAGATAAGAGTTTTCAGAGGTAAGCATATTTGGAGATAGAATAGACTCAAGGAAAACAACTTCCCCAGCATAAAGAGGCAGACTTGTCTTTCCCCAGTTGTGGACAAGGTGTTCAGGATCCTGCATCTGTCGTACTATACAGTTCTTCCCAGGTGACATGGGGTTGTACCTTCTCATGGCAGTGCCACCTCGTTCTGTRTTTGGCACAGCTTTCACATCAGAAGGAATCAGGAGACCCCAGTGAGCTAGCTGCTGCCTGCGAAGACTGCCTTTGCATGTACAGAGTCTAGGAACTAACTTTTGAAACAATGGGATAGCCTGTTTTAATGTAGATGACAGTTTTAATGTAAGGACATTTCTCAGATGACAGCACATGAAAGTATTCATCAATGTAATAGGGCAATTGGAAAAGTTTTAATTTCCACTGATTTGGCAGGTAATGGGTATTTGGATATGTGTAAATTGATGAAAAATCAGGTCTAGAAGGGAAATATTAGTAAGATAAAAGGTTGTTGTCTTTATGGTTTATACTATTCTTTTTTTCTGAAGTACTTGAAAGTCTGAAGACTACTTGCCTCAATAGTTTCGGGAGAGACAGTCTAGACACAGTGTGCCTGGAGGAACCACTTGGACTTGGGACCTTGGAACCTTGGAAATGCTCCTAGGATCATCAAAGTGTGCTAAAGCATACGGAACAGCACCACAAAATTAAGCAGACATCTTCACAGCATGTCAATGGTAATGTGTAAAGGAAGGAAAATAAATCAAATCCATGCCAAAGAAAAGGAGTGATCCTAAATCAGGTGGTGGTCAAATTATATTTTCTGGAGAGTTATATTAGAATTGTCTGGGAGAGGAAAAAGAGAAAACCATCCAGAGCTAAGAATATAAGATATAGCTAGCAACCATGGCAACTCTAATATTTAACTACATAATCCAGGGTCATTATCTAGTAATAGCAATATAACAAGTGCTCAAAATAACCAGCCATCCCATCCCTTTCACCCAAACTTAGATACTCAAAAACATCTGTTATGGAAATACATGTGTGTTTCTGGAACATAAATTAAATTACATTCTGTGACCTAAATGTGGTGTGTTCTGACTTCCACACCCTTTTCTTTCTTTTCTATCATGTCTCCCATTCCAGACTGATTTTGTCCCTCGCTCTACATTTTGTTGGCATAAATGGGCAGAGTTTGAGTGAAGTAAGCAAATACAGCTATGATCATTTATATTAGCAAAAAAAATATGACCAGTTTTCTTTTAAATACTTTCAAAATCTTCCTTGTTTTTGTCTTTTTCCTGAGCAACATCTTTTTTTGCCTTCTCATTTCCTTTGCCCTAAGATTTTATTTCACATTTACTATCTTCTATTTTCCTGGGAAACAGTTGTCTTCTCTCCCACTCCTAGCCTAATACATTCTCTTGCCATCTTCACTGTATACAAGAGAAAGGGGCAAATAAGTTCCTCTTCTTGCGCTGAAGTAAAGCTACCCACGTCATTTTACACCACTACTTTTCCATACTTCAGCCATACATAATTCTTACACTATAATGAGAGACAAGTCAAACTAAGCAAAATTTAAAACCTTTTAAAAGTTTTGAAAGAGTAAATAAGTTTTGACTTTTTAAACAATGTTATTCAACTTTCTATTTCTTAAACATGCCTTCTTTAAAATATACTTACATGTATATAATACATGTGTAAAAGCTTACTTTTATATATGAACCCTGAAGTTCGGAAAAAAAAAACATTTTGTTTGAAGCAGAATGAATATTATTCCATTTTTTGTTTTAATAAAAAGCTCCAAAACCCTTAAGAACATTTATGTCAGGTTAACTTAAAATGATTTCTTTCTCCTAAGCATCAAATCAAAAAAATTTGCTGAATCTCTTTTCTGCTTTGATCATGACAATCATCATCATCATCAATTTTCTGAGTACAGTTCTCTAGGTTTCACAGGAGCAGACACTGACAGGTGGGATCTGACATTTGACTTCTACAAATGAGTTAGTCTGTTGAGAGGAAGTTAAGAAAGCTGTGAGGGCAATCATCCAACAGCACTTCTAGTTGCATTTAGTAAAAATGTAAATTGAAGAACAGTGCACAACTTACTGTTTATTCACATTATAAGGAATAAAACATTATAAGGAATGTCCATTTTATTGCTTTTAACATTTGAAAGAAATAAATTATAGATACCAAATTATTAGGCAACTGTGAATCCACATCTCCATGCTGTCAAACTCAAATGTAGAGTAAGATCAAAACACCTGCACCTGTTCTTAATCTGCTCAATTTTCAGAAAGCCTCAAACAATTCCACCTTTTCAATTTGATTACAACTACTTTTGAGGTTAAAAGCTGTGCATCTCATCAAACTTATGTCCTAAAAGATAAAGCCTCTTCCTGTTCTGAGAATGGGAGAATGGAATATATAATATGAATGTCATCCCAGTCATTGTGATCCAGTCTTGACCTCTTCAATTCAGCATAGGAAAACCCATAAACTTCCTTCAACTTTCAAACTGTTATTGCTGAGAATATTTTTATATAAAAAGTTACTGATCATTAGATAAAAACCTTCCTTCTTGCTGACTCCTTCACCAACACACTCATACTGCTTTTCTTTACAGTTTTATATAAACGCAAGGTATTTGTGTTCAGATCATGCACGCTTACATGTTTGTATATAGGTATATGTGCCCCAATAACTGTTGAATCCACCTTCCAATTTCAGCCAAGCTTGATGAGGATGAAGAGATCTCAAAGAGCTGGGTTTTGACAGGTTCTATGAAAACATGTTTACAGACAAGGAAGACACCACAAAGGGTGGAAAGCTAGTATCATGAGCCCTCCCCCAAAATACTACACACAGGAGGAGAATCTACCTGGAAAGGAACTTCATAAACAGTTCTCAGCTAGGGAAAAATCTTCAGTTGGAGCTTGCAGCTTTTTCAACTTAAAATCGAATAATCCTAGCACACCAATCTGTAGGAAATTAGGTATCCTTAATTTCAGTGCTTGTAGGACCGCTTCTTCAGATTAAGGGACTTGGAAGGTGGTAAAAGCTGCTGGACTGACATCTTAAGGTCTAGGAATTTCACAGCTACAAAGCATGTGAATATCTAGTCCACAAATAAGTAATTAGGAGGCACATAAGAAAAAAATACGGGAATTTGCTCTCTTATTCAGCCACTCTTGTTTTAAYATATGTTTACTTGGGAGTGAAGTCTTTTATACATACAGAACAGATTCAGCAAAAGTAGTAATAGTGGAAGCTTCCTCACATTTTTCCAGTGTTGACATGTACTAGTGGAGTCAAGAAAAATGCCAGTTTGAGGCCCTTTAATTCATTCAGGATGACCATGCCTGAGAGACTCTCTTCTGGTCTCAGAGGCTGATTAGGGTAGTTTTGAGCTCAAGTAAACAATTTTATGCTTGTATCTGCCATTCCCAAGGAGCAAAATATTTCTAATTTGGCTAGTACCATAGATATGCAAAAATACAGTCAAAATTTCATTCTTATAGATGCAAAAATGTATGTGTCTAGCCCTCAAGAGCCTCAAACTTACTTGTAAATGGGCATAGCTAATTCAGGCATGTGTCAATAATAATAATGCAATTATATTAATACACTCTGAAAAACAAATAATCTACTGTTAGCTTTTGGGGGTTTATACATATAAAGTTAAGCATTTAAATCACCATTTCATATTTTGTATTCATCTTGGATTTTCAGGAAGGTCAAACACGCATGGTTCCCAGTGAAGTCACTTCATTATTAAAGACATATGTAAGCAGCTTACTTTAAACAATCAGCTTGACAAATCATTTGAAAATTATTTGAATTAATTATTTTCTATATTCAGCTTTTTAAATTCACCAATTATTTTTGATTGGCCAAATTTAATTAACAAAACATCAAATGCGAACACCGGGAGAACTTAGTGTCAATCTCTTTTGTTATATTTTTTTTTTAACTAATCTGTCTAATCTGTCAGCAACAAAGCACCATGAAAGTCCAACAATGGAAGGAGATTTGGTATCGGAAACCCTCAAGTTAATTCAAACATGTTAGGCAAAGACTAACCATATTGTGTCTATAGCTATCAATCCCAGTAAAGATAAGTCTCACCTTCTCACCCTGTGTAGTTCGGACACACAGAGATATTTGGCTATTTTTACTGTAAGGCTACAGCATTTCAACAGTTTCTCCCTCCAGCATGCTTCTGCAGCTGAGGGCTTCCATGGATGCAAAGCTGGCTGAACTGCACCGTCAACCTTAGTGAGACTGCTATGAAACTATGAAGAGCTCCCTTCCCCCTTTCACTATGCACTGTACCATCACAAAAACATCATGCAGCATTTGGAGGAATTTGTTGATTTTATTTTCTCAAGGAAGGCAACCTTGCTTGAAGTCAGCCCCAGTGTGAATGTGAAAACAGAAAAGTATCTGAAGGAGAAAGAAAGTTTACCTAGCGGTAACTGTTATTCCTTGGGCTTCCTTGTCTGGTAAATACACTCACTGCTCACCCTCCTCCCTCTCTCTTAGAATGTCTTTGTCAGGTTTCTTGTGGGAAGAACTGAAAGTCACTGAGTGCACTTTGCCATTTAAGAGTCACATGAAGATAGAGGGAGTATGAGTACAAGCCACAGCCAAAAAAAAAGTCACCTGCTTAAGCAGTTTGGATACAATCACCTGAAATGTGAATGTACATAGAGGCAACACACCCCATAGAACAATGTTTACTAATATTAAGTCAAGTATTCTAAACCAAAGTGAGGATTCATACACTTTTCATTAAAATATACAAAGTTAAGTTGGAAAAAAAAATAAAATTAAACTTAAATTAAAATTAAAATTAAAAAGTGGGCTTGTACCAACTGAACTAGATTTCTATGTAACAAAGATACAAGCGTCCTAGAAGCTGTCAGTGAAGGTTTTAGGGAACAGCTGGATAACAGAGGGCCCAGAGCTATGAAAATGCAGCGTCCTTAGTTCCCAGGTTGATGCTAAGGACTAATGGCCTAATTGTGACTGTCAGGCAGAGGAGTAAGGTCAGAAAACATCATCTGAGATACACAACTTCAGACTAGGGCTTTACGAAGGGAATATGCAACAGTAAATAGTTTGGTAAAGTTACTCACTTTCTTTCTTCCAATAGAGCAATTTCTTTCTTGACCTCATGGTACTCTTCTGCTATTTTGCAGTGCTGTTTGTAGACTTGCATAGATTCCTTAGAGTCATGACAAGGCGGCAGAGGCTTTATGAATAGAAGAAGAAAAAATTATATACTGCTTTTGAATGAAATATTAGAATAAATGCATATTTGAAAGATACAGTCTTTATCTTCAATTCTGCGACAACTACTTAGAAAAAATTCCCTTTAACCCTCACTGCAGGATCTAGCCTAATAGTCCTAGTGATGGCCTTTCACAGAAGGAAAAAACACTTTCCTGTATAAGAATATGCATAGACCTTCAAACGCTATTAGGATTTTCATAACTTTTCATGTTGACTTTTTAAAGTATCCCTGCAAGATTGTTCAAAAAAAGATTTTTCCCTTACCTCCTTCTTTTTCTGCTACAAAATGATAAAGTTGGTGCATTGGTCATGACTATAGCTACACTGTAACGTAAAATACAAGAGCATGTTTTCATTGTAGAAACTACAACACTGAGCAGAATGGTAAATTTGAATGCAAACAAGCTCTTATTCTCTAATTCCGCAAGATGAAAAGGAAAAACTCTGGAAATAATCAATATGGAAATCAATAGCTATGGAAAGCTATTGATTATTCTTTTTCATAGGCATAATGCTTTCCCCAGCTTACTACCAAATGGGACCAGGCATGAATTGGAAGACTGGGGATGGGATGCTGATCCTGCTGGACTCAACAGGAGTTATACTGCTGACTCCGGTGAAACCAAGATTTCATGGCATGTTCTATCCCAGGAATGTCTCAATCTGAAATACTCAGTTAAAAGAAATGATATGAGTTAAATACTATATTTGTATAGTGTTTTGAATTTCCAGGAGAGTTAAAAGTAGGATAACGACAGCAATTAAAAATAATATCCAGATAAGAGAGAGAGATTGAAGGCAAAAGCACCCTAACTTGAATTAGGGCAGAAAGGAGGAGTTTTTTTAATGCACACTAGAAATAATAAATATGTCAAAGAAACCAGTCTATCTTGGGACTCCTCATATGAATTACAGCTAAAATCTAGAGAACACAATACGGTTAATTGTCAGTGCTTTTTTGTTCCTTAAAAAAAGAATGCGACTTAGTTCAGACTTCAAACTTGACTGTCACATTTTTGCCAGAACACTTTCAGGAAGTGCAGTATTTTTAAGTTATTAGCCATGAATCAATTGACTGTAAATGAACTCCAAATAGCATGCTTGAGCCACCTGTTTGAAGCAAAAGGAAGCACTTAAAATAGTTCCTTTACTGCCCAGTTAAAGAACATCCAATTGCCCTTCATAATAAAAGTAGACTTTTTTTTTACTTCTTGTTGTCTTGCTTTTGACTCTTATTTGTAGTAAAATCGTCCAATGACAAAAGAAAAAAAAAGTCCAAAAGCACAAGTTCTTGGATATTTCCTGTTTATGAACTTTCAATCCTCTGTTTCAGCTGAACTACGAGTTTAAATTTCACTAAACATATTCAGAGACAAAGATTAATCCAACAGGCAGGGTAAGTTTTCTTCAGATATACCTCAACGCATAAATGTAATTAATTACTATATGGACCTTTGCAAGTACTTGTATATGGTACATAGTCCTCATTGAAATTTTGAAACAGATACTCATTTTCCAAATTTTGAATGTAAAAATGCTATGTCAGAATTGCTTCACGGCACAGTTCTGAGCTCAGGAGAAGACAGGACCTCAGGGAAAGAGCTGTCCATTACTTTGAGAAGCTGGTTCATAGGAAGGGGACATTAATTGCATTTCAATGGGGATGAGCAATAGCACCATCCATACAGTCACTCAAATAATAAGCATAAATTTAACAGATCAGAATATAGAAGTCTCAGTGCTCTAATCCAAGAATGCAAGGGTGAGCCAAAGTAGCTCTGGTATCTACCAGAGATCAGCAAACAACAAATGCATCACAATAAAACAATTTTGAACAGTACCCAGGGGGAAAGTCCCTAAACAGTGATCCTTCGGAGGAGAAAAAAATTGCATTTGCTTCCAACTTGTTTTCTACAAATCTAGCTGGTTTAAACCAGTTTAAAAACTAAAGCAGCATTCAGTTTCTATATTCCAGCTTCCCACTCAAAAGTTATATTTAGAGAGCTAAAAATTATCTAGTTATGCTGAGACTTAGTATCTAATTCCCACTTCGAACCAGTTGCTAACTTTCAGACCCCTTCCTCTCATTGTTTCCTCTTCAGTGTCATTTTTTAATTGATATTTTATGTTTTTCACTCAAAATGAACTGACAACAAGAAATAGTCATTTACTAATATTCTCTTCATACAATTTTGCTTCAATCTTGAGTGATGCTATCACGTGCTAAATTGAGAACTTTTTTATCACTGTGGAGAAGCTACCTATTTGCCATGTAAAAGTTAAGGTGGAATGACATTTCAACTTTAAAATGTAAATTTGATTATCATTTTTTGGATCCGGATGACGGAGCATTTTGATTTGCTTTCTTGAAAACTTGAAATTTCTATCAGAGGTTTTTGCAGATAGTGCCTACAGTTAACATGAGTAATATTTACCCACTAGTACATGAAACACAAGCTTATGCATTCCTTATTTAACAGATTGCTCTACTACAACACTAAGAAAAATGTGAGATAAAAGAGTCTAGTCAGTTCTTTTCTGACTTTCAACCAGATTTTTGATTTTCAACCAGAAAATGTAAACTAACACACAAGCACAGACAAATTACTTTAGTCATGTCTTCCAGCCTACTTTTTTTTAACATAAACAAGAGTACAAAGAATTAATGATAAAATCTGTCCCCATCAACAGAAGCATTTTCAGAAGATACAGGACAAACTCCTGAAAAAACAAATGCAGAAACAGAGGCAAAACTTACTTGTTCCAAAGCAGCAACCCAAACTAGTCAGCAGACATTTACAGTATTACTTCCACAGAAGAGAGAACGATAACAGAATGGTAACAATTACTCATCTAAATGGAGTTAGGAGGAACCTACAAAACCACTGAGTCTTGTCCCTTGCTAACACAGGCAAACGCTGGGATTCATGGGCTTGAGTCCTACCTTAGAACAATTTAAGTCCCCTGCCCCAGAGCCTTACCAAGGATTAGAAACATTTTTCTAATTTCCAGTTTAATTTTACTGAGGACAAGTTCATATATGTTTTTCCTGTGCCAGCACTGTCCTTCCTTTAAACGGCTCTTCTCTGTCCTGTCTATTTTACCTCTTTGATGCATTACATAATTCTCAGACCTACATCTTGGTAGGTCAACCAAGCTACATTCCTCTAATCCCTCCTAGGTGACGTTTCCATTCTCCCTATTCTAGCTGTCTTGTCCTGGCCCCTATTCCAGCTTCAACACCTTTCTTGAATGCCTGTGACCAGGCCATATGCAGTATTACAGATGGTACGCTGATGGCATTCCTTCAGCAACTCACCTCTGACAGAGAAAAAGAAATGGAATTCCCGGGACAAGTATTTTTCATCTATGAAGCCTTTTTTTTGGTGGGTGTTTACACAGGCGACCAATTATTAATAAATGTCAATTTGCAGTATTTTTTTTTCAGTCAGAATCAAACAACCATGCTTTAATTTCTCCTCAGTTCAGCCCCAGCTTGTTACTTCATGACATATCTTGCCCATCCAGAAATTAATATATATAAAAGCATACCTGCTACATAAGCAAAAAAGCCCCTGCCAAAGAAAGTTATATTTAATGGCAACAGTTGCGACTTTTAATCCTGCTTATTTCAGGCTTCAATGTCATCCACCCTCATTTTCCTGCACTGGCAAAACACAGTGTGTGCAGCATCTCTAGTTTTGTTCACAAAGCTATTACAAAAGCTACAGTTTTCACTGATACTATCCTGTTATTCCTAATTTTCAGCAAAGGAAAATTTCTCTGTAGTTTATTGAATAACTCACTTTGACAAACCTTTTACAGAGTCTAGCAAGCAGACACTAAGAGACCCCTGTTACAGGCTGTTCTATGACTGCAAAAGTGCACATACACCTGTGTAAGACATATGCACGATTTGTTTACATTTTTATTTGGAATCATAAAAAAAAATGTGGAAATAGAAGAGTAGGCTGGCCTGTTTTTTCAGAGAAGTTGAAGGAGCTGTTCTAATTAAAATCTTTACTGGGGAACACTAAAAGAAAGTTGTTTTCCATCTTTTTTTTCATTTTACTTACATGACAAAGTGTGTCTTGCCCTTTTTCATCTTCTCCTATGAGTATCAGTATTCTGTGGACTCCACAAGAGTCCACAGCTAACTGATAAGTTCTGTGTAGTTGATAGTATTACCTGAGTGTTCAAAAACCTAAAACATTTTTTAAATGTACTTTGGGTTATTTGCATTTACTTTTTGATTCTGGGCTCTTTCAAAAAAAAAAAAAAAAACAGTTTGCTTCTGAAAAGATTAAAGTTTAAAGAAAAATACCACGTCATGCATTTTTGGCAGCTGAGCAAGTGGACTTATCTAGAAGGTACTGAATCTTAGCACTGGTCTAATTAAGGAGTGATGTCTCACTTTCTGTAGATTCTGTTATTCCCAGCTAAATCATTCTGGAGAACCAGAAAATTCACTGACAATGTTTTGCACAAAGCCCATGTTTATTATATGGCCTTGTGTACTCTTCCAGGATGGAAACAACCAAATTATACCAAGTAAAACTGATAGCTATATATTGTAACTAGGTTCTGTTGTGCAACTGCAACTCTTCAGCCAATACCAGGTATCTCTAGGAGATCTCTAGTTTAGAAGCTTATTACGAAAATAAGCAACTCTCTTCCCTCGAAACATTTCAAGTCAGCTGGATGGAAGGAATTGGCAGTTTAGATCTCTTTTCTGAGAGATCTTCCATTCTTTTCCAATCTTAGTATGATGCTCTGAATCTGTCAATATGCATGATTTACACAACCTAAAATAAGATTATAGTTATCATAGCAATATTAAAGGAGGCTTATCAAGTTCATGGGACATGAAATCTAATTCTAGACTACCAAGATACTCTGGAAATTCTCTTGTAATTTAATACATATTCAAAAATGTCTAGTCTTACCAGTCAGTAGAAGTGAGATTTCCATTACTCAAGTTTTAGAGTAAACAGTTTCTGCTAAATGTGTCACATATAACAAACTGTCCCTTTCATAACATAGAATATTTTCATTCTTTTTTTGTATAGACATTTCCAACTAAGCCATGAAGAACTTTCCCTTGACTTAATAAACTGGTATGATAAATGGCAGGAGCATCTTCTCTCTTGTGGCAATTTTATGGTCATCTAACTCCACTGATTTCAGAAGATTTATAGTACCAAATATGACATAAATGCCTCTATCAAGCTCATGATTTCATGAAATGGGATGGTACAGAGTTACAGATTCCACATGTGTCTGTACATGAGTTCTGTTCTTCTCTATTGAGGATGAAACTTTAGGCTGGAATAAAGAGTTTCACAGAGAAGAGAGAAAGGAACTGAGCAAATCACAGGAAATGCTGAAACAGGAGCATTCCTTGATACCTTCATCTATATTCAGTGACCTAAACAACAAGGCCTTAGATGCTGATTTAGTGTCTAAATATAGCAAATAACCACTAGTAGAATGTCTGTCAGAGAGGCCACCACTCAATAAACAGCTAATCAAAGAGGTACCTTCCAAGGCCAAGTCCAACTTTTACATGGGCCAAAGGTTAACTTTTCCCAATAATAAACTGACAAACATAGTAAGCCTATCTTCCCCGCACTACTGACTTCATTGCTTACACAAAGGAAGAAAAAAAAAAGACATTGAAATTCAAAAAAGCAAGTGCTTTATCCTTATTAAAGTGTTGCTCTTCAGTAGGAAAATAAAAAGCTCCAGGACAGCAAACAAAAGAAATCAAAAGAAAAAACTATTAATATGAGCTTAGTTTTACTTGGGCATCTCAGGAACTGCACGATTTTTGTCAATAAACCTGCAGAAGAGACCAGGCTTTTCCTGTACGAAGTTTAAGCTCCTCCATTCTCATATATATGCCTTCTTTCTGAGGTGACCCTACATAGTGTTTATTATTAAATAATAATAATAATAATAATAATAATAAAACTTTTGAGTTACATTAGAGATGTTATTTTCTGACAAGTTACTCATTGGAACATTTTCCCATAAAAATATTGGAAAATGTAGCATTCCAAAAAGTAATTTGAGAAGATAACATTTTCAGTCTGAATCCATGTAGTAGATCAGAATGCTCAACTGATCATTTTTATTCTTCAGAAAGAAGCTCTAACTTTCAGCTGTTGGGATTGTTTTCTAGCAAGAGTGTTTATAGAGCATTAAGTATTTGCAATTAGTCTTCCATAAATTCTCTAGCCAATTCTACCTCTAACTCTGTAAAGTTGGCATCAGTGCTTCGAGAGCAGGTTTCCCTACCCTGACGGAGGAAGGCTGCTGTGAACTTTGCCCTGCCATTGGATACCAGTGCGCAGGGAGTAAGTATGGTAGGATCGTGGTAGGAAAGTGGGAACACTAGGTAATTCTGCTCAAACAGCCAAGTTGTCTGCCAGGGCCTAACATAGAAGGATAAGGGCTTGAAGCCCAAAACAGAGGTGCAAATTGCTTGAGACTCAGGCTGTGGTCTGCTGCCTGCATGCATAAAATTCTAAGGCTCTGATTTTCCAAGTCACTCAGTGAACTTGCATATCTTTCAAAGTCCAACCCAAAGATCAGCTAATTTGAGCTCTTCATTCTTATAAGTTTCAAAATCTTCTTCACTTTGAAAGCTGGCAAGTTACTACCTCTTCTAAGTGCATATTATTATATAGCCCCCTACCAGGCATTTATAGTTTGTTTCTTTAAATAAAATACTAATGCCTTTCATTGTATTTATGGCATGGTGATGAAAATCTTGTGGGTCTAGCTGTGATATTTTTATTATGAAACTATGTACCAGCATTCTTACAAATTCAAGCATTTCAAACTGCTGTGCCACAGCTGATTAAAGGGTACATTTACATGAAACCTCATGTGTGCTGCTTTATACTAGCTAACTTTAGGACAGAGAAAAGCATGGATGGAATGACAAGGGACTCCACCATTCAATACTTACGCAGGTCCTGCTGAAGTCCATGTTGTTACAGTTAAATTCCTACTGCAATATGGGAGCTAGTTCTTTTCAAACCTTGTTGGTTACATTAACCTAAACTGCAACCACATGCTATACAGAGCTGACACATCATTACCAGTTTGGATCACAGCAATTAAAAAGAGTAACTTAATTAATAAGAAAATGCAACTAGGTAAATTATAACTTTGTTGCAGTTCAAAGCCCTGTTACCACAGCATCAACTCAGAACCTTATGTTGACATAACTACCTCAGATTGAACACATCTAAATATAAATGAACATATAAGCTTGAAAAGCTAAAGGGTGAAGCATCAACACTGCCTTTAGAGAGGCTGAGTCAGCCACATCCTTAAGTTATCCTTTGAACTCATTACCATAAAAGTTTCTGAAATATAATAAAAAGAACATTATATGAATCAAAATCTTTGATTGTTTCTTTGAATTTATTGCTATCTTGAGATCATGAGGGTAAAGGAAAGACTGAGACTTCTCTTGAAAAAATGTTAGGTACTTAACAGAACGAAAGAGTGTACATAGTGGAATAGCTCTGTGTGCACTTAGAAAACTTTTACTGAAGGGCTATTATTTATCCAACATACTTGAATGCTTCCAGGGCAATAATTTCAATATATCATGAAAATATTCATTTAGAGAGTATATTATATATTCCAGAAATGGACTGTAAATGTCTTAAAAAATATATATCATTTTGCCTGTACAGTACCTACAGCTAGCACTGGAAATTTTGTTTCTATGTACCAATATAGTAGTAATGATAATCATACTTTGCTCTTTTAGAGCCCTCATCACCCACATACCTCAATATTCTTTAACAAAGAAGGTAAAAATTGTTAACCTCATTGCACAGACAAACAGAAATGAAGCAACTTCTCTAAGATCACACAATCTGTCACTGACAGAGTGAGAAAAAAAATGCAGGTTCTTGAATTTCAGTTCAGCACTTCAGCCACAAAACAGTATTGCTTTTCTCAAATTTATTTCTGCTGAGGGAGAAAATACCAATTGTCCTTTGCTGCACTGGAAGGTCAGCAGAATGAAGAGGCAGACATACTACCCCGTTCCCATCAGCACGGATCTTAATTTGCTGTTCATCCCTTTAATCTTTCCTAGTTATGCCCAGTGAAGGAACCTGTCCCTATTCTCAGGATTTGAGAGAGAGAGCAAGAAGAGTCTCTGTCTTCCTCAATTCTTTCTCCAGTCATCCTTTTGATGAGAGCAGCAGGAGAGAAAATAAAGTCCTTTAGATCAGCAGCCCTCCCGTATTGTCTCACTAGTTGATGGGGACAGGAAGGGTGACATCATTGGACAACATGGTCTGCTAATGCCTTTCTCAGTTTACACTCAGGAAACAACTGCCTGCATATTGAAATATCAGAGGAAGTCTAAATGCTCCTGGGACACAGATGATCTGAAGTACCTTCAATGGCTAACAAACACTCCAGAACCGCCAGAGAGGAAAGGGAAATAATCCCTAGATACAGAACTGGCACCATGCCCACTGAACCATGGAGTTTCTGTGGACTGACGTCTGACTGAGCAATGTATCAGGGCTCCGTCTTGCTTCTCCAGCATCACAAATCAGCCTGGTCACAAAAGCATTCACCTCTTTTGCCCTGCACTGTCTGCAGACATCTGCTAGAGCAACCATAAGGGTTGCTGGACATGCAGCATAAACTAAACTAACTTTGAGGATGCTATGATCTGTTCTGGACACTGGCCCTAGTTAAGCAAGATTAGAGATAAGATGGCACTGCAAGATATACCTCTGCATTTTCTTGGACTGCTTCAGAGAAAAGTCATAACATCAATCTTTACACAGCTTGTGGGTTTTAGAATGTAATACCTGGCTCATACCTTCTCCCACCAAAATCACAGGAACTGTTCATTGTAGGGCAATGTTCCCAGTTAGGTTTTGCACAGAAATTGTAAAAAATAAAAATGTATGTGAGACTATAAAAATAGCCATATTTCTCTGCAATTGGATTAAAAATGTCAAATAATTTTTCTGCAGCTCTTGAACGGAAAATGTTTCCTTTTATGGAAACATAAAGTCTCARGAAACATTAACAGTTTAAAGAAGCAACACTGAAAATCCCATCTTAGCGTAACATCCAGATTTTTCTAATATAATAAACCTAGTCAACACTAAGTAGAATAGTAGTTAAAACTAACTAACTAAACAAAACAAGTTTACCTGCAGCTGCTGATCTAGCTCTGGAAAAGTCAAAGGGAAGGAGTCTTCAGGAGAAGCATCATCTAAAAAGTAAACATTAAGTTGAAAGCCAGTATCTACTGAAAAGGTATTTCAAATGATCTGTTGATGTAGTCATACATTGCATACATCCACCGTAATATCAAGATCTTTCAAACACTTTTGTATATGCTTACCTTTTCACACGTAGGATACTCTAACAAACTCCTTGAAAATACTAGTGAGTTGGAAATAAGAAAAAGTGTTGGAAAGACATAAACCTGAATTGGTACTGCAGTGATTAGGAAGCAAAACAAAACTAGCTACAGCAATGGAACGTGTGATAATGTGGGGAAAAAAAAGTAAATTCAAACAATCTTTCTTCTTGAGCTGTTCATACAATGCAAAGAACTCAAAAATCTTCCACAGACAGCATCCTTACTGTTCAAGAGGTCACGACTTCGATGAAAGGGAAAGATACCTTCTCCATCACAATACAATGGCTTAGCAGGGTTAAAACAGCAATAACAGAAATGCTTTCTCTCACACTCCAAAGGCAATCACAAGAATGTACAAACCAGACTGGCAAACCTGGAACAAGAATCCTATCTACATAGACGTGATTAGAATGGGAAAGCACCACAAACAACTTCATACTGCAAAGAAATATCTTTGCTATGACCTGTAGGTAACTCTCCTTATGTGATAAGGTGAGTTCGTTCATGATGATCAGTCAAATCATGTTTTCATTTATTTATTTATTTTTAATATAGGCTTCCAGCAAGGTGGGACAAAGTGTGCCAGTTACGTCAGTGTTCTGATGTGGACACCTGCCCACTAGTAGCTGGACTGAGATCAGAAATATGAATCATACTTGGTAGCGTCACAACAGGCCACCGCAATATTTCTTACTCGGTGACTTTCGCACTATCAGTTTTGCATTGGATTGTGATGACTGTTTATGTATCTTACTACAGGTTATGGGAGGTAAAGGGAAGGTTATTATTAGCTAGCTTACAGAGTCAATTATTTGTAATGTGTCAAAAGTAAACAAGAATGTCTCTCACAGGAGAAAATTGCTAACATAGGTCAGATCTGACAAACTGCTCTGCGTTGGCAGACTTCTACACTACAATAAAGTCCTCAAAAGATTAAAAGAACCATGTATCAAAGCAGTATTCTGTATATTCTTAATGAGGATCTAAATTATGCGTCAAATGTATTTTATCTCTTTATCCTGCCATCAGTGATCACAGCAAATTATATTAGAGGGAAAAAGTAAAATAAGCCATCTTGTACTATCAAGAACAAACATACCAGCTAATGTACAGTTTGAACATTATTTCAGCTACCACAGCTAGAATTGGGCACCACAAAAACAAGCTATCCTTAGTCTCAGTTTGTGTGCTGTTGAGAAAACCTATGCAAACAAAAATTTTTAGGAAGAGATGCCTAGAGAAGAAAAAGCTGCAGTGATACTGAGGCAAAAGCAAAACAATGAACTTCTACAGAAACCAAAGTGAAGTACTGTATCTTATAGAAGAGGATTCTTGTTATTATTAACAAAAAACACTACCTCCACCTCTTATATACCTTAATTTTGTACACCCTGTCCCAAACACTTCCCTTCTGGAAAATATACTTAAATCACTGTAATTATATAGAGTTGTATCACACTGCTATGAAAGCGTTCATCTTTAAGTTGCTGTTGCTTTCTTGTACAATATTTAAAAATAGACTAATACTCTAAAAGAAGAAAGATGAATCATATGGCAGGGCTAAAAGGAAGGACAGAATAGGACTCAGCTGGACTAGGAGTACAGCTGCTCTACAAATATTTGGCTGAATAGTTGTTAAATATTCTGACAGCGATATTGGACCTGAGTCGTAGACAGCAGTTAAGCTGATATTTGTTTTGACAATTCCAGCAGTACAACCTTTGGTACARCAGCAGTAAGGAGGGACATCTGATGATTTTAACTTAACAGAAACTAAACAATATTAACCCCAAGAACTCACAAAGGAACGTTAGCCTTTTTTTTTTTTTTTCATTGAATCAGTTGTTAATAATAAAAATGTCAATGCTGTATCAGAATATTAGGAAATACATTCTATTACCTTCAAAAAAGAACCCAGTAATTTTTTTTTAAAGTTTGGAAATACTTTTAAAAGGATGGAATAGAGAAAGAAAGTACTATAGAGGAAATCCTTTCAGTAAGCAGATGTTCCCTGCTTATTTTCTGAACTCAAGTGACTGAGTCAATGGTACTAAAAATAGAACATATTGGTATCCTAACCATTATGGCATACCATAGTACATTTCATAATGGGCCTGCCCTAGCATCTATTGAACAGCTGCTAGGGGTTTTTTTTTAGTTATGCTAGTTTAAGACTTATTTAAATTGTCTGATGTTCTGCACATCAGATAAGTTGGGGACTTTGATGGCTTGACATTTTTTTGAGTTCCTAATTCTCTTAGGCTCCTCTGAAATTTTTAGCTTAACTATTTAGTGCACAAAAATTAATGGAAATCTTTAACTACAAGCTTGTTTCCCACAAAATGAACAACAACTTTCCTCACAGCTTCCAGTGAAATAAATTATTTCTTCAGGTCAGTCTGTATTTCAGTGTTGTCAAAGTAACAAACACAACAATGACAAAAAGATCATTTGGCAAAAATAAAGCACATGCTTAGGTTTCACAGAAGGGGAAATGACAGCAATCATTCACCTCCTAAGACTCTTTTGAGGATATTTTCAGAAAGTCAAGAGGAAAGCTATGAACTCCTGCATGTTCTTCCAAAAGAATCCCTATTCCCCTTACAGGCTTGAATACTGAATGTTATGCAGGAGGTCAGACTAAATCACAGCGGCTTCTAGCCTTAAAAATCTATGACTCTGAAAAACAGAAACAGTGAAAATAATCTGCAATGTCAATGAAATTATTCTGAATATCAAAGCACCCTCCCAATTATCTGCTTACCTACCTGTACTTGTTCTTTTCTATTCTACATTTCCTTCATGAGACAACAGAATTCAGAAAATTCCCTGTATTTGCTTTTCTCACTTTATTATTCATATTTAAGTTCTGAGATAGTAATAAGATATCATGGATATAATCAAAGACCTTCTTTCTAACAGTCAATGGCTTTTCTATGCCTAACAAAAACTGAAAATAATTAAACTGGTTCTACACCAGAAACAAAGAGCACCTTACCTCTGCAGTCATTCTTTTTTGTCTCTCTTCCCTATCATTGAAATTGGATTTATAACAAAATCAATTTTGTTAAAAATTATCAGAAACAGCAACTTGCTGCACCTGCAATTGAGTCAAGATTCTGGTTAAAACAAAAAACAAAAAGGAGGAAAAACACACGGGTGTTTCGGCCATCCCATTAAAGCCAACAGCACTAACCCATGATGTGAGACAGATTGTTCAGAGATTTCATCACCATCCTTTGAAGTTCAAGTCAGTATGTTGCATGATTTCTAAACAAGTAGCACTTCCTGTTTTCCCACAGATCCTGACATTAATTTTGGAGGTCTAGATTTAAAAGACTTGTACTCTGATTGCAACTTGAACTCCCTGCACATACAGTTGATTGTTTTTCAACCAAAGGCTTGCTTCATATGTACGGAGTAGTTTAACTTTCATGTTTGTTTCATCAAAGATTCATACATTCTCTCTGCTTCTTGCCTGAAAACTATCATTATAACAGAGAGCATTTGAGAGAGAGTCTCCAGGGAAGTCATTTCTTCCTTTTGTTTTCTATTCAGGAGGGCTAAGACAAAGTACATCTCTATTTTAAAGGCAGCTCTCTGACCATCCCTACATCAATACTACATTGATACTGATTATCTTCATACAAAAGGCTTATTAGTTATTAGTAATGTCCTGACGCATTCAGTCCTCTGATAGATGCTAATGTTGCACAGTGAAGAATGAATCACGCTTTCTGGAAAGCTTTGCTTATTTAATAATGTTCTGGCCTTTTGGAGGTCCCAGTAGCCCAAACCTCTGTGATGTAGACAAGCAAAATCACTCACACTTTGCTGTCTGTCTGGGACAGTCAAGGSTATCAGCCCAGTTTCTTCTTAGATGGCTGCTCCATTTAGCTGAACTATGGGCAATATAACTGTGATGAATAAATACGTTACGGACAACATCTAAATTTACTGTAGTATAATCTCACAAATTACATTTTCTCTAGGATCTTCACAGTTAGAGAAGATCCTACATGCAAAGACAGATAGAAATAGAATATGCAAAATTAAATGTGTTAAAAGCACATTAAGGTTGCTAAATCAGGCACTCAAAATTTAGGAAATACCAATCACAATTCTGCTTCCTCAACTGACTTATGATCCAGTCTTTAACTATATGATCAGGTACTATTTTTTTCTCCTCCATGCGTGGGCAAGTGCATTCAGATCTCTTCCTCCTAAATGAAAGAATCAAATTGGTAATGTAAGTAGGCTGTTATCCTGTAAACGGATCAGCCCTTGCACAGGCACAGTGCTGAAACTCTACTACAAGTAATACAACTAGCTGGGGGACAGCACTGGATCAGGGGTCCAGTCCTGGCCCTGGGAGTGCAGTGAGAGCTCGCAGCTAGAGCAATGGTTACTGACAGACAAACGCAGCCTTATCAAATTCATCCTGGAAGGCTCTGTGGCTAAGTGACGGAGACTTGGCAGTGCTGTGTGAAACTCCCTGGGTTCTATTCACAGCTCTGCCTGCGATGACCTTACGCAGCCTCTCGGTTACCTCACACATAAAATAGTGGGGAACGGTCACTGCCTGACCCAGGAATAGGCTATGAAGGCTTGCTCAGTAAGAGTTGTGGACATCCCCAAAATAGCAACAGCCCATACCAGAAGAGATAAGAGCAGAACCCTCCCGTTCAGTATACCTTCACCTAAGCCAAAAAGGTCCGGTGAGGAAGTCACAGCCTCTGCCCTTCTGAGGACTAATTTCCTTAAGTTCTTCTCGAACTTCCCCATAATAAAGCAAYGGGTACTTCCTTTTCCAATATGGTCCAGCTCTCATGATTAGTTAAAATGTGGGGCTGCAAAGACATATATAAACCCTGACTAAAAAGTGAATGCACTGTGATGTTCTCACTTTCTCTTTAAATAGTAATTTCTTGTTTATACAACAAAAGTGCTCAAAAGACCCCAAAGAAGGACCTATGGTGCCAGTCTCTGGACAGACAGGCAAAGTGACAGCATTTCTACACTTGGCAGCTGACAACATATCTTAAGCCATAATGGTTCTTGCCATTTCCAGAGATCAAGCCACTTAATTTTATGTTGGGTGCAGTTTTAGGAAATGAGCTTTGTAAATTTTAGTCATGTATTTTAGTAATCTCCACCGGTTTTCAACCAATACATTGTCAGCTGGAAATCCTCTGTTGTTATTAGAACCAAAATGAGGATGGAGAAAGGATCCGAAGGAGAGATTGAAGAAGCAAATATTGAAAAGACACTTTTGCATTAGCAGCTATAAAAGAAAAAATTCTTCGTGGTCACTAGGATAACAAAGAAGTGTAAAAGAAGTCATTTGCTCTACTTGCAAATACCATGTTGTTCCACTGTCTGTTCCAGCGTTTTTTCTGGAGAGTGTTTATTAGAGGTAGAGTAATTTCAAACAGAAGAAATTACTAATAGTTTCAGAAGCAGTCATTTATTACCACATGGCACTAGCAGAACTTTTCAGCTAAATTCAGATTTTTATTTTTAGGGAGCAAGGTGAAGAGATGTTTACCTATAAAATTTTCATAGAACAATTACACAATGCAAATCCACTATGCCAAATTAAATAAAGTTCCTGTTACAGACTATCTTAATAAGTGCAATAAAGATTTAATGATATAAATTAGTACATTCTGAATTTCCTTGGATTAATTAAATTGATGTTGATAAATCACAACAAACTTTCTCTTTGGAAATGCTTATTTTAATTTCTGAACACATATTCAATTTAACTTGCATTAGTTTCTGAGCATATAAGGTGTGCTGAAATAAAATGTCTCACGCTCATTAACTTAAAACAGTACCTTAAGTCAAACTAGAGTAATACGGTGTGCAGACACGCTGGGAAACCTATGTTTGATGCCAGCTTAGCGAACTTCAGTAAAATAACCAAACATAGATATCTATATATACAGCAATAAGAGACAGACAATAAAATTGTCTTCTTATATAGCATCCCTGTCAGCAGCTGAAGGGCTGTTCCTGAGACTTTTAAGGAACTGGTCAGCCAGTTTTCACCTTGAAAATACTGCACAAGGCTGGCCAGGATTTGAGTCATCATATGGTGACTGACAAATAATATAAATAATATAACACAATTAAATTATTCTCGTTTGCTCAAGATAAGCCAAATCCCTTCCTGTAGGTCAGTTACCAGAAAGTAAGTCTCTTTTCTTGAGTTGAGTGCAGTCTGTCCTTTCAATGCTTCTCACACCCAGTGCTTGGTTACAATCCTAGCCAGTGAGATAATCACCACCCAGAAGAAACATTCCATTTCCCCTTTTTATATCTAGTTATGCTGTAAGTTCCTCCTAGTAAGAAGTTGTACAGCTCCCAGAAGGATAATATAGCCTTACTTGGTGAAACCTGTCACTGTGCCTTTTAAACGAGTAAAATTCAAGGAAAAGTTTAAATCAGACAGATTCCCTCTCCACTTAGCCCTAGTTAAGGACTTTTTTGTATACCCTACGAGTATAAAAAAATTTCACTTGATGCTTTACTATCACACATAAAACAGGCAACTTCTGTTTGAACTGAGAATAGTATGCTTGCCAAGGAAGAGAAAGATCAAAGAAATTTTTTAAAATGAGCAGAAAAGGAAATAAAAAACAAGTGGAATATTTGGAAAAAAGTGTTAGTTATTTATACTCTCTTGGTTCAGATAAATATGGTTTTCTGCAAATTTTCAAACCTGATAAAGTTTATTTCCTTTGTCTTCTTTATACATTAAATACTAATAACCATGTTCAGGCTTAYTACTAAGAGGAGGAGCTGATTTCTGCTGATGTGGTATAATAGTATGTTGATTTACATCTGTTTGTAGCCCCAAAGGGGTCTGATATGGAGGAAAATATGATGCTTATTTTACTGGTTGCTATTTAGTCTTTCCTATACTCACAAATAGTGAGTCTAGATCACTTACTGCAGGAACCCTTGTATAAGTGACCGAAAATTACAGAAAAGTTTAACAAAATGTAACAGAAAGTACTACCTTTCTGTAACTGAGACTCTTTCTATAAACTTTAAGAGAGAGGCTGGAATTATTATCAGGATAGAAAAGTAAAAATAAAATATGATGCAATGTTAAGGAAGTTTAAGCTTCCTGCCTTTCATGTCCTTCTTCTTCCAAGCTATTCTCAACCTTGTCATTTCCTACTGCCGTCTCTTGTCACAAACCATTCTACCCTATTTGATTTTCCCATGGTTTCAGCTTTCCTTGACTTGTTTTCAGTTTCTCACATACTCATTCTTTTTCCATAATTTGTAACACCATTCCCTTTTCTTTCACATCTCTAAGACCTATCTTTGCCGTAATTCCTGTAACAAATTTATCTCATTTTTACAGCTTAAGAGTTGAGAATGGTTCATAATTAGTTTCTGTAGTAAAATGTAATTACTAGATTATTTTCATTTATTCTAAAGGGCTCACAGACAGCCACATGTATTTCCTTATATTCCTTCTCCCAACTTTTCAGTATCACTCATCTTTATGACCTGTAAGTTATGTGCAATAATGTATGAAAATGTGTATTTTAAGTCCTATTGCACAAAGGAGGAGATTCTACTTTAGGCTTGTGACCACAAGTGAATATTACATAATAATTATCTAAGAAATCTAATGTGAATTTCAGAATATTTTTAATATGACAAAATTATATCCAGGCCAAGATTGTATTCACACAAAGCTCAGGAAATTGCCTAACATAGTACCCTGCAATGCATGCCATCTCACAAAGTTCTCATCAACAGTGGATCTCAATTACTGTTTTCAGAGATCCTTGTATTTCATGCTATAAACACATCTCTACCCTGACTTCAGGCATTCACCTTTACCAAAAGCACACCCGGTATTTTTGGGGGATGCTTCCTAGCTTCCAATTTACTTTATTTCATTCTGATTTTTACTGTATGCCAACAGCTTTCCAGACCTTAATAACATTTAAGATACAAGCTAGTAATATTTTCTAATCCAAAGGGGGTCATATCTGCACAGGTTTTGTAGGAGAAGTTAATGCTCAGTCAGCACTAAGTGACAGGATAAACGTCAGTGGAATTTCTGCTGCTTTGTTGGGGAACGTGCCATGTGCGGCATCCGTTTCCTGAAAGCTTTCACCAGGTTGGGCACGTGTGGCACTTTTCAGTCTTCCTGTTGAAGGGAAAGTCTCTTCCTGTTCTAACCTCACCTTCAATATGAAGTGTCCTTATCTTTCCTTTTTTTTAAAAAGACAGATACACTGTATATGCAAATAAATTTGATAGTTAATTACAGTCTTAAGTATGTTCCACAGACTGTTGGAAAAAAGTTAACATCTAAAATGTCAGTCAAATTATTTAAGACCAGTGAAATTTTTAATGAAAACATTACAAATTACTGGACAGAAAAAATGATCACATGCTATCACTCAGGAAAAAAACGCCCATAACACTGGACTTCATTTGCTACTGTAAACACCAGCAAGAACATGTAAAATTTAAAAGCAATTATTTCTTTATGGATTAGTCTGTAAATTAAACTGTACCTGGGGACTCATTCAGGCTGAAGGCAATTCGTACTGGCTTATCAGCAGGTACCCTGGCGGTGGTGATCATGTGGGCACTTGAGTCAATGCTTTTACTTGTTTGTTCCAGCTGCAATAATATAAACAATATATTTATTACAGAGCATGTGACATCATTCAACAAATGAATTACAATGTTCTTCATGCATTCATAGCTATCTTTCTCATTCTAGCTAAGCAATATTCAGAATCAAAGTCAAGGGACTACCATTTCATTTTTCCATTTAAAAAGGATTTAAGTGAAATTCATTGCAGAGACTGCCTTTCTTGTGTTATTTACAGATTAGAAAGAACAATGGCAAAGGAAGCTTCCCCTCTCCTCACCTGCTTGCTCCCCGCCATTGCCCCTTCAGCAAGCCTTGACTCGTGGCAATGCTGCCTGGTTCTGAAGGTGAAGAAGGAAGAAGGGGTGGGGAGTTGAGAGTAACATGACCCCAAGCCTGCCATGTGATTGGAAACGTGCACACCACTCCAGATGGTGTCAATGAGGAGGAACCCGTCCTCCTACCTTCCACCCATACTCCCCCAGTCAAGCTGTGCATGATAGACACACACACATAGTGGACAGAAAGGTACTGGCTCTCCAAACCTTGGTGGTGATTCTTCAGTGGAACTCTGTGCAGATGTAGGGGTCTGCCTGCATGGGTCTGACTCCCGGATCGGGATTCCTATTCAGTCCTTGGGCTTTCTTCTGAGACCACCAGCTCCAAAAAGTGGTTTTAATGAGATGCAACCCTGTCCATTAAGAAAACTACTAATTCATTTCGAGTAGGGCACCACAGAGTCACTGAGCAGCAAAAAAAATAGTTACTACTTATCTGCACTAGTATAACTAAAGCATCTCCAAATACTCAAAAGTTGCACTCATGGTTCTACTATATATATTTAACCTTTGGAACACATAGCTTTGGTAGAACTCTATTAAACATCTAAGCACAGAGTTATTCTCCTTGTATAGCAAGCACAAGGCTGCTAAAATTCACAGATGTTAATCTTCTGATTAGCTCCATGTGTGCAGAACATGAAGTCAATGGGACTTCATGCTTGCAAAGGATCTGCCCATAAAAAAATTATTTTAAGACTGAAAACTATGTTATCCAGAATGCATTGTACCCATACCAACTATGTGGACAATTATATAGCATTTAAATTACTGTAATAACTCCTCAACCAATTAGAAACCAAGTTCTTCACAAAAATACAATGAATTTACTAAAAGCTGTACCACACATCAATAGATAACATGCATTTAGCTAATGAAAACAAAAGCCAATATATTCCTGAGCCCATATCTTGCAGGTTTTCAGTGAAGTGGCTATTGTACTGCACTGAAAATCGAACAACAAAGTGGTTATTGTATTCTGCTGAAAATCCAACTATCCATTCTAATTTACACTTAATTATTTGGCAATCTCAGAAAATCAGTAGGACAGAACAATATTACAGGATTATAATCTTCCTTGGTGAGGCACAAGTGAATCAAATTCTTCCCTGGTAACACTGCTTTACAATCACTGGAAGAGTACTGAACTTGCATTTGGCCCATTAATTTCAGCATTTGTCTGYCTTAGCATTAAATCTAGTCAAATAATTTGTTATTTAAAATGCTTAATCTTTAAAAAACCAATAAATATTCTAAAATCATTGCTTTGATTTAGAAGCTGATTAGAAGCTGAGAGTGTCTCTTTCTACGGATACATGAAGGATCTCCAGGATAGTTCTTTAATCCCTATTGCTAATAATCAAGACACAGAGAAATAGAACTGAGCAATATGAATTGGGCAGAGATAAAGAAAGGTCAACTAAACTACCACAGCATCTATTCGTGATCTCAGGAAAAGATCTCTGGGGTCAACTGAAATATTCTATTTGGAAGTTCACTGCATTACACCAAATAACTTTCACCTTCTTAAAGTTATTGATCTCTTTTTCCAGAAGACTCACTTTTTGAGAAACATGAGACATCTCACTGTTTTTTAAAAAGAACAGTACAACTACTACCCTAAAATGATTTATTATATCTCCCTCCCATTCCTCCCAATTTAAGGTAAAACAAAACAAAACAAAATTAGATGATGAGCAAGGCTGTAAGACAGCAGACTATGTTGGTGGCACACATTCCCCTGACATCTGTTTACTATCACCAGTGGTCTTCCACGTAAGAAGATACTTCACATTTCATATCATAGCCTAAGAAATTAAAATGATACATCCAGCAAGAGGATTTAAACTTGCCATAACAACACAGCTAGAAGTAAACCTGTTGTCTTATCCCACCCAGTCACATACTACGTGGTCTTTGATATCTTTAAATTGCCTCTTTTAACCATCTGCTATAAGAGGGCAAAAATCAATATCCAATTCAGTAAGTAATGGTGAATTCTATCATAACACAAAAGAGCATTTTCATTTCATCAGAATTCACAAAAAGGAAATCTCATCTCTATGTACCCAAATTTCCCAGCTGCTATCTGATTTATCCCTTCACTCAATTTTTCTGCGGAATCCTCRAGCTCTTCCTCCCGGGAAGCAAGCAAACACAACAAAAAGGGATGGAAACGTTTTATGTGCAAATAAGGTGATGCGGGAAGCATGCAGGCTGACTGCCCCCAACTTCCCACCTGCTTTCTCCATGCATGAAGAATAATATCTCTGTAGACAGAGATGTGTGCGAGTGGGCAACCTGGAATTTAATGAGATTCAATGAGCAGCCCCCTTATTCATGACCACTGCCTATAGAACTGGCTGCTGTTTCTTCAGAAAACTGTGTAGCAGAACTCAGATTAAGTGTTGCCACAGCTCTATCAGTTTAGTTCAGTTTTCACACCTGTTGCCTTACCTCACTTGGTGGAGTGTCTGCACTTGTATAATCCGGGGCCAGCCACTGCCTTGGCTTGTCGTTGCCTTTATGGACTAAAGCTTCAATAAAAGAAAAGGCTGCACCTGCTGCATAGCAACAAACTGACAAGGTCTGAGAAGCTGAGACAGCTGTCAGGGCAACATGCTGCTACCTGCACTTCCCATAGGCTTTGCTGTCCCAAAAGATCACCCTTTTCCGCTTTTCTCCACAATTCCGCTTTTCCTTCCTCTCCTTTCCAGTGGTGAGGGATTATGATGTTGTCATGCTTCGGGGAGGAAAAAATCCTTCTGTCACAGGCATTATTAAGCAGCAAACTGTGGTGAGCCCAAGATTTTTAATTCATTAGTCCTGGCAAACCTAAAATACAAACAGACTTGCTTCATAGGACAGGAATGTTTTCAGCATGACCCAATCAGTGTCTGTGTCTATTCCAGCAAACTGGCAAAGATAGCATGACTCCAGTCAGCAAAAATGTCTGCGGCTCCAATCAGCTTGGGGTGACATTGCCAACTTGGACTGGCTACAAGCAAACTATCAAATGATAGCAGCGACTATCAAAGTTAACAACAAGGGATGGGCTTGGTGTTTTAGGCTAGGTTCACGCTGGCTTTGTTAAAGGGAGGCTTGTCTAATAGCGGGTGACAGACTTACAATGCTGAAGGGACAATGAGCAAATTTCAGGATGCGTCGGCTGTGAAAGCACGTGTATTTATAGATGAACTGACGATGCTGATGATAACTGAAGCTGGCTAAACCCGAGATTTGACCGAACTCAAAGGAGTAGCTAGTGTGATTTCTGACAGCATTTGTCAGTTTTAAAACCACAGGCAAGTAAATAATAGATAAATCTTGAAATATCACAGCAGAAAAGCATTCCTCCAGCTTCAAGTTTTATTTTCTGTAGCTGTATCAAACACATATCCTGCCTACATGACCTTTTTTGATTGCTATCGCTGTGAATAAAACAAATGGAGGATAATGCAGAATAACYACAGAATTATTATATATAATATTTTTATATTTACTGTTCCATTCTTGTGCAATATAAAGTGTAAAATATTTTATATTTTAAAATTCCAAATGGAAAAGGTTGATCTAACAGAAATCTCCTGTACAGGCACATTGCTAGACTCTCTGGGTTCAGCTGAAAAATGCAGAGGCAGCAGGACAAATGGAGAGGTGAAGGTTGTCTTAAATCAAATTTGATCTCTCCTCGCCCTCATCTCATCTCACTTTCTTAGCCCAGGTCTGGTCTGATCAGTGCAAATCTCAGTAACCCACCAGTTGCCCCTGTGGCCTCAAAGGACCTTTTTCATACTTTGCAATGACTAAACTGCAAAGATATTCTACCTACACTTCCTTCCTCCAGCACTGAACCCGGAGGGTATCAGACAGCAACTGCCTTACTTAGGCATCTGGTGAGGTCTTTTCTGTAACTGCACTGTGCTTCCAGAGCAGACTACAGGCTCTAGCCCAAAGGGGTAGCCAAAAGCAGCAACATGCCTCTGCCTACACTCACTGTTTTCTTCTCTTAATGTGGTTCTGAAAAGACTGAGGATTCCTCCCTATATGTCTCCTTTGGAAGGAGGAGTGAGGTTTGCCTTTGCTCACAACCATCATCGCTAATAACATTCTACAGCTCAATATCATCAGCAAGTGATATTGATCTCCAGCTCCATGAGTAATTATTTTTGAAGTATTTATTTAAAGATGTTGAAAGTCCTGGCTCCACTGAAGTCACTGAAAAATATTGTGCTTCAGTTTGCATGAGGCCAGGGTTTCCCTCAGATCATAAGATTCTCCTCTGCCTTGTGTGGACAGATGGTATTTACACGGTATGAATGATTCATTACATGCCATAAAATAAAGTAAAGCCTAAAAAAAAAAATCTCCACATAAAATGCTAAGTCTTGCAAAATCTTCAATAGCCATCAGTGCAACGGTCTTGATAGGTCACTGGCATAGATCTTACATAAGCAGTTCCTTTAAAATACTAAAAGAAATGGACTGAAATGATGGCTGAAAAGCACAGGGATAGTTTTTCCTCATGGCTTTGACACTCCACAGTTCTAGACAGACACTTCAATTGTATGTAGTCTAAATAGTACCTGCATTTGCAAATTGAGTTCATAATCATTTTGTTTTCTGTATCCATTGCATATACACTTCTTAAATGTTAGTACTTTTAGTTAAATCCCATATTGTCTTATACTCTTTACAAATGAAGGTGGAATCACCTGTGCTTCACTTAATACACACATTCCTCTTCTAATAAGTATATTGCTTCCAAAGGCAGCAATCATGTGCTAAGATACCAAAACTGCACAAACTAAAAAGCCCCTGGTTTGCATTTAAATGTCAGTTCTGTGCTTTATAAAATAGTCATCTAGAATTACTATTGAACAGAAGACAGCATATTTTAAAAATCTGAGAATACTGTGGCATTCTGTGTAAGCAACATTACATCTGAAACATCAAAATGAATGATCAAACTGTAACTATTTTATCAGCTATTTATTATTGTTGTTCTGCTTCTAAAAAACCAAACAACATGGATTTAAATGGAACATTTCAAAAATTTCTCAAAATGACTTTGTAACAACAATGTGGATAAGATGTAGTATATCCATTTAAAAAAAAAGTGAAATTAGGTAGTTCACTTCAGTGATTTGCTCAAATTAATATTCAAAGGTACTGTATATCTTAGGAACAGATAAATCCCACTTCTCTTACTTAAGTAGGCTGACTGATATCTGTGCATCTAAGAAAATTATTCTTTATTGCAGTACAATAAATACTTCTTTATAACAGGCTACACATACAGTTTACAGTAATCTGTGAAAATCAAGGAGTGCTGATAGATTTCTTGCCAGCATACTCTTAGTCATCAGATGCCTGGTACCCATGCAAAATTCTTTCAATGCTGTATCACATTATGAAACTAGTGAAAAGCTAGAAGAGCAACACTCAGGGTATCACGTCTTATTCATCAAAATACCTTAAAGAAACATACCTTAAATCACAAACACTGCAACTTATTGATATTCAGCACTAGAAACATAAAAATTTGGAAGACTTTTTAGGATGAAGCATCAGTTATTCTACAGACATAAAAATGGACCAATATCTGCTATCTAATAAAACACCTGTTGCCTTCCCTTTTTTAGCTGTGCTACTTTCAAATCATTTCAATTTCCTAGTATAAGTAGTATTTTAATAGCATATGACCTCATTCATGCTAAAATGGTGTTTCAGAGATTGTCAGTCACTGTTTAAAAATACACTTAAAATATTATAGCATATGGAAGATGTCCCAAGGAAAATTTTTCTTAAAAACACTTTGCCTAAAAAACTAACATAGAGTAAAATTTTCACTTTACAACTCCCTCCAAGTAGAAACAGATCATATTTTGGGGAATTTCTGACCAACATTTTTCTGCAGCAAAATCTGTGTAAAAACCCACTCTGGGAGGCAGTGGTTTCCCTTGACTCTCATTGGGGCTAATCAGAGTGAAGCTGCTTCATGCTGTACATAATCAATTTCTGAAGACATTAAAATTGTTGAGTCACCTCTTGTAATTCCACATTATCTGTTGAAGTTCCAATTCCAGTTTGACTGCAAAGCTCAGAATTTGTTAAATATTAAAATCTAGATGACATATTCTAGCAGTCTACAACGGCAATTAAGCAAGTACCCTCACACCAGCCACTAAAATAAAAGCTCTTTGTTGATCTGATCTCTTCTTGCAGTCCACAAGAATAACCATTTCAAGTCTGCATGGAACTTGGTAGAGAAGTAGGGGTTTTTTGGGTTTTTTTTCTTCCTATGATAGCAGCTGTACTTGGTGAGATCAGAACATGCAATACAATGTAATCAAGCATGACAGCCACAAACTTCCCAGCTAGAAATCCAGAATCAGCACCAATACTGCTCTCTTGTTTTTTGGGTAACAGAAAAGCATGTATCAAATATACATTACTTATTTAAGTTTTGTGGTACTTCTCTCACAACCCATCATCCCAGGACCTAACAGCTGGAGCTGCCTACAGAGCACTTTTTAATACTGTTCTCAGATACCATCTCCAGTCTCTTTGACTCAGTAGTCTCACTCTCTCCCACCTGCTAGACCACTTTCTGTTTTCTTGACACTTAAGTCCCATGTCCTTCCATCTCTGCTCCAAGTTTCTCTCTCATAGCTGTAGGTCTCAGATCATAGTTTCACTTTCCTTCCTCCTTTCCTCCAATTTCATTGTCTGGGTCTTTTTCTTCATTCCTTTCTTTGGTCTTGCTTTTGCTCCCTACCCTTTCAAGAAGGCAGTTCCCTTCGTTCTTCATCTTACTCTCTGAATCTGGAATCAGCACCATCCTAAAGCTGAATTTTTTGAGAAAATCCTACTTTAGATTATGTAAAGCAGGGAATTTAAAACTGCACTTTGTCAAGGGCTTACATCTTGCATATGGTGGTTTCACTGGGTGGGAGGAAAGGTACACTTCCGAAGAAAGTACTACTTTTTTGCTGTATTTCAATTCCCATCTTCAAAGAATTTGAAAATCCATTAATAGGAAGTATCATTGGTAATTTTAACACAGGTAAAATCATATACTTTCCCCCAAGCTCTATACTCATAAATGGCTGAACACTGTCAGATGAAATTAATTAATTAAAAATACCTTGGAACAGGCATGAATTTTTTTTTAGTCATGTGAACAATATCCATGAATGTGAGCCCTGACTTGATGAGTAAAAAATACCACATGAAAACCTCACAATTCATGGCAAATTGATGCAATATCTGAATGCAGTTATATAGGCTCTTGTACATCTAATGAAAAAAGCTATTCCAGGGAAATTAAGAATTGGCCCACTCAAGGTAATGTGGAATTACAAGACCTGACTCAGCAATTGTTATGTTTGCCTTACGACCATCTGAAAAGACAGTGCATCTTGAATCATTCGAAAGCCGGACTGATGAAAAGCTCCATCTCTTCCACTGCAACCTCTAGACAGAAGCTGTGGGAAGCTAATGCTGCTGACAGGAATAAAACTGAAGTGTTTGAGATATGATGCTGCCAAAGATCCTTGCATATCTCTTGAGTGGAAAATAAGATGAAAGCTGAGTTTAGAAGTATTACTGGAAAAGGCTCACTCTGTTGTCAGAAATCAACAGGTGCAAACCTATATACTTCACTTGCATCAGCATGAAGATAGAAATAACCTTCAGAAACTAATTTTGGGAAGAATGGTGGCAGGTCATCTCAACAGGGGATAGCCAGGGAGGATATGGATGGAGAGTGTGCAGCAGTTTGCTAGGAGGTCAGCAGCTGAAGTTCAAAGCTAGCATTGGCTTGAGTAGACTTCTGGAAAACTCTAGCAGAATGTCACAAATACACAGATTTTGCTTACTGATGTTGTCACTAATCCACATACAACTGTCCTAGGGCAGGAAAATAATTCTGTTGTATCTATGTACAACTGGAGTCATCACTCAACTGGATCTGCTATTCCTTAAGGCGATACTTAGCTTACCTTAAGAACTTACCTTAAGGGCATACTATAAGACATTACAGGCTCACTGGCATAGCTGAGGTCAACATGCTCTCATGTACAAGACTTTCAACCCAATATTATTTTCACTGAGCTTTGTTACTATCAGGAGGAAATCACCCAGCAGAACTTGTGGTAAAATCCCTGACAGCACTGAAACTGCCTCTGTTATAGTGCCAGATGCAAACACGGAGGGAAATTTTAGTAAAGATAAATGCTGGACTCTTTATTAGCAAAAAAAAAAAAAAAAAAATCAGTAAACACAGCTGGTAACAGTCCAGGAAGTCCTCACACCTTCTCTAGATATATATTTCTTTCACCCAAGGAGACAACATGTGGTATTATAACCAGGAAGTGCAGAGTAGAGCAGACAGTTTAGCAGTGCAGTGGAAGTATCAGGCATGCAAGTGTCACAAAATGGCAGAATATTACATGTGTGCATGCATTTATATTGTTCAATAGAATTAATTACACTAAAAATGTATCATTATGGTTAATTTTCAAACATTTTCAAAATTATGAACAGCTTGTCTATTTACAGGTGGTTCTGAACCTTTGTGCATCTATGATATACTCTTTAATGATGGTGCTTGTGCTATTTTCCCCCAGGAACCCAACTTCAGAAAAACCTGCTTGTTCAAATGAGAGAGGAAAAAAGAAATCAGCCTTATAAATTCAAAAGTTGTTATACCCTTATAAAGGTACATTAGAAAAAAAAATGACTTTGCTCTGGCAGATGAATTACACTAGACACGTTCAAAGGCCAGCTTACCCAGGGATGGTTCTTGCCCAGAAAACAAGACTCTACCCCATCTTCTACTGGGATGCTGACAAAACAAAGTGGGGTAAGGAAGGTAAAACTGCCTTTTTTTTTGCAGGAGGAAAGGGCATTTGAACTTTGTTCTTCTTAAATGGTTGTCAGTGTCCTTAAGATCGATTATAAATGATGGGACAAATACTACTACTTTCTCATTATTAATGCCATACTCCTTCCTTTTACCATGGAATAATGAAAAAAAGATATTTTTGTGATCCAGCATACAGAGATGCTAATACTCCAGAATATTTGCATAATCAAGTAATTAATACAATACTGTTTCTTGGGTGCAATACTGCCAGACTTGGCATTATCTAATTAGTATTAGTCAAAAAGATGACATATTACTTCTAAAAATGACATAATATTGATATTTCTCACAGGAAAGAAATGAAAATAGGCTCTGTCATCAGTTTCTCAGTTTCTTGTTAAAAAAAGAAAGCGAGTGAGAGAGAGAGATATTAACAAAATGTCCAACTTTCCTATATGATTTTGAGTACTTTACAAGTGAGAGCCAATGGTTTTAGAACTTTAGCTGAAACATGCCTGCTATAGGATTTTTGGCAATAAGGACTCCCAGATATATTGGCTACCTTTGAAAACCAGTAATTCCAGATAACAGAGAATGAGCACTAACATGTTAGTCCCTTACTGACATGTACACAGTATTATGAATAGAAACAGCCATTTCCATAGGTATCTGTTCTTCAATGCTGCCCCTTAGAGGACACATGCAAGAAATTCATCTATCTAAGGACAAAGATCTTTTGAAGATAGTACAAAGAGAACTGGATCAAGACAGTGCAATGTTGGGCCCTTTGAAGCCTATTGACTATTTTGATACTAACTGTTCACCAGTATGGCATATTGACATGTAAAACTCCTTAATTACTTTAAGGAATTGTGTTTGCTACTGCAATCTTTTTCAAAAAATGAGTTTGATTCCATATACCACTATTTCCCAAGCCTCTTAATGGCATCCTGATTTTGATGTTATGTTTTTCTTCCTGTGGTCATCTACAATAATGTAAGAACAAAATAAAATTTCCAAGCTAAACCCGTATCTTTTTTTTTTCTTTTTTTTTTGTAAGCACTGCTAGCAATATCAACAAACTAGTACCACACGATGAACTGTAAGCAGGCTGCAGTAGCTCCTCCTTGATAACCCTGAATCCTGATTCACTTGTAAAAGTAACAGGAATGGTATCTTAACCATGCTCCTGCAACTGCAGCTTCCTGCATTTGCAAGGAGGTGGCAGGAAATATTAATCTCTAACCTAGCTGAACTATGGACTCCTGACAACAATGTTTAAGATTCTCATCTTGCAAAGCTCAGGATCTCTATTCCTGTGTGATGAGCAAGGTTAGATCTTATTGACTTGTAACTGTCCATTTCAGAGGAAACATTATGAAACATAAGGTGGCATTCTCAAATGGCTTTCTGTAGCATCATAAGCAAAACTGCAATGTATGTGGGGTAGTACTAGCATTTGGGTGGGAAAATGGAACAAAAGAGTAATATGCTTTATGTTCCTGATTGCAGTTTGTATCATCAACTTGCCTGTTAGGTCTCAAATTCAGTGCTAAATTAGAAAATTACTGTTGAAATACCTAACATCAAACTTACTTCCTTTGAATTCACTTAGTTCCTACAGTTTTACAGCCATAAATAAAATGACATCAGTTTAAAAATGAGCAAAATCAGTTATCAATAAGGCCCACAATCTTTGAAATGTTAAATCCAAAACCAGAGTGCTGTTTACTGGAGTGAGATAGCTTGTATTACCATGGCCAAGTTGTTGATGAGACTTCAATTTTAAATCATTGCTTTCTGGAATTACAAAAAATACATCTTGGCATGTAAAATTCCTGCCTACTTGTAAAAGGCATGACACATTGCTTTTGAATTTTAAAAGCACAAAACAGAAACAGAAAACTGTTTTAAATATTTGTTCTATTAAAATCGTATTTTACATGCCATAATTTACCATCACAATTAAAAAATAGTGAAAACTTGAAAATCAAATTACCTAAGTTCACTTGCTGATGAAAAAATCCTGTTTTTAATTAAAGTTCTAAATGTACATATATTAGGAGGTTTTCAATACTTATCTTCACACTGCTACTCACAGCTGTCCCCTTAACCCATAATCCTCCTAAAATGAAGGCTTATACACAAAAGTTAACAAGTTCCTAAGAGACTATAAGATGTAATACAGAGAATTCATTCTTTTTTCCAAGATTTCAGGGAGAAACATTAAAAATATATACCTAGAATCCTGCAAAAGGGCGATGGAGGCATTTAGAATCTTTTCAGACCACATATCATACAACAGTAAAAAGACTGTAATCCTGTTTTTTCTAAGAGTTCCCTTATTTTCATGCTATTGATGGTCCTGGGATAATTTCTTTATTTTATCTATTATGTCTGACTATAGAGTAACTGGACAAACCTCACCAATACCAGTAACTTAACCTACATGAAACCTCACTGTGTAAAATTTATGTTTTTTTTATAGTAAAAAGACTGCATGTGGCACCCTTAAAACATATGCTCTGTGTTTCACAGTTTCAGCTTCAGCTGTGACTCCACTATGTAACATCTTTATTAGCTCTTTAAACTCATTACCATTTTTAAATGTCAATAGAATGGAACATTTTCTTTTTTAGTTCACCTGTACATGCCAACAATATGAGAAAATCAAGACGAAAAACAAATTGCTGGTTAAACCGCATCACAGAACTGTGATGGAGGCACAATGATGTAACTCCAAGGTGTCAAGAGTCCAACCTTTAGCGAATTTGAAGGCTTGAAAAGCAGGCACTAAACTGCCAGTGAGAGCAAAGAGTTATGTTTTTGTTCTCCGAAGTGTAGTAAATGGAACCATACACTGCTGAATGACTCCTCTGGGTTTCCCACCTTTCCCAAATTTCTTTCTGAACACTATTCCACTGTTTGTTTGTTTGTTTGTTTTTTGAGTTCTTGCACGAAGCAAGTCTAATTGTCAAATATCTTCTTTTATAAAAGCCAGAGTTCAATAAAGCAAAAAACCTCACAGCAGTATGGTTCTGCATCCTGTAGACTCTGCATTCTACCACTCCTTTCTGTGGAAGTGGTGTCTTTTGAATCAGCCAAAAAAAAATCCTTCRAAAAAAATATTCTAAAAAAAAAATCCATCTAAAATCCTTTTAGGTGGTCAAATGAGGCAATTACTCTCTCAGAGTTTCTGCAGGTGTTGGGAACATGGATGACTCCCTCCTAATGCTATGACATGCTGACATCCAATGTAAGAGAGTGGTGGTATGGCACGCTGCCGCATATTGTCCCACTTCAAAAACTGGTTTAATGCATTCTACTGTCTCTTTGCCAGCTGGCTGATAAAAGGAACAGCTGTTAATGGATCAAAATAACTTACGTGAAGCTTTAATATATGTTTTGGGCCATTTTCACGCAGGAGAATGATTAACAGAGAATTCGTCATGAATCTCTTATATGGCTCACTGATTCCCAAATTTCAGTGAATAGAATTCAGGACCTGGACCATGAAGACACACATAAAAAAAAGTCAAGCATTCACTCTGATGTATTATATTAAAAAAAATAAATAATAGAAATGGAAAAGCTCAAGGCATCATAGATAAAATCCGATCTTCAATAAGAGTTGAACAGCTAGTCTGCAGAGTTGGTAAGATAAGAAATATTGATGATAAAGAGCAGTTGTGATAATTATCCTTCTAAAGCAAAAAGGCAGAGATTCCTTTATCGCTCAGTACTGTTTCAAAAATCTTAACCTCAGTATAGGGTTCAGAATAAAATCTGGCTGATATCCAACATGAAAAACTGCTGATAATGCTGAGTCAGGGGTCTGTTGTTGTCACCTTCAATCCCTGTACATGGCAAGCTCCAGTTCCAAGCTACATCAGTGTGTTGTAACAGCTTTTGCTTCACTAAGCTTTGTAGTTCTCATTTAACCCATTCATTGTGTAGTATGTAAAACTGCTACAGATCCAGTACTTTGCAAATATAGTGGAATCCAAGCAGATAAAGAAATGCAGTATTTACAAGAGTATTTACGAGTATTTACGAGTAATGCAGTACTTAATATAGCTTTAGATATTGTCATAGCACTGTAAAAACATTAGTTGCTACTGTTCAGTTGTACAGTAATTTATTTATCAAATAAACCTCCAAGATATTCATAGAATCATAGAATCGTAGAATCAGTAAGGTTGGAACGGACCTCTGGAGATCATCTAGTCCAACCTCCCTGCTCAAGCAGGGTCACCTAGAGCATGTTAGACAGGGTTGCATCCAGGTGGGCCTTGAAGATCTCCAGAGAAGGAGACTCCAAAACCTCTCGGGGCAACCTGGTCCAGGGCTCTGTCACCCTCACGTTCAGGCGGAACTTCCTGTGCTTCAATTTCTGCCCATTGCCTCTTGTCCTGTCACATGGGACAAAGAAAAGAGTTTGTCCCTGTCCCCCTGACACCCTCCCTTCAGATACTTGCACACATTGGTAAGATCCCCCCTCAGTCTTCTCTTCCCCAGGCTGAAGAGGCCCAGCTCTCRCAGCCRTTCCTCATAGGGCAGGTGCTGCAGCCCTCKGATCATCTTCATAGCCCTATGCTGGACTCTCTTCAGTAGCTCCATGTCTCTCTTGTCCTGGGGAGCCCAGAACTGGACACAGTACTCGAGATGAGGCCTCCCCAGGGCTGAGTGGAGGGGCAGGACCTCCCTCGACCTGCTGGCAACACTCTTCCCAATGCACTCCAGGATATCATTGGCCTTCCTGGCCACAAGGGCACATTGCTGGCTCATGGTCAACTTGTTGTCCACCAGCACTCCCAGGTCTTTCTCTGCAGAGCTGCTCTCCAGCAGGTCAGCCTCCAGCTTGTACCGGTGCCTAGGGTTATTTCTCCCTAGGTGCAGGACTCTGCACTTGCCCTTGTTGAAGCTCATGAGGTTCCTCTCTGCCCAACTCTCCAGCCTGGCCAGGTCTCTCTGAATGACAGCACAGCCCTCTGGTGTGTCAGCCACTCCTCCAGGCTTGGTATCATCAGCAAACTTGCTGCAGAGGCACTCTGTCCCCTCATCCAGGTCATTGATGAAGAAGCTGAACAGGACGGGAGCCAGTACTGAGCCCTGGGGAACGCCACTAGCCACAGGCCTCCAACTAGACTCCACGCCACTGACGACGACCCTCTGAGCTCTGCCTTTCAGCCAGTTCTCAGTCCACCTCACTGTCCACTCGTCTAACCCACACTTCCTGAGCTTATCTAGGAGGATGTTATGGGAGATAGTGTCTAAAGCCTTGCTGAAGTCAAGGTACACAACATCCACTGCTCTCTCCTCATCTACCCAGCCAGTCATTCCATCAGAGAAGGCTGTCAGATTGGTTAAGCAGGATTTCCCCTTGGTGAATCCATGCTGGCTACTCCTGATCACCTTCTTTCCCTCCATATGCCTGGAGATGACATCCAGAATGAGCTGTTCCATCACCTTTCCAGGGATGGAGGTGAGGCTGACTGGCCGATAGTTGCCTGGGTCCTCCTTCTCGCCCTTCTTGAAGACTGGAGTGACATTGGCTTTCTTCCAGTCCTCAGGCACCTCTCCAGTTCTCCAGGACCTTTCAAAGATGATGGAGAGCAGCCTGTCAACAACATCCAGCAGCTCTCTCAGTATCCATGGCTGCATCCTATCCGGGCCTATAGATTTGTGGATGTCTAGCCTGCCCAGAAGGTCTCTAATCCTATCCTTGTCAACCAAAGGAAAGTCTTCCCTTCTCCGGACTTTCTCCCTCACATCCAGGCTACAGGATTCCTGGGGGCTGCCCTTAGCAGTGAAGACTGAAGCAAAGAAGGCATTCAGTAATTCTGCCTTCTCTGTATCCCTTGTCACCAGGGCCCCCGCCCCATTCAGTAGTGGGCCCACATTTTCCCTAGTCCTCCTCTTGMTGCTGATGTATTTGAAGAAGCCCTTCCTGTTGTCCTTAACATCCCTTGCCAGACTCAATTCCAAATGGGCCTTAGCCTTCCTCGCTGCATCTTTACATACTCTGACTGCATTCCCAGGTAGCCTGTCCCCTCTTCCACATTCTGTGTACTTTCTTCTTCTGTCTGAATTTGGCCAGGAGCTCCTTGCTCACCCATGCAGGTCTCCTGCCCCTTTTGCTGCACTTCTTACTCATACGGATGCACCGCTCTTGAGCTTGGAGGAAGTGATGCTTAAATATTAGCCAGCTCTCCTGGACCCCCCTTCCTTCTAGGGCCTTAACCGATGAGATTCCACCAATTAGGTCTCTGAAGAGCCCGAAGTCCACTCTCCTGAAGTCCAGGGTTGCAATCCTGCTTGTTGCCTTACTTCTTTCCTGCAGGGTCCTGAACTCCACCATCTCGTAGTCACTGCAGCCTAGGCTGCCCACAACCTTCATATCACTAACCAGTCCCTCTCTGTTGGTAAGGACAAGGTCCAGCAGGACACCCTTCCTTGTAGGCTCCTCCACCATTTGTGTCAAGAAGTTATCATCAATGCACTACAGGAGCCTCCTGGACTGTTTGTGCCTAGCTGTGTAGTCCTTCCAGCAGATGTCAGGGTGGTTGAAGTCCCCCATGAGAACCAGGGCCTGTGATTGTGAGGCTACCTCCAGCTGTCTATAGAAGGCCTCATCGACTTTCTCTTCCTGGTCAGGCAGCCTGTAGTAGACACCCACAACAGTGTCCCCCCTTGCTGGCCTGCCCTTTGATCTTTACCCATAAGCTCTCAACTGCCTCCTCCTCCTCCCTCCCTAGGCAGAGCTCGATGCATTCTTGTTGCTCTGTCACATAAAGAGCAACTCCACAACCTCGCCTTCGTGGCCTGTCTTTCCTAAAAAGCACATAGCCATCCATGACAGCATTCCAGTCACGTGAGCTATCCCATGTCTCTGTGACTGCAGTGAGATCATGGCCCTGCGATTGCACACAGATCTCCAGCTCCTCCTGTTTGTTCCCCATGCTGCGTGCATTGGTATACATGCATTTTAAAGAGGTAGTCATGCCTGCAGGTTTCTCACGAATTAACTTCCTGAACTATTATTTCTGGTGTTGTACCTGTATTACCACATTGGTACACTCACAAGTAACTGTTTCAAAGGTGCTTATTAAAAAAATGTTCACTGCTTATTCTTTATTTGTAAACTGTGTTGCACAGCTTTAGTGCTGCTTAGGCAACTGCTGGTAATTGCTATACCTCATATCAATATAGAAATTTACATGTTTTCTCTCCACTACACAAGTTAAGTAACAACAGTATATTCTTCAGCTTAAAAGTTTTTTAGGCAGTAAGTGATATGACTGTGCTGCTCAGACTATGGTTAACGGTCACAGTTTTGGGAGTTAGCATGCAATACTGGGAACAAGTCTTGTGCTGTAGTCCCTAATTTTGGCATGGGTCCATTCTGCGGCCTTTGACAAGTCATTTGCTATCACTAGGACATGATTTCCTGCTATGTAACATGTGGTAGTAGTATCTCTTCATGAATCTTAATTACAGCTAAGAAGGTTATCCAGTGCAGTAAAAAGGGCTGCAAAGGCATCCTTGGAATTCTTTTGATTCATAACCAAGCACAAATGAGACCAATTTCCTTTGCTGCTGGCAGACAGATGGGGCTGATGGAGTATCAGGAAATAATGGGACACACGGAAGTTCCCTAGATCATGTTGACGATCACACTGTATGCTGGCAGTAAGAAGCAGAGTGTTCTACACATCCCAGGCTTGATTCATAGACAGCTGAGCCAGGACACTCACACTGATAAGAGTTCTGGAGACTCTTGGATTCCTCAACAGGTATAATCATATCACATATAATTAAGAATCCTAAAATTAATCCCAAAATAATAATGGAGACAATATGAAAAACAAGATTTGGAGCTACTTAGACAAGGTCTTTAAATTTATTGGGTAGAGAAACAAAGTTCTAAATATTAAGAAAAATCTCCATCTTTGTCCTGAAGATCTAGTACTGTTTCAGACCATCCTTAGAAAATTCCAAATTGGGCATCCAAGTCAAGGCATGACACAGTGAAGATAAACTTAGAAAATCACACACCTCAACGCCTGCAGTGCCAATCAACATGAGTTGTAGTCTTGACCTCAGAGTCCTATATCTTAGCAAAGGTACTGCTTAGTGTCTGCAGAACTGAAGGAAATTCTAATCAGGTGAATAGCAGCCTATTTCCAGGAGAATGCAGATAGCTGTCATTTCCTTTACTCTTCATGACTTCATTTTGGTGCTATTTCTGCAGAAATCTTTAGCTATTCAGTCCCCAGCATGCCATATTGTTCTAGTTTTTCCCTTCGGAAGACTGAGAGGGGATCTTATCAATGTGTATAAGTATCTAAGGGAGGGTGTCAAGGGGAAGGGGCCAGACTCTTTTCATTGGTGCCCAGTGACAGGACAAGAGGCAACGGGCACAAACTGTAACACAGGAAGTTCTGCCTGAATATGAGGAGGAATTTCTTTTCTGTGAGAGTGACAGAGCACTGGAACAGGTCGCCCAGAGAGGTTGTGGAGTCTCCTTCCCTGGAGATATTCAAAACCCACCTGGATGCAATCCTGTCTAACGTGCTCTAAGTGACCCTGCTTGAGCAGGGAGCTTGGACTAGATGATCTCCAGAGGTCCCTTCCAGCCCAGCTGATTCTGTGATTCTGTGATCCTTTTGCAAGTGCAGCCTAAAATGACTGAACATTTCTCCCGCTCGTCAATCTGATGCTATGAGTTTCCAAATATCCCCAAAGGTACTATAAATTCTTTTCCCCTCCAATGAGAATACTCAAATTTGTAATAGCAGCTGGCTTGCCTTTCCAGGCTGCTGTGTACTCCACTGCAGAAAGTACCCATAYGGCCACAATGAATATTACAGAGATGTTCTAGGACTTATCTGACCATGGATTTGAACTTCTCCAAAACAGAACCCAGAATCTGGAAAATACATTGTCATTTTTACCTAGTTAAGCTTGTGTCCTTATGAGATGAAACCAGAAAGATCTCCAGAATTTTGCCTTCTTTCATTACACAGATGCTTTTCGATTGTACTTTAGTGTGTACTGCAATGTTTTCACAGCATGATTTTACACCCTGATTGGACCTGCAATACAAAAGTGGAAAAACATCACTTCCATTCTGAGCCTATCATCCTTTCCAATCTTGCCTGTTCAGAGTAATACCTAAACTCTTGCTACATGTGAAGTAGAATCTAGTATAACAGATCCTTAGATCACCTGGGGACTGTCAATACTATTTTAATGTAAGTTGACATTTTCARATAATTTCATCTATTGATCCCATGCAAGAGCAATACTCCTCCTCTAAAATCTCCTGAAGTGCTTTCGAGTGACCCAAGCTAACTGGATTAGCTATAACAGAAAGCACATACACTGAGGTAGGGAATACACACAAAGCGTCAAAATCTGGCTTTCCTATCTAGCTTGGAATTGTCTGCACCATCAAGCAAGCTAAGTCCAGGACGTGAGCAGCATTTTAGCCAGAAGCTATGGAACACTGACTTAAGAAGCACTCTTAGGTTGACTAGAGTGCTCCTTTGCATTATGCCATAAGGGAGACAAGCACAAACTGTGACAAAAGGCTCACGTAACAACTGCTATTACAAAGAGATTAAAGTTCATCTTGAATATTCAGCCCTGTGAGCCCTACAAGGTTCACACTTCTGTGTTTCTGGTATAAATAACATTCTGTGAAAACCAGGTATGATCCTCGTGCATCTCTCAACATGCCACTCACATTTTTCTTTGGCCAAATATCAGTATTGTTTGGCAAACACGATATTATACTTTCACCAAACACTCTTCTATCTCTTATTTTCCAATTGTTCAGGTTCCCACTGCTAAATAAGCAACCAGAAATTAAGTCCTTTAACATTCTGTCCTCTGCATGAACTTCTCAAAATTGTTTAAATTTTACCATCCCAGAATTCAACAAACATGTGCCTACAGATAAGCCGGGGATTTCCATTTGTACAGTAATAGATTTTGGCTGGTGAAAGGGCAACCAACTGCCAACAGCCAAACCTCTGACCTTTGGATGGTCCTTTAGCATGGCAATATCTGTGCAGAATATAAACAGAATAGATGAGTTGCTAAAAAAAGATCAAGGCCAAGACAAAGTCATGATTAGACATCCAATCCCAAATAGCTCCTGGTTAGAACAGAGATGTTTTTAGTGATTTGTAGTGATAGTTCAGTATAGATTCATATATATATATATATACACACACACACATACACACACACACACACTCACATATATGTATATATTTATAGTTATATACATACAAATGTATGTACTTTAGCTTTAGTGACGTTTTGGTTTAAAAAAATGTAGCTGGCATAAGCTTTATTGAGGGTATTGTACCTACAAGGCAGTTCCAAAAATATTTTAAGATAACATAAGGCAGCACTGCCACAGAAAGAGGTTGCTTCTGTCTCTCTTCATTCCTTCTTGTGTGAGCACACGTTTCTGTACAGCCATGCAGTGAGAAAGCTGAAAGTTGACCAGGCTTCTTTTGGCTTAGTTTTAATGTAAGATCAGTTCCATAACCTGGTTCATATATAGATGCACAGCTGTTTAGCAAAAGAGGATTTGAGTGGAAGGGAAGGGGAATGTGGAATTACAGAACACCATTCACTTTCTTTATGAACCTGCAATATTATGAATTAAACAAACATTGGATAATTTTAGTTCTCCAAACAAAAGATGCCTAAATTGAAGTGAACTGGATAGCTGAAGTGCTGAATAAGTAGTCTTTCATCTCCCAAGTTGCTTGCTTTAGTGGAACTAAAGTCACCGATGACCTAAAAGAAGTATCATGCAATCCTGCAATGCTTATTGTTGGCTTGCATGACCTGACTTTGTTTTTTTGGTCTAGTTCCAACACTACGCAAGCTACATTCACCACGTATAACCACTTGAGAGAATCGAGTAATGAAATAACATCATTTTAATTATTGATAATTTAGAAAGGGAGAGCCACGTTCTGAATACGGATGAATGCTCACAAGTTTAAAACTCCACATTGTCAAGCAATAATAACCTCGCGTTTATTTACTAAGCTAACATTTACTAACTATGGTCTGTACTACTTTCAGTACAGAGGTACTGAAAATGAGTGCTTTGGAGAGGCTTTCCCTGAAAAATCTAAGAAAAGATTTCAGAAGTTCTGAAAAGATACTCAGCCTTTTTTGTTATACAGATATTATAATGAATGCAAAATTGAGAAATGTTTTTTAACAATAAAAGTCTACTTCTTTAACATCCTACCATTGCCTTGATTCTTCTGTTATTTGTCTTGGTGAAAATTAAGTCAGGAAAATAACAACAGGGTATACCAATGAGCTCAGATTTGTTTTTTTTTTTAATATAAAACATTACTATTTTGGGCTTCACCTATAATGATGTAGTGTGGCAAGTGATAGGATCCTACAAGAAAACAGTCATGGACTTCCTGGCTGAAGTTTGCAAAACTTCTAAGATGCGCTTTATCATTAAACCATTCTATTTCCTACCGGGGGGGGGGGGGGGGAAGTACTCAAGCAAGTGCCATAATAATAAGATACCTATATCCAGTAACAGCAGAGAGAACAGAAAATGTATGGCAAAAAAAAAAATGATAGAACTTTTAAGTGTTGATAAATCACTAGAAACTTGCTTGAGGTCATGTAGGCTGTTAGTCATAGAGGAGGSAACTGAAAGCCATCCTGCAAGTACTGATCAGCAGTCTAACCACTGAAGCATCTTTCCCCTCTCTCTCCTACAGTGAATAGCTGTAACTAGAATGCATTTGACTACGGATACAACATCCCAGCCTTTTGCTCTCGACTATGAGAAGTCTTCTGCATTGACTTAGGAGTCACTTCTCAGAGCTCCATGGCTAAGAACAGATTTCAGAACTTGCTTTATAAAAACAACTCCTTGGCTATAGAATAGGACAGGCATTTCCTCGTTCCCTATCTGCACTGCGGAGCTGAGGAATAGTGTTATTCTCCTTACCCAAGCCTGAGCACCTCCTTTTGCAGTGCCCAGACTTCTTGGCCACAACAGTCAGGGCCATCCTCTGCTTCAAGTGTCATCTGCCCCTACGCGCTAGTTCTTCTAGCAGAACTGCATACGGATTTTCAGTGTGCATTTCTTGGATGCTTTATGTATAGTTTGCTTTTCATCACCACTCTTTTTTTTATATAGTCATGGTATGTTCCATGTTAAAGCTGGCTGAATTCTGAGAATTATATAATGTAAAACTAAATCAACTGTTTCCTTTTGAGATTTCTTTAAGAAACTATATAGATGCACATCAAGCACTTCCACTCATCTTTAGACAGTCTATCAACGCTGCAGAGGTGGAGCAACTCTGTCTCTGTTGGGTTACAGGCTCAAATACAGCATGGCCTATGTGCAGCTGTATCACTTCTAGAGCCTTAGAAGGTCTCATCTCAGAAAAGCGTTATTTGATTGTGTGTGACAGAATCAAAACTAATAAAACTAAAGCAACACCCTACAGAAGCACCTTCGCTGTCTCAGAGGTAAAGGCACCAGGCAGTAATGTAGAAATATTCCAATGCTGGACAACAGCTAATCTTGTCTGAATTTAAACTGCCTGTAGAGATGTTGAGGGGTACCTCCAAACTGCTCTTCAGCTTGTCCTGTAGTACACAATCATTTGCCGCTACCCTGGGTAATGGAGAGCTGACTGCACTTACTCTTCCTATCAGGACATTTTCTGTCCTTTTGAACAAGTCATGTATGTGTTAGGCCAAACACTAGACTAGAGTGTGCAAGGTTTTATGACTGGCTACTGCCATCAGTGATTATGATAGTTCTTAACTCTATTTCTGGACTGTGTATCACTAAATGCACTCAGAGACATGCCCAGGAGGCAACATGCTGAACTAGACAGTGAAAGAAAGATTCTGATGGAGCCAACATCACTCACCATGATACTACTTACCACTTTACCACATGGACAACGTTCCTTAGGAAAAACATCACTTTGGGGCCCTTTACAAAGGAGTAGTGAGCGTACAAGTAGCACAATGAATGAAGAAACTTTATCTTACCTGCTTCAAAAAAGTATGGACTTTTTTTTTAATAAAATAGCATGAACTCAGTCAGCTTAAATATTGTGAAAGTCAGATGTATCATCGATTTTGGTTTCAATTACATCAAATAAAATACAAAGTCATAGAAAAAGCCAGCAATAATATAGTAGTCTCTAAACGTTACCCTTTCCATAATGCCGTATCCTCTTTTAGAAACCCAGAGAGAGGTCTTATTTATGAGGCCCCGATTTCAGGAAGCCCCCTCGGGCAGAGGGRCAACGGCTCTGCCAGACGGACCGCATGCTCCGAGGCCCCCCCACCATAAGCCCCGAAGAAAAGTGGCAACCGGGTGCCCGGGCCCGCCGCGGCCGTTCGGCCGCCCAACGGCTGCCCGCGCGCTGCCAGGCCTCGCCCCCCCCGCCCCGATCGACCTTGCCGGGGAGCAACTCCTCCCCCCGGCACCGCGCGGCGCAGCTCCCGCTATGCGCGTGCGCATGCGCGGCGGCCCACCCTCCCGTCGTCCCTGGCGCGCGTGCGCGTGCGCGTGCTCGGCGGCCCGCCCTCCCGTCGTCCCTGGCGCGCGTGCGCGTGCGCGTGCTCGGCGGCCCGCCCTCCCGTCGTCCCTGGCGCGCGGCGGTGGCTGGCCGGCCGGAGCGGAGCGGAGATGGCGCTGCACGTCCCCAAGGCCCCGGGCTTCGCCCAGATGCTCAAGGAGGGCGCGAAGGTGAGAGTGGCGCTGCTCCCGCCCGTCCCAGGACGCCTCCCCGGCGGTGGGGCGGAGCGGAGGGGTGGGGTGGGGGCGCTATGGCGGCACAGGGAAGCTTCTGGAAGGCCGGCTGGGCCCGGCGGCCCACGTCCCTCGCCTCCCGCCTGGCGCACGCGGCCTTCTAGAAATCTGTGCTGGGGGCGGGGGGAGATCGCCACCTTCCCTCCTGCCGCCTCGCCCGCTGTGGCGGCGCTCTGCGTGCCCGGGGGCGCTGCCGCTGCCTCTTGCCGCCCCCTGGGCCGCTTCACGCTTCCCCGTGGAGCGCCCGGAGCCGCTAGCTGCAGGCAGATGGGGCCTCTTCCTGGTGGCCTTGTTTCCTCTGGCCTGTGGCGGTCACCCTTCCTAGCTGTATTCCGCATAGTTAAYTCTATTCTGTGCACGAAGCGCTGCGTGCCTTTGTGCCCCTTTTTTTTTTCTTTTGAGAATGACTTCAGGAGAGCTTTTTGGGGAAGGGAGTGTTTACAAGTGGTGATCAGCGAAATGCAACCGGTCCTAGAGCTGGAGCAGTTCTGAAGTGACATGATTGCTTACAATATATTTTTCTGGTTGTTTTCTATTGCTTTATTTGAAAGTATTGCAAAGGAACGAAATATTTCCATATAGTTAAGCTTAACAGGGAATGAATTTGATAAACATATATTTTGATAGCCCTCAAGGACCATACTTGACAGAGCAAAAGCTTAGTTTGAAAAAACTGGAAGAAAAAAAAGCACTTATTTTTTTCTCGAGGAAAAAAAGACTTATGAATGCTGATGTTTAATTGGATCGAAAGGGAGATTAGGCGACTCAAAAAGCCCTATTTTTTTTTCTAGAATCTTTTCTGGGGGTAGGGAATAACATATTTTAGCGGGGTTGGCAGCATGAGCAGAGAAATAGAGTAACACAGATGCTAGTTCTTTAATATAAGGTTCAGGGGCAGAACAGCAGGATCTGTATTTCACAAAGCAAGAAAACACTTGGCCGCTGAGATGTTTTGTATTTGCAGAATACCTGCCTATACCTTTCTCTCTTCTCTGAACAAAGCACACCGAACTGTTTCCCTGTTCTTTAGGCTCTTTCTGGGGATCTTTATCCATAAGGCTTCCAAATGGAAGCTGAATTGATTAGCTTCGCAATCACAAATACTTCCTGAATCATTGTGATTTTTCATATTGTGCATGTATGTTTGAATACAGAAGAGAGTTAATTAATCTCTGTGGAATACAGAGGTATGAATAAAAAGTGTCTGCTAAAACAGTATGTTCACCAAACCTTGCCCTCTTCCAAGGTGGTAACATTTTTCTTTTTAGCATTATTCAGGACTTGAAGAAGCTGTTTACAGGAACATCCAGGCATGCAAAGAACTTGCTCAAACCACCCGTACAGCTTATGGACCAAATGGTAAATAAATCCTAACATCATGGTAATGTTTTGGAGAAAAATGGTAATATTCAAAGGCTAATCCTACTTTGAGGAAGAAACAACTGTTTATTTTTTTCTTGAAGGAATGCATTAGACTTGCTATTGAACTCTAAAAATACGCTCTTTGTGTATATAAAGATTACAGCTTTTGTTTGGTTAACTCAAGTGTTTTGTAGTGTAACTGCCTTTGTCTGTTTTTGTACAATTACTGTATCATTTTTGTTGTTTTATTGCTATGCTGAAGGACCTACAAAATTAAAGGAAAGACAATAACTGCATAGGTAGTCCTAATGAACATAACCATACTGTGTTCTGACAAACATACAAAATATTTAATTACATAACATACAAGCACTTCTGAAGAGAAAAATGTTCATTCAGACATGAATGATTTCTTCCTAAGGTAACACTCGCAAACCTAAGTATCTTTAAAGTTCTCCTAAAAAGTTACAAAATAGTACTAACATATTGTCATTATGAAACAGTATTTGTATACAAAATGACACACACTGTATAAACATTTGTTTTTCCGCTTAGGAATGAACAAAATGGTTATCAATCATCTGGAGAAGCTTTTTGTTACAAATGATGCTGCTACTATCTTGAGAGAGCTGGAGGTAAGTTTTCTTACTTTGGAAGATTTCAGTTATGCTGAACTAGTTTTTCTCTTAGTATGGACCACTGCAGTTTGAATGTTAACAAGGACATTTGTATCAATCTGCCTGATGACCTGCATATGTCACTTTGTAAATAATTTAAATTTTTACTGAATTTGAGTGTGTAAAGTACATGGACTGTCTTCCAGTGAGAAATAGACTTCTGTAAAGCAGCATTAAGCAGTTGCAAATGCGTAGTAATTGCCTCCATTATTCTCCCAAACCAGTGTAGATTTAGAGAAGGCTGTTTCTAAACAGTGCATTTGGAAAACAGTGAATGAAATAGTTGTTAATCACCTGATACTGACACTTGCTGTATTTTCCTGTTGGACTAAAACATGGTAGTCGAAGTGGTGTATGGTAGTATGGTATGGAGCTGTAGCAGTATCCTTGTGAATTATGTGATAGAAGAATTATGGAAAAACTGACCTATCCTGACTTTTCTCTTGCTATCATATTATTTGTGTAGTGATATAGATATTATTTTACTCTTAAGTTCTATGTCTACTGGTAGAAATAGTATTTTAGAATAATAGCAAGAAGGCAGTGCAAATGTGAAACTGTTTTCAAAGCAATATTAAGTACACTTCCTTAATGTGTTGTATTTATATGCAATATAAGTGGAAAAAATGTGCAAGTCTCAGTTCTTTAAAAATATCTGAAAACTAGTTAATCTAATGAGTCTTACATGCTGCTTTCTGGGATGATAGGTGCTCTAAATACATTCAAGAATAATGTATTTTTATTGCACTTCTTTGAAAGAGAAAATTTGATCTCTATACAGATGGCAAAGYGTTAGAAGTAGCACATAATGTAGATCTCTAAAGTTATGCATACATGAGCTCAGTTTGAAGGTCAAAACGTCAGCCTGCTTTCCTGTTCCAAAATTTGAATGTGAAGCTACTGTATCTTGTCAAAATAGCAGAAAACAAGTAAAATGGTATGTATTTTACGTTGGAGAGGAATTGTTAAGTTCTGTGAAATTTTCATAGGTGCAGTACTTTTGCTTGTTATGGAAATTACCAGTTGACTTAATCTGTACTTCTCTCTTGTGCATTCTTGGTATGTTTAGAAATAACTTGAAATCAAAGAGCTTGCATTTGAAGCATGGAAAAATACAGAGCCATAGTCCAAGAGGGATATTAGCAGGTAAACTAAGATATGTAACTTCTTTTAAAGGTCCAGCATCCTGCTGCCAAAATGATTGTGATGGCTTCCCACATGCAAGAGCAAGAAGTTGGAGATGGAACAAACTTTGTCCTTGTGTTTGCTGGAGTCCTTCTGGAGTTAGCAGAGGACCTTCTGAGAATGGGATTATCAGTGTCAGAGGTAAGTTACTGTGTTATTATGATTGATATAGCCTAAATTCAGACAGTTACTATTCAGTATAATATTGTGTTTCCTTCCAAAATGATTTTTAGATAGCTCTATGAAGAATAATAGTGCATGTTTTGCTGTGTGTGATTGCATCACTTGTAAGCTTTTTCACTTGTTAAAGTGKTTTTTTTTCCTACTTAGCTTAATACCATATTTATCTTCCAAGCTTTTTTGTCCTTTCAAGAGGAGATGCATGTAGTATGAATGTATAGTGGTGTGATATAGTGAACTTCTGTTGCTTGCTGCAGGTGATTGAAGGATATGAAAAAGCTTGCAAGAAAGCCCTAGAAATTCTTCCTGACTTGGTGTGCTGTTCTGCAAAGAACCTTCGAGATGTTGAAGAAGTGGCATCTTTGCTGCATACTTCAGTGATGAGTAAACAATATGGCAATGAAAAATTTCTGGCAAAACTTATTGCACAGGCCTGTGGTAAGTCGGCAAGACTAATGTGAGTATGCATTTAGAAAACAATCTAGGTTGGACTATAATCATTACTAGTATCTCTGTGTAAGATGAAAAGGTATGGTTAGTTTATCGGGTTAAATTAGGCTCTGAAATACGTGTAATCTTTTTCTTTCTCGTGTTCGTTGTCGTGGCTCAGATGAGKTCTGTGTTTTCTAATAAATGTTTATAGAAATAGCTTACTCTATCTTTCAAGCAGAAACAGATTTTTCATCTTTTTCGTCACTAGGCAAATGCATTATACTTCAGAGAAGCTGTTTACCAGTTGCAGTCACAGAACAATGAAAGCAAGAGTATGTAGTTGTAATGAGTAGTGGACTTCTCATTTTAGACATCAAGAAATAACCTTCATGTCTAGTTTGTGCTTCCTCAAAATACTATGGGTCAGATTCAACACTTGTTTAAATAGACATTCAGGCTGGTTAGCTTGAATAAATATGACTTCATGTTATATTGTAAAAACAAAACTTCTCATCTCTTGATGCAAGTTTTTAATGAATTGTAATTGCGTTAAATTTATAGGTAGTTCAGATTTTTGAATTCTAATACTTAGGAAAAAAATGCATTGTTTATGGTGGTACAATTTTACTTCATTAAGCAACACAAATTCTTCTTCTTTTTATATTTTCAAACAGTTTCTATTCTCCCTGATTCTGGTCATTTCAATGTTGACAATATCAGAGTGTGCAAGATTGTGGTAAGTTGGGCATAGCTGGCTTTACTGTAGAGCTAAGATCAAAAGTTAAAGGAGTTCTTAGATCTTTGCACTTTGAAACTGTTTTTTCTATTCTAACGTCTGTTCAGTTGTAGCATGCATAGTTACCTGGAAATGAATTCTTGTTTTAAAATACTTAAAGAGTCCAGTAGTTAGTTTCAGGAACAGGAATGATGAACACTAAGATAGTTTAAACTGGATCAGATCTGTTAACTTAATTATACACTGGAAACATTCACATGATCAGGCTAAGAGGCAAGCCAGAAGAACAGAAGTGGTCTGATCTTATGCTGTTTTTGTCAATGGGATATTAGGCCTTAGTATGGCCTGTAGAATTGGACCTAATTTACATCTAATACGAATTTCCCTAGACTGTTCTTATTCCTTGCTAATAAATATGTAAAGTTGAGCACAGAAAGTGTATGTTATAGGCTGTAATCATTGCTCTCAGCAAACTTGTCTTAAGATATAAACCTTGTAAGACAAGTGTTTGATGCTGCTGAATCAGCATAAGTCTCATCTGCTACAATGGAAATTTAATTGCTACATTCAAATGAATATAAGGACTGCTTCTTGTTACGGATAGTGCAGCTTTCTGACAGTAAGTGTTCAGTAATGTGACTTTACTCCATTCCATCTCTGTTCTTTCAGGGTGCTGGTATCTCTGCTTCGTCAGTTCTGCATGGCATGGTTTTTAAAAAAGAAACTGAAGGAGATGTTACCTCTGTTAAAGATGCAAAGATAGCTGTGTATTCTTGCCCTTTTGATGGTATGATAACTGAAACTAAGGTATGTAAAGCCCCAAATAAATTTTATACCTATTTATGATCATGTGCAGTTTTAAATCTCTTATTTTAGAGATTCTAGACTCACTATGAGTCAAGAATATTTATAGTTAATCAGTTCGTTAGTTTAAAAGAGTTCACAGAGATCTTCTGAACATAATTTTGCTTTCTAGTTTACTTGTGAACAAATTACATGCTAAAATGTCTGAAGCTTGGATATTTTTTTTAGAAATGCTAGAACTGCCTTTCTTTGACTTTTGCTACTCCATTGCTTGGAAAGGGTGGCAATTTGGTAGAATAGGATGGGTTGAGGTTATGAATAGGTTGGCACTATGGTTTGTCACATAAGTTATTTTTTAAGTATGTGTGTAGTTAACACTGAATTGATAATAGTATATTTATTTTGCTAGGGCACTGTTCTTATAAAGAACGCTGAAGAACTGATGAATTTCAGCAAGGGAGAAGAAAACCTGATGGACTTGCAAGTCAAAGCTATTGCTGATACTGGTGCAAATGTAATAGTAACAGGTGGCAAAGTGGCAGACATGGCACTTCATTATGCCAACAAATACAATCTTATGTTAGTCAGGTAAGTACTAAAACAGTGTAAAACACTTTATCTGAAGTTTATGAAATGTGCCTACCGTATTGATTCTTGCATCTCATACTACTTTGAATGCAGAGTATTGGTGACCATTTGGATTTCTAGTGGAACAAAACCTTAGTAGCAATTTGGTTGTGTTCATAGCTTATATTTTTTGATAGCCCTTCACCTGTGTATGATACCTAATTGGGGATAACTTGTGTATATGGTACGGTTAAAATGGTTTAAACGTCTTTCTAGCTCAACTGAAGTCAAATGTGTTAAAATTTGTGGATTTAATAGAGGGACTTTGTGGCCACAAAGGTAAGATGAGACTATACCATAATGATTCTTCCTGGCCACATTCTACATGTGATAATTTTCCAGTCATGTAAGATATTCTTCCCTGCATTGCTAATACATTAATGGATGGAAAAACTAATTTTTAATACTTTCCTATAATTTTATGGGTCATGTATCTTCTTAACTATAAATTAGGCATGTTACACATCCTTGAAATACATTCCACAAAATATTAAGTTAAATCTTGATGGCATCTCTTCCATCTTATGCAGCAAAGTGGTCCTTTTCTGTTGCAAACAGAAAATTTGATTATTGGTTTCTGAAAAATTTGAACTCCTGGAAAGGGAACATGGTATTGTGATCTCATGCAAAACAGAGAAGGATTAGAAATCTAATACAGAGATACTGTAAGAATAAATTCAAGTGTTACACAGTGTAAGGTGAACTTTGGATGTAAGATGTAACTTGGAATGTTTCCAAGTTACAGAGAGAATACTGAATTGAATATTAATATTTGTTCTGGAAACTTCTTAAAAAGTGTTGCTGTTTGTGTGTTTTTTTTTTTTTAAGGTTGAACTCAAAATGGGATCTGAGGAGACTATGTAAAACTGTTGGTGCAACAGCTTTACCCAGACTGGTATGCAATTTTCAAATGAGCAGAGTAGAGAGTGCTGTCAACAGGTTCTTCTTTTAACTGTCTTTTTCTTCTTTCCAGACTCCCCCTACTCTAGAAGAAATGGGTCACTGTGATAGTGTATATTTATCAGAGGTTGGGGATACACAAGTTATTGTGTTTAAGCATGGTATGTATGTTCTATAAAGTCCTAATGCTACAAGTACAATACTCATGAATGTTTTACATCTAATGAACTTAATTCAGTAATAAGCATGTATGTCCTCTTTAACAGAAAAGGAGGATGGCGCCATATCTACCATACTCATTCGTGGATCTACAGACAATTTGATGGATGATATAGAGAGAGCAGTGGATGATGGTGTAAATACTTTCAAAGTGCTCACAAGGGTAAGTAAACTGAACTGTTCAGTTGCCAAAATTGAGCTATGGATCAGTTTTTGAGGCAAGCCTCCTGCTTGCTTTGCACTCATCACTTGGTACAAAGGCTGTTTGTCAGTTTGCGAGCCTCCTTGAGGCACAGAGACAATCGTGTAGTATGAAGCTGCCACCGCTGTGAATACAGTGTGCATAAAAGGTTATGCCCAGCATGTACTGAACTCAATTTTTCAGTTTATGAGGCGAGTCTTTGAAGACTTATTCATTTCACCATTTTCTAATGGCAGTCAGGTCTTTGACCACTTCCGCAAACCCTCTGTAATGTTCCTTGGAAACCAGACACAGAAAGAAAGCTAGGTATGTGGTTGGTTTGTTCTTTGTTTTGCTGGGGATCAGGAGGAACGGACTGGTTGCAGACTATATTTCTAATTCATGGGTAAATACTACTGATAGGTCTTATAAATAGAATAATTTAATTCTTCAGTGTTTTCTAATCAGCTTTTGTGAACTTGAGCCTTTTTTGGTAAAAAGGAAAAGGTTGAGTGTACTTAGAAGCCTACATAAAAATTACCACCTGATACTTAGTATTTTGTACATACCAACATGAGTATTGATTTAGAGTACAGAAGCAGATGTAGTTTGTGCTCTTGTGGTTGTCCTGATTTGTGGTGATGACTTCTGTTAAAAAATCTGAAAGTTCTTGAGTGAGTGCTGGCTTGTCAAAAGATACACAAAGTACTTAAATTTTTAAAGGTAAATGTGTGATATGTGGTCATTAATTAAACTTCAAACAGCATACTGTAGATTGGTTTCCAGCATGGTGTTTCCTGACCCTTTAACAGTTAAAGGAAAAGATTGGAAAGTCTAGGAATTTATTTCTAGTAAGTTGTGAGTTAGAATGATTTTTTTAAAAAAAGCCCAAACCAGCATTTCTATTTTCTTTTTTTGAAAGAAGCTTTTTTTTATTATTTTTTATTTTATTCAAAGACATTTGGAATGAAAGAGTCAATTCTAGTTACAGTACTCGTAATGCTTATTTGTTCTGAAGTAGTGCTTAAGTCTGCATGAGGTAAAGTTTTATTGTGTTTTTCTTGCTACAATATATAAATTCTAAAAATAAAAACAGTGTTCTGTTTTAAGAAATACACGGAACATTTTGTTCACAGGACAAGCGTCTTATTCCTGGAGGTGGTGCAACAGAGATTGAATTAGCCAAACAGATCACATCTTATGGAGAGGTACCTCACTTTTTCTTTTTAAAAATTTATGTGTGTGTGTGTGTGTGTATATGCATATAACTTAATGTATTTTATATATTACTATATTTTTATATATATATGTATATTTAAATTCTATTATAGTAAATTCTATATTATTACTATATAGATAAAGAAAGTGTAAACATTTGCACATCCCTTCCTACCTTTTTGGTACTCTCTGTGTTCATTTTAAAAAGCTAAATGGTTTTCAACTTTACTTCAGACATGTCCCGGGCTTGACCAGTATGCCATCAAGAAGTTTGCGGAGGCATTTGAAGCAATTCCCCGAGCATTAGCAGAAAACTCTGGAGTAAAGGCTAATGAAGTCATCTCCAAACTTTATGCAGTGCATCAAGAAGGCAACAAAAATGTTGGATTTGATATTGAGGTAAATAGTCTTACACAGTACTTGATGCTCATAAACRAAGGATTACAAGTATTTCTCTCAGTATGAAGCATTTCTGGATTAATTTAAAACTATCAGAGTTCTATCTTGAGCAATCTAGAAGAATAACTTAAAATTTCACCAGGCAGTTAAGATCATTGTACTATAGTGGCCTTACGTAGGAGGTGAAATGAGAGTTTGAACTAATATAGCGAAAAGTAAGTTTTTAGTAATTGTTTTGTCTTCTTGCAATGGATTAGGAATGAAGATCTTTTTGGAAAGAAAGCAGACAAAATAAAAAAAAAAATATATAGATATGTTTTGTTCTAAACGTGTAACTTTGAAAACCCAGGAAGTTATGGGTAAAAGCATGAGAAAACTTTGAAAACCACTTTTTATCCTGTCTGACAGGCTGAAACTGCTGCTGTGAAGGATATGTTAGAAGCTGGTGTATTAGACACATACCTTGGAAAATGCTGGGGGATCAAGCTGGCTACCAATGCTGCTGTGACAGTTTTAAGGGTGGATCAGGTAAGCTCAAAACTAATATGGATGCTAAATTGAAACCTCGGCTTTAACTTGATATGCAGAACACTGATGCAAAATACTTGAATGTTTTGGAAGTACATGGCATAAGACATGATGTTTGAAAACCTCAGCTCTGTTTCTGAAAAATGGTAGCACTCAAAAACTTGTATTTTGGAAAGGTGCAATGTTGCTACTTCTATAGAAGTGCTATGTGTGCTGCATTTTAAATATTTGGCAGTTGATAGCACTTGATGCCATGTCTAAAAGTTAACCAAACTTTTCTAGGAAACTAGATTTATTACAAGAAAATCCCATATGTTCTTACAGGAAAATTTCATTTAATGGAGGTTATAATCTTATCCAAGAAAAGTCTTAGGCTTCTATAGTATTTTGTGAAATTTTAGGAAAAATATATTTGCGTGTAAAATTTCTGTAGATTATTATGGCAAAAGCAGCAGGTGGTCCAAAAGCCCCTAAACAACAAGGACATTGGGATAAGGATGACTGGAAAGATGAACCTGAAAAATAGTATGCAACAAACTGTTTCTCCAGCAGAGAAGTATATGTGTGTGACTGCATGCCTGAATATATTGACAATCACACGGCTGATCTGTATTTTTTAAGAGCACATATACAACATTACTTAAGAAATGTAGCAATAAACGTACTTACGTGTGCCATTGTAAATGAATCTTATTCCTAAAACCAAGCTTTCACTGAAAGAAGGCCAAGCACAGCTTTAGTGTTATGTTACTTAYATATGTTGCACTTGCTGCAGTGACATTTTATGTTTAATAAGGTGCGACTAGTGGACACTGCTTTAAAAGCATGATGTTTATAGACTGAGGAATTGAAAGCAACAATGCTAATAATTCTTCTCTTGCTTACTGTAGTGTGCATTGTTCAAACAGGTTGGTGGCTAGCTTGGTTGAGCATTACACTTTCCCTAGACTAACTGAAGTCTAAATTGCATGCAAAAATAAGTTAAAAGTTGTCTTTTTACTCTACATCAGGGCTCTGCTTCTGCTATTTCCAAGGTAAAATACCTAATTTATGAATCATTTAGGTGGATAATATTCAGTGATATAAGTGCAGAGCTCAGACTGCATGAATTTGGTGAATGTTGACAGCATCACGGAGGGGAAAAAAGCTGATTCTAACTCTTATTTTCTATTTCCCTATTACCTTCAAGATCATCATGGCAAAACCAGCTGGTGGTCCTAAGCCTCCATCAGGAAAGAAAGACTGGGATGAAGACCAAAATGACTGAACAGCTTAACTGTACTTCTCAAGTGACATGGTTGAATGAGTTTTGTAATATTCCAGTTGGGACCTGTCATGATGAGTTTCTCCCTTTAAGTTATGAGACTATGTCCAGTACAGTGCAGAACTTTGAATACTTCAATAAATGCACTTGTCATTATAAATATGTTAACTGTCAATTTCTTTGAGCTAAGCCTGATGTGATTGTTACTAAGTGTGTGAATGCATGGGTCTTTGTATGGGGATGAAAGTATTGGGAGGGAGGGGTGAGGGAGGTGGAATGTAGGCCTCAAGCAGAGAACTTGTAACATATTTTTATCTGTTTTCTGGACCTCGTCCTGTGACATTGTGCTCCTTACTAATACTTGAATGTACAAAGTCAAATGAGGTAAAAGAAATAAGCATGACAACAGGTCTGTGCCTTTGTTCACTTTTGTTACTTGCATCTTACTCATCTTCACCCTTCCAGAGTTCCCATGATCTCAAAATGTGACAGTAGATAAAATGCACCTCATTCTAACAGCCACAGTTAAGCTGTCTTAAAAATAAATACTGTGTATGGAAAAGTTAGCTTTCACATTGTATACTATGCTAGTTTTTTAAAAGCATGTAAGGAGAGATTTTGGAGAYGTGTTAAGAATTGCTATTGGCAAGTTAAAAACCTTTTATGTCTTAAAGAAGTTTAAAGGAAGAACTGCATTTGAAATTCAAGCCACTTAATAATTAAGTCTCTTATTACTCTTGCCAGCTCTACTCTGTTTCACAGCCAGAAGGGAGTGGAAGGCTAAATCAAGTCTGGAGCTTTCTTATGCCTAAATAAGGCTGCTATACAACAGCTACTCTGCTACTTGTTTTATATGCAGTTGCTGGTGTGGCTGAAAATTAAACTCAGCAATTTTTCAGAGGGATTGGCCTATCAAGTCAACTGCACAAGTGCTACTGCTGGCAACTTCAAGGGTAATAGAAACACATACGAGTACCTCTTTTCTTAGGTTTGTTGTGGAAAAAACACACTAACTGGACGGAGTAAGTCCGGAGAAAGCTGCTGCTGTYTGTTTGAGCAGGCAGGAACCAGGCTTTCATTTCTGTAAAATGCTAGGGGCAGTCTAGCCTGCAGGGAAGACAATTTTAAATAAAAACTACAGACTACTTCAGGTTAGGACTAACTTTTCCTACCACTGCAGTAGAGAAAGGCTATGCTGAGGTGCCTTTAGTAAAAGGAAAAGAGATCCAAGTCCTTAAGCTTGTCAGAATACCAGAGCAAGGTTCCTATGTCAAAAAATTCCTAGAGAGTTTGGAACCTGAGTGCTTCTGTACTAGAAATAAAGGGTCAGTGGAAAGATAGCTGGTGCTAAATGTGTCTCACTTAAGATGTGCAGGAAGAGACAGCTTCTTAGCTCAGTTACATATCTGTATGCAGTTCCAAGCATAACTATAGCCCAAGCTTACAGCCGGTCTCTTCAAAGTGAGAGTTGCAGGCCAAAATCTATTAGCAGTTATGAGAAACTAAGGAAGCAGGGGTTGCTTGTTCATACAAAACTCAAAGCTGTAATTTTGAAAAAAGACTTTTATTTAAAAGTAGTGAAAACACTGGAAAAAGTATAAGTTAATCCTTTAATTTGTCAGTGTATCTAAGAAGCATAAGCATATTCCTGCAGTTGTAGACAGTAGCTCCCAGGTGTAACAACATGATTTGCAAGTCCATTCCTTCTTTAGCCAGCTTAAACATGGTTGCACATAGAAGGCAGCTTCTCGGGTGAGTTACAGCAGTCGCTCATAGAACAGGAGGTACGCTTGTGAGCTCAGCACTTTTGACACAGACACAGCTTGTACATGGGTATCACTAATATGGAACCACTGTCCTTTTATTGGTTCTGTTTCTAGAGCTGTAAAAGAAAATTGAAGAGGCAAAATTTATTAAAAAATACTGAAGTAGACATGTTACTTTCTGCAGTAAGAAGTAATTAGGAATATTATTGATGTCCACCTTGAGTAGATTCTCCTCGAAGGACAAGGTCAGAAAGATGATTGTTCATATTTCTCATTTTGGCATAAGCAGTGTAGTGTCCAGATCTCATTGTGCCGCTATGTTCAACAACTCCATAGAGACAGTACAATACTTTCGTATTCCCTTCAGCCACATTCTATAAAAGCAGAAGTGTAGGTATGTCACTGAGGTACCGGATTTTAACACAGCCAGAATATAATTTCTTTTAGTCTATCTTTTGTTTACTGATGAACAGAAAATTAGTTGTCACAGATTCATGCAAGTTGCCACGACTACGACCAGTAGAAGCATACTGACAAACTTGCATAAGTTACAAAATATCCTGTACTACCATGCAAAGTAACTGAAACTTGGTAAGCATTGTATAAAGGGATTCTGCCAAGCAGCATAATTTTGAAAATGTTAAAATATGGACAGGCAGAATCTGTTCCTCTACATCACCACCACTTACTTTACATTTAACTGAACAGAAAGGAGCCAAGTCTAGCACTTCAGGAAACTTGATATGCCTGTTAACTTTTCGTAGATTAAATCCAGCCTGAATAGGACATAAAGAAAAAAAATGCAACAGTGTTAGAATGTAACATATTAAGACCATGCTTATCATCATTTACTGCATATTTCACATTGAAGGGCTAAGACTCCTTACAAGATACACAAAATTAGGTTTACAGTAAGATGGACAAAACTGCTTCTTTTTCCCCCTCTATCCCTGCATTTTTCCTTCCCCACCCCCCTCGCCCTAGCACCCAAGCTTTTCTTGCATTACAACATTGCCTCTACATGCTGTGCTGCAGCATGAGTTAAGACTAATCTAACTCACTCTTTTGGTATCTTAACAATGGTAGCAGAAATGGAAAAGAATTAGCTCTATATACTTATGCAACTACTTTGAAGGCATCTCTTACTTCTCAGATACTGTAGACTGCAGTATGCCTGACGAGCTGATTTCTGATTGCCAAAACTGAAGGAATTTCTACTCCTACCCTATTCAAATAATATCCTAGTATCAAAATTGCAGGAGAGGAGAAAAAAAAAAAAAAAAAACCTACGGAAGTATACACTGTCTGTTCCTCAATTCTGTTACTGTCTCTTTGAGTACCCTACATATTTCTAATTACTTTGTAGAATTGATTTTCATCTACTTAAGAGCTATACCCCTTATTTTTCAAGCATTCTGACTATATCACTTAACAGCTTTAAATTTAGAAAAGGTAATACTGTCTCCCAGCGCCATTCCTTTCTCACTTCTTTCTTGAAAACCTAAAGCCCTAAAATAAAAACATCACTGTAACTTGGAAAAAAAAGGGTAGCCACCTTTCCTTTGGTGTCTACAGATAAGGAGATAAGGCTTAAGTTGCCTTACTTTCCATTCACCCTTCCCCACCCCTACAAGGCTTCAGTTTCTTCTCTTCTCTGACTTTACTGACCCATTTGTTGCATTTGTTTAGTAAGGGATCTTGTCATGCCTGTACTCAAAGGTAAGCGTACAAGAACTGCTGTAGTAGCAGCAAGCAATTATTACTAAGACACTACTTGATACAGGAAGCAATAATAACAGCAAATGAATACACAGCAAAAATGTATTCCCAAAATAGYATTTCCCAGAAAACTAGTTAAAAACAAACACACTACCACAAACAGAAAAACCCACCAATGCCTCCCAAACCTGGAGGGGGGGGAACAGCCTTAAAACAAATTAAAGCATGCTAACACTGGTTCTGTGCTAAGCTAGTGCTATACAGCTATATACATACGTATTTTTGCAACAACAATACAAGTTACCTGTTGAAATCTCTTCAAGTGAAGAGTTAAAATTGGAGGAGCAAGAGAAATAAGCATTTGTTTTTTGGCATTGGTATAAACATACTTCTTTTCACCTACAGAAAACACAAAGTATCAATGATTAAACTCTAAACAAATGTTACAGCAAGAAATTGATTATTCTTACTATTTACACTGTTGCAATATCATCTACTACAATGACTGAGAAAGTGAACACTCTCCTTTAASAGCATTAGCTGTACAACAGCTGTCTTCCTGCAGATCCTCTGTCACAAAAGCAACCATGTCTGAGCAACATCAGCGTAAGCAGGATGAATTCTTACATCTCTGCAACTCCCATAATCAGAAACTGCATGGGGCTTTTACTGGTCTTACAAACAAATGCCAACATAATTTCCCTGCAACTGTTATAGCAGAAGTTTTACATTAAAGAAAAGCCATCTGCTAAATAACCACTCCCTACATTCACCCACATCATGAAGTTTTAGATTGAAATACCCTCCTTCCCCCTCRCTCAAGAAGCCCTAATCCAACCTCAGTCCTCCTCAATACTCCTTCCACCCTGCAGTATTCTCTACACAAGCTTGTGAACCCGCTACTCTGCTCAAGTAAGAATTTACTCATATGTTTCACAAACTGTGCAGAAGTAAGARGTTCTCACAGTGTGTCATTTGAATACTAGGCCTACTGATCTAAGATTAGGTTGCAAGTTACACAACTGCTGCTTCAGGAACACCACTCCACCCACCCAAGCGACAAGAGGGGACTGTTTTAGAGTTTTCTTTCTTTCTTTTTTTTTTTGAAAGGTAATTTTCATACTTTTTAAATTCTTCTTTGGTCCACAATGTCTTTGTGTACATACATCACAGAGTAGTTTATTGGTCTCACTAAGTTTTTCATTACGGGTAAATTGATATAAACAGTGATGGATTGAACTTTCTTCTAGGTTCAGGTCTTCCCTGTTTGCTAGAGTACAAAATGCTGTTTCTGGATCTTCAGTCAYCACTTCATGAATCTTTGTTGAAACAGTCTGAAGGTCATCTGAAATACTTTTATCAGATTCAGTATTGGCACACAAGTGTAGTCTTGAAAAGTCCGTAGCAAGCTCCTCCTCCTCCTCCTCATCATCATCATCATCTTTCAAGGACAGGTTGTCAAGGCCATTGACAAACTTTACAGGAGAACCCAAGTTTTCCACAGGGAGATCTGTGTGAGATTCATTTTCCACATGTTCTTGTTCCGGCTTTCCTGTATTTTCATGCAGGCTCTGAATATCTGCACTGTTCCCCTGTATACTTAAGTCTTCTTGCATTAAGCAGTGATCTTTGCAATCATTTGCTGATTCTTCTTGCTTCAGGCCAGGTAACTCAGAGTAAACTTCTGCCTTTATTTCCTGATTATACTCTAGATCWTCTTCTGGTTGTTCAATAGCACAGATATCTGTCAAGTGAAGTACCTTTCCTTGAAGTTTTTGCTGACGGCGCTGGTTCTAAAAATTGGAATACATCATACATAAAAATATAAAAAAGAGTTGAAAGTTTAAATGGTGTTTAGCATTTCAGACCATTTCGCTATCAAAATATTTAGAGCATGCATCAGGTGTCAAAGGAGAGAGGGACAACAGAGGGGGCAAGGGGAATGAGTTAGTGATCTGAGCTTGTCAATTCAAAGTAACTAATGCTAAATTCATCCTCACTCAAATATAGTTCCTCACTCTACCTCTTTACAAAGTATCTTTAGAACACAGCTACAGTTTCCCTTATATCTTCCTGATCCTTTTTCATGACTGTATTTTGAAGTGAGAATGTGAGCTGTTCTGAAGGAAAACAACTATTTGATACAAATTAGTGCTGCTGCAGACCGGCAACATATATTCCACAYTGCTTTGGCATTAACTTATTCCCAGCACAGCAGCTTTTAACGGAACATGCAACTTCTTGATAGTTATCAAGAATATGCAATTGCTCTTTTCAGYTGTGAATGAGGAGAAATTTTAATTTGTCATCTTCTCAGTTGTTCTCCTCCTTATAAAATGAGGAAGCAAAAGAAAATKTTTGTTATATCAGAAGCTGCATGTGCTTCATTAATAAAAGTGAAATATGTATCAAAACCAACCTTGGCTTGTTTTTTGGCCTGTTTCTTTGCCTTTTTCTGAAGGTGCTTGCTTGTACCCGGGAGCTCATCTCTCTGTTTAACATAACAGTTACTGTTTTTATCTTCTTCATCATCTTCAGACTCCTTTTCTTTGTTTTTCTTAGCATTTCTCTCATTTGTATTTTTTAATTTCTACAAAAAATAAACAACAAACAAAACTCTTAGAACAAGCACAAAATTAGTTACGTTATTCTGCGGAGTAACATAATAGTAGTCCAAAGAAAACTTCAGGGATGAGCATGTTATTTAAGGAGTTTTTCAACCCAAGAGATGACATTTTAGAGACTAAGGCACAAAACTAAGCAATTTATGCCAACCTAAYGCCAATCATACCAAAGAGATATATCACTCCAGAGGCAGTCCCAAGTGAAATGACAAATTCAAAATGAAACATTGTGAACATGTAAAGGGGCAACATTACTTTTGGTTCAAGATGTAAACCTATTTAAATTCACTAAAGACTAAYGTATTACACAACTGAAGACATTTTCACAATTGAACTTCCTGCCACAGATGATGCAGCATTGTTCTTCATTTGCTTCTGCTAAAATGAAATTTGTTCTTTGCAGAAGACATGATCCCTTTGGCTGAGGAGATTTCATTTTAATATTTAGTCACTAATGTTTGCACAAGCATTACTATTGACAAGTCTAAAATCTTATACAYGCAGATTATCAAAATGAAACATAAGGAACACGTTTCGTTTTGAATGTCTAGAGATTGATCAAATAATTAAGTATTCTCTGTTTATACTTACAACATTTCTCAGTCTTCAGAATATYGAGTAAAGTTGAGAGCATCACACCTCTCAATGCATTAAAATTCAATGAAAATAAATATAAAAGCATTTAAGTATATTACTGGGAACCTATCACTATCATCCAATTTATTTCAGATTTACAACACTGAAGATTAAATTGAAACATTATTCTTCACAACTCAGTCGTCTCATACTGTGATAAAACATACTAGATAATCTATTTAATTTTGCTTCCAAATAAACTGACAAAGCAGCAAAATCACCAATATACTACCAGTATTTTTCCAAAGACAATTTATGAGCCGCAACTTACAGTAATGATTCTCAAGAAAATCTCACTCTGTATTTTTGTGCAAATTCATTATGTTGACTTTTAAGATGACTTTAGGATGACGGATAAATTAATTCCCTAATGACCATGTAATAAAGGTGTTTATGTATGCAAACAAAAACTAAGAAAGTCAAAAAACCCAAGCATGTACAGTTTCTTACCTGATCATCTAGTACCGGAAGCGACAAATCAAGGAAAGACTCATGGACCAAGGATACCTTAAATGAATATTTAAGATTTTGACTTAGATTTTCTTTCTTTCTTTCTTTCTTTCTTTCCTTCTTTCTTTCTTTCAAGTGACTGGCTTGCTGTCAACATTTTTTTTAACATGTCCTTGTTTGCATTCAATGCATGCTTTTACTTCCACATACAAATGTAAAACAAAGTTTTAATCTACATTCACAAACAGCTGTCCATGACCCAAAACTCTACCAGACAGTCACAGAAATGAGAAACAAATATTTTCCACAATATGTTTTTTTTGTGGCCTAGAACCTAAATACTCAACTTAGACTGCAGATACCAAGCTTGCAGGTTCTATCAGGACGTTCATCTAGCCCATTCACTAATATTTCATTCTCATGATGAATTATCCTGATAGTGCACTTTTCCTGTGACAATCTTCCTTGCAACCCCTTGGTCATTCTAGTGCGGGAAAGGAGCAGACCTAATAATCTGACAGAAAAGGAATGAGGGCACCAGGCAGCATACTGCCTGGAGCCGAACAACTCATCCACTCTACAATTTGCTGGAAGAAGATCACCAAGAATTAAAGAGTAAATTACTCCAGCAGAGTCAGCTCGCTCCTGCTGCCCTTTTTTCCTGGAGGTGCTTTGAAAGGGACTAGAAGATTAGCTTTACAGTATAAAGGAAGAAAGATCCCAACCAAACCACACTCCTCTTTGAAAAGTATGCAGCTAGTCAACACTTAGAAATGTATTAATTGAAGCAAACCTCGTTAATTCCACTTATTTCTACATATAGTTACTTTGAGGTTCTTTTGCAGATTACATATAAAAAATACATTCCAGACTATTCAAAGCTGGCAGTCTACTTACAGTTCTGCATTCCTCGCACATAATCATACTGGTTAATTCTCCACCAAATATTCGATCTACAAAGCTTTGTAGTCCCTTTTTCTTTTCATATTCTGAGAATTGACAATAAAATATAAAGTTAATATTGTATATAATATTTTGGTGACCTATTTAGTTATGGCATGCCAAATATAAAAAGAGAATATAGTATGTAAGATGTATGATGGAATATGTTAGATAGTTTCAGTTTCCCCCAAAATTACAGCAAGATTCTTAATTACACAGAATGGTTGAGGTTGGAAGGGACCTCTGGAGCTCATCTAGTCCAACTCCCCTGCTCAAGCAGGGTCACCTAGAGCATATTAGACAGGATTGCATCCCAGGTTCTGAATACCTCCAGAGAAGGAGACTCCACAACCTCTCTGGGCAACCTGTTCCAGTGCTCTGTCACTCTCAGAGTGAAGAAATTCCTCCTCATATTCAGGTAGAATGTCCTGTGTTTCAGTTTGTGCCTGTTGCCTTATGTCCTGTCACTGGGCACCACTGAAAAGAGTCYGGCCCCATCCTCTCAACACCCTCCCTTAAAATATTTATAGACATTGATAAGTTCCCTTCTCAGTCTTCTCTTCTCCAAGCTAAACAGCCCCAACTCTCGCAGCTTTTGCTAGTAAGAGAGACATCTCAGTCCTCTAATCATCTTCATAGCCCTACACTGGACTCTCTCCAGTAGCTCCACATCTCTCTTGTACTGGGGAGCCCAGAATTGGACACAAATTAAGCTCCCTTTGTATGTCAAGGGAATGGAGGTGAAAACATTTGCAGGAAAACAGTTTGATTGAACCAACACCTTTAACAATTTTTCAACTCAAATAAATTTCTCTGTTTTCTCAGAAGAACACTTTTTCCAGGAAGAGTTCCTTTTTCTCTTTCAGAAATTACGTCAGCGAAACAACTTTCTGAAGCCAAAAAGTGAAATACCAGTATTTGTCAAGATGGGTGCTCTATAAACAAAAACAATTTCCTCAAGTAATATTTGTGTMGCAGACACTTTGAACTTAAATTTGTTCTTCATTTTCAAATCTAATTTATGCTTAAAAAGTTTAAAAAATCTTCTGTTCAGTGTTTTTTTTTTTTTTTTGAAGCTATTGTTAAATAATTATGGGCTATTAGGTTTAAGTAAATCATTACATTCATGTGCTAATAATTTAATTTCTTACATGGTATTTGGGTGATGAAACAGTGCCCAAACATCTTTTAAAGGACAGTGACTACAGAATCAGTTCTCTCTTACTCTGTTCAAGAAAGTAACCCCACCAAGGTCAGTAAGACCTTTAAATACATAGTCTACAAGATATCCAAGCCGTACATTCTAGATGTATACACATGCATGACAGCATTAAGTTGTTTACTTAAATACATATCTTTTAGTTGATGATAGTAACATTACTTTGTTGTGTATTTCAATGAACCAGAAAAGTCTGAATTATCACATCAGTAAGTTGTATTTTACCTTTAATTTTCTTTTTAAGTTCTTCTTCATTTTGCTTGTTAGAGTCTGCCAGCGCCTTCAGTATTCCAGCACTTACTCGCTGAAAGTTKAAAAAAATTCACTGTACAATTCCCTAAACTAATTCAGTCAGTTTTATAAAATGCTTTAGACAGAGGAAGGAAAAAATAAAACAAAACAACAAAAAAAACCATTAAGAACTACCTGTAAAGATACAAAACTGTTCCTTGTTTGGGTATTAAAATCCCCCAAACCCCTGCCCCAATCAAAAAAGCTAAAAATCAAAACACACACACACCCCTGAAACAAACCAACCAACCAACCCACCCACCCCCAACAAGCTTACATACTAATTAAAACACTATGGTTGTGAAAAATTAGTCTGGGGATAAAATACTTTCCGAAAATAAATAAATAAATAAATAAATCTTCAAGAGTTCTTTCAGACACTTCAGAAGTTAGCAGAAAAGGACATTCTTTAGGACGCTCTCCAAGCCCACTATTTTTACAATACTTTTGGACAAATCTATCTCTATTTTCTGAAGGATGACGGATATGTACATTAAAAAGTATTGAAAAAGATTAGAGCAAGCAAACCTTAGAGCAAGCAAAACTCAACTTTTCTACTTGATTTTACTAGACAAGCATAAGGAAGAAAATAGCACATTGCTTTCTGTGAAAGCAAAAGAGATCATTACCTTAGAAACCTAAACAATGTAYACAACACATGTAAAAGATACAGGCTACAAACATAATCCTTCCTCAAATGTAGTTTTGTTAAATGAAAATCATACTGTGGCTGCTCGTTAGTATCTCACTACTATTGCTTGCTTCTACAGGTCCATTACTAATCTGGTAGAGCCCTGCTGCTGCTTCAAGTAAGCTTATGCAATGCACTCTACTCTAAGAGGTTGACTTCTCTCAGAAAGAGTTAAGGAGTACACTTTTTCCCCTCTAGCAGAGGTGAAAACCACAGCCTTGGGCACAAARAAGTTGAAGTACTGGTACTTCAACCAGTACAAATGTTTACACAGCTGGCATCAGTTTATGACTCAAAGTCCAGAATACCCCCCACAAAACAAAAATCCAAACAAAAAAAACCCTTTAAATGAACAGATGCATACACTCTGTTAAATACACTCAGTGTTTAACCCACAGAACTCTGAAATAGGCACTCACTTGGATTTCTTCTGTTCTCATTCCATCAAGCAAGTAACGAAGCAATTCYTGACTGTCTTGCTGCTGATAACCTTTAAATCGTATTGCTCTGTTAAATGAAAAATAATTGTAAGTCATAATTCACCTTAAAAGTAGACATTCATACTTAATGACTTTGTTCTGTTCTGTCATGAGCTGTTTTTAAATTTTTCTATGAAAGTAACAAGTGTGAGCATATAGAAGTTTCTGAAAATATGAAGGAGTTCTCAATAGGCTTCTTTCATTTTATTTCTATTCATTTATATTTTGTCCCTTACTCTCTTCTTTCAAAACTTAATAAAAAATACATAAGTTTACATACTGTGATGTGAACTTACTAAAATTAAGAAGAAAGATGCTGTTTTCAAAAACCTAAATAACTCTTTTGATATTCAGTATGCCAGGCAATCGTACAGATACTTACTTTTTACAAACCTGAGCAAAAAGTTCCTTAGGAGTGACTATCCCTTTTTTTGTCTCTTGCATTTCTGTTAGGAACTGATACATGGCTAATGTCAAAGGACCTGGTTGATCTAGATTTATCAGTTGAGGTTCCTGTTTTTAAAAAAGAACATTGTTATACTTTAATTTTGTGACAGATCTGTCTTATAAAATAGGATATACAAAAATCTCTGAATGGTAGTAAGTTAACCTGACAAAAACAACCAAAGAATAGTTTCTCATGAGATGGAATCAAAACACTGAGCTAAGCATCAAATAATTATTTATTGCTTATATTCACTATATTGCTTATATAGCTGCAACTCTGAATTTCCTGGATTTCTTGTTTTTATTAGGAAGAAATACAACTTAAAATGAACAACCCTTCTTTCCCAACCAAACCCTGATTTTAATGATGCGTACACTATCTAAAACTTGGTGCTGAAGATATGCTCCAGCTTACTATTTTACATTTAGACAAATCACATCATGCCAAAAGTTACAAATTTTTATCCTTTAAATACATAATTATGATGTAATTATGTCTTTCACAACAACTAATACTTATAGCATTGAATCAGTGCTCATCATCTCACTTCTAATGAAGTCATGGCTCTACTGAAGGCAATGGTGAAGTTTCCACTGACTTTACATCTTAATCTTGTCAGCATTTAACTGAAGCAGCTTCAAAATCCAGAGAGGAAAAGTACTACTTGTTTCTTTAAAGGATTTTTGCTTTCTTTTTTGAGAGGGAAGATATTAATATGGTAGTTGAAGCATATATACCATGGAGAACTCGGGTAGCTCTATTTTAACTGTTGTGCCAGGTGTTTTAGCTTCTTTAAGCAGCTCCCTCAAGACTGGAGTTTGTGATAAATTCTGTAGAAGATAAAGAAAGAAAAAGATTAGTAACTGGGGAAGAAGCAGCAGGTCAGAGTAGTTTCATTTGTTACAGATTTTGTGACAATTAAATTAGCAGCAGTTGTGTTTTCCAAACACAACTAGGACAAGGTTTAATAATTAAGGTGAAGGTAAATTTCATAGAGCTATGGAGACTTAAATGTGTCCTGTACATACATTACTTTAGATTGCAGAAGCCCAAAATGTACTATCCTTCTGAGACTGACCTTTTGACTCCATCYATTTACTAGCTGCTTCAAAATCAAGAGGTAACATGCAATGTATCTATTTCCTTTGATTAAAGCATGTAACAAGCATCAAATAGTTCTCTAAAACCAGCTAGAAGAGCAGGAATTTTGCTCCAATAAAGTGTCAGTGTAAAGATCCAAAAAACACAAGATTACGTGCAAGTTTTAATACACATGAAAGCGTAAGTTCATTCTATTTAAACACTTATCAGCTGAGGAAGACACACAAGATGGCAACCCATTATACTCATCCAATTAACATTTAGCTCTATTCGATTTCTTGTTGCTGAGAAAGGTATTTTTGTTTCAACAAACACCAGTGGTCTTTGGGTATTAATCTCATACTCTAAGAGGTCAGCAAGGGTAATGTACCAGACTGTATTTTTATTTACTAAATTAGGCAGCTGGCATGCTCAGCCTCTATCAGTAAAAGATGCTGTTCCTCAAAGATAAGGCAGTCAGTTGTATCTTCTCTTAGTACAAGTCTGAACCTGCAGCTCCACTGCCCCACATTCCTCTGGGTCAATTCTGTATTTTTAGCACGAACCTGTCATTCTTGGCAGAAAAAAAAATGCATTCTAGTTGTGTTGCTGTACAGTATGGCATGTTTAAAACTTTTTTTTTTTTTTTTGCTATTGCTTCTTGCTTCATTTTTTTTTCATTTTTAAAAGCAGTAACAACTATTGTACCTGCATAACTGCGTTAAAGAAACATGTATTCCCCAAGTTACTAAGTCCTTTCACAGTCACTTCTGAATTGGTACTTGAGTGAGAATTCTCTTCTTTGAGCGAGACCTCTTTTTCTTGCTCATTTCTGCTGTCTTTTATTGTTTTTTTATTTTCAAGTTCTTTGTTTTCCTGTTGTTTTTTTACTGAAATAACAAAAAAACATACCATACGTTAACTCAGTAACAGGAAATGGGTTAGGAAAAATGTTATTACAGACAGCAGAAGTCCTCAAAGTTTTAACTTTAAACACATACAATTACAGAATTATTATAAACGTAACACTACTGTTTTAAGTTCTTAAAACTGTTGAGAGTTGAGATTTAACATGCACACACACCCTATTTGAAATTCCATTTCAGATCAACATATGATTGAAACAGGTTATTTAGCCAACAAGCCATTCATGCCAACAATCCTTGAAACTCAGCATGTGTTATCTGAAATTTCATTCCTGTTACATCACCAACTACATTAGGGCTTTCTATAACATCCATCAGKATGGCATCTGAGATAGTATCTCATGTGACACAGCACTATTGTGTGGAATGAAATGTACAGGTCTCACTCTCAAATAGTACTTGTGCTCATTTCATCAACCTAAAAAGCAAAAACTGGGAAGTTTATATTCTTCAAAAATCAAGATATTTTCTCCAAAATTACCTTGGTGTATAGCTCAAAATTTCAATGACTAGTTAAATAAAACCATAAGGGAGCACCACAGAATTTTCAGAATAACTCCTGTACCGGTTCTGCCAGTGTGCCAGTCTTCTCCTGATAAAGTTCACACAAACTGTAGGCCAATACTAACTTCAAAATATAGGAACACCAACTCAGAAAAAGAAAAAAAGCAGAACAATAAAATCTTTGCAGATGGATGAGAAGGAGGGACAACAGATGAAACACCTGGAAGAGGAATCTTCTGTACCCAAGTATCCATCCAGTTCCAGATCAAACCTGAGCTGAAGTTCTGGCAGTATAAAATTCAAGTATTAAGTGTACTAACAGGGAAAGACTGAGCAAAAGACACTGAAGAATGTGGTCCCTTGTCAGAAAACCTCAGCTTCTTCCTGAACAAATACTCAAAGGTAACTACTGGGGATTGCTGGATGGTTGCTATTTCCCAAAAGAGATGTGATTTGATCTAACTGTAGGATGATGCTGGAATTTTTGGTAACCACAAGTTATAGCGCTGTGATATCCAAATTCTTTTAAGTCTTGCAACAGAAATGCCTCATGGAAAAACAGTTTTGCAGGAAAACAGCATGTTGTGGAAACTTTAAAAAAAAATAAATAAAAAAACCTCCCATTTTTTGCAGGTAGACTGTAGGCTCAAAATTGCAGAGTGCTGAATGCACAGAAGCTATATATGCCAGACRTACAGCTTCAGAAGACAAATCCTTTTGTACTCCTTCAATTAAAAAAAAAGGGCTGGGAGGTGGCAAAAGCTAGGAACCTAATCACTACAGCTGATACATTCAAGAATGACTTTAGAACTACTTAGAAAAAAAAMCAACAAAACAAATTACAGCAACAAAAACAAAGTATCTTTAAGCAATGACAATTTTAAGYTTTCCCTCAAATCTTAAGTCACACTGAGTCCTGCTGATAAATAAATGTCTTACTTCTGAGTAYGGGTAGTGAATTCCTTACTTAAACAACAGCCCAATACCATATTCCCACATTCTCTCCCCCAACTGCAAATGTCATGGTAAGATTGTGTCTTTTAATTCCTATTCCTGTATTTCTGTTCTGTAGAAATTTAGAAGATACTAAGCAAAATATTGGCCCAATTAAATTAGTGGGCAAGGATGCTACTTATGATTTCAGAATGCTGACAAAGAAAAATGTAAAGACAGAAATTAGCCTTTTATTTTACCATAATATGCTCCAGAAACTAAGTCTCACTTAGTGTACAGTATTGATTTACAATACTATTTACTACATTTAAGGTGTTTTCTAGTTCACTGTGTGTATACTACAGCTACTTACCTGTATGTGATGTGTCAATGCAAACTTGTTTTCTAACAAAATCCACAGTCTGGCCCAATCGAGTTGAAGTATTATATGGAACTTCATTATCACACATGTAGCACCTATCTCCGCCCCAACCCAAAAAAGAAAAACAATTAATTCTAATCTTTAAATGTTTCCAGGTCTTAAATATTTGCTGGTTTGATGCATCTAATAACACAAAGCTTTAAAGCTTTTTTTTTTTTGATTTAGAAGTTTTAGAAAGAGTTTAATTCATTGCTGATTACAAGAATAAAAAGTTAACAGAATTATCTTTATTAAATTCTTTCAGTAATTGGAGGATGCAATCTACAAACATGAATTAGACCCTTGAGAGATGCRCTTAGATATCTAGGCTGCAGGTAAATTAAGCACAGCAGAAACATTGCTTAAATACAGAAACTGAAATATCAGGCCCTAAAGGAAATGACTTACCAATTTTATGGTACAAAAAAAAATTTGGAGTATTTTAGCCAGTCAAGCACTTTATTATGTTTGAACTGGACCAGAAACAGATCTGTGTGCCCTATTTCTCTCTTTATGAGCAAAGAATGAACATGGTTAGACCACTGAACTCCTTTAAACAGAACTGTGAGAAAAGCTGCAGTGATAAAGGCTCGTAAGACTGAAATTCTTCCAGAATCTCCCATACAGCACAAAGAGTTATATGGACAAATTTTGTAGTTCTCCCCAAACAGCTCTTTGAAGAGCTCACAAAATAAACAGAAGAGAATGCAAATACTTCTGCATTTTGAAACACATCAATTACAGTTGTTAGGCACAAATGCATTTAGCAGATTTCAGGATTACTGCGAATCAAACTATATTTTCTGATCCTAAAAGCAGTAAATTGCTTCYCTAAATCTCTACCATCCTCAGCATTAGTTGTAATTTTCACATGTCGTCTCATTGAAAAAAATCACTCCACTTTTGGAATCTTTGTGTATTTATTTATAGTCAGTCTGTTTAATTTTAAAAATTGGCATCTTCACTCTTRGAATAACAAATAATAAGTTATTCCACAAGCCATTTTTAGCACAATAAACTTTTGTCTGTCAACAATTTTTATAGGTGTTTTTGAAGGAATCGGGAAATAGAATGAAGGTTTTTTCAGTGATGTGTTTGACCAGTGGGGAAAAAACGTAAGTACATGCAACTGGTATATCATGCCAGTTTTGCAAATATACACAATGGCACCTGCTGTAACTCCTAAACAGTAGAATATAATGACTTACTAAGGACTGTYCTCTGTCTCCCTGCTCAAAACTGTTTAACTTTTAAAATATTATTTWAGTTAAATTTCAATCTTACACTACGAAAAGACTCTAAAAATCTTCAACTTTATTCATACATTCATTGCATCAACCAGYTCTGATTAAAACTGCCTCTACTTCTATTTAGCAGCCCCACTATGAAATACAGCTCTTGAATGTTTGGATTTATAGCAATAGTTTTACACTCAGTATCATATAATGTTCTRTTTTGTACAAATCTGCACAACCAAGAAATTATTCTAAAACRAAGCAAAATATCCTGCTTAGTCTCATAAGTATGTTGATCTAAAAACCATATATTTTAAAACAGAGAAAATAAAGTATTTCCAAAATKATAATTTTAGCACTAACTTAAAAACACAAAAGAAGTTTCACTAGTTCATTAATAATGTCCATTTCCATTCTAGAGATCAGTAAAAATACTAATTATATAAATATATATATATGGTAAATACAATTAATTATATATATATGCTAAATACAATTAAGTAAAAAGGTAATGTTATATAAAATAAAACCTAATGACAAAGAGTAAGTTTTGAGAAAGAGCATAAAAACTCTACATCAGGCAAAACACTTCTGTATGGCAATTTAAAACATGAAGGTTCTCCACCTATAACAGGCTATTCCTTTAAGAGAAACAAATATTACCATACCARTAGAATTTGTATAGATAGGTCTAGTAGCATCATGTAAAGTTTTGCTTAATTATAAATATGGAATTAAGAAGTCGTATTTGTTGAGAAAATAGAAGTTCACTATATGTGCATCTGCTTACCAACACACTTTCCATGTGTCAATACTTTGACTCAGCAAAAGTAGTAAAATACGAAATCAACAATATTCAAAAGTTGGTCCATTTCAACTCTAATTATGAAATTCTAATGAATGAACTCTAATTAAGAAAATTTTCTAGTCATAGATTTTACAAGAAGGTAATGCTCAGTAAATCTTAAAAGACTGCTGGGATTTTTGTGTGCGGAAATGCTTACACATTTCTAGAGACACCTCCTAGMAATCACAAAGAAACATAAACTATATTTCAACTTCCATTTTTTCTAGCTATGTCTTATAACTGTTGCCTGACAAACTCACCACACGCTCCAGTTGTCCAAACTGAGAACCAAACAATGGGGGTCTGATCTTGGCGTTGTATAATGCTTTAAAGCATGCTGTTCTTGAGAATTTCTGCCACAGCCCTATAAATGTTGATAACCAGAAGTGTCACAAAATCCAGTTGACTATCAATGAAACATATATAAAGTCAGAAATATAAACACGATTAATCATTTTTAATTTTAAAACTATGTTAAACTAACTAGGTTGAACATTAGGTTGCTATTTCAAGACACATTTCTACAGTGAGAAAAGTAACTTATTGGGTGCATAACAACTATCAAGTTGCTTGGAGACTGGACATCTAACTCTTTACAAATTCCAGTTTGAACAACCTGAATGAAACTGCACAAAACCAAAAACTTCTTCAGCATGCATAGTTCTAAGTTTAATAAACCAACGTTAGCACAAAACACCTAAGAAAACTTTGATAATGCTCCTGATTAAGAGCATTAATAGAAATATTATTTTCCTGGCAAAAGAATTCAGACTTTAAGAGGAGAATTAAGTCCTCAGGATGGTCTTTTAGCCTTAAGTCTGCTAAATGCCTTTGTGCCAAGCTTTCAAATACTTCATTTGCAATTCAGAGCAGATATATTTCATCRTATTTAAGTACATCAAATCATTTATATAGCACCACCTTCAGATTAAAAAATAAGGCAGAATATAAGGGTTTAATTAGAAGCTGTCTTGTTCAACTATATTATGATGCACTGAAAGATATTAAGACAAAACAACAACAAAACAAGAGATACCCTATGGCCACATTTTAAACACAACCATATGGAAGGGCCTTCATCAGTCTCCTCAGATTTCTCTTGTGTCTTATCATCTGTCTTGCAGTCCTGACAAACATGCCACTCCACATTCAGCAGTGCCTTTTTCAGGTGGCTTTGTTCCAATCCTTTACGGATATGCTTGCACACAGGTTCTACAAAATAGAAAGCGCAAGAAGGATGTAGATAGCATAACAAGTGTGAGCACCTCTAGGCTTCAAAAGCACAGGGAGCAATCCAGAAGCTAAGATGATCTTTCTAGAGCCAAAGAAAGGCCRAAAATTTAGCAGGTATCAGAAAACTGTATCAGAAACAAATTCTTTGTTAACTATTCACAATCTGGGGATATTGCTGCATCCTAAACTACTGCATTACTATTAAGCATCACTCAAATCTACTTCTAGTCAGAAAAGCTGACAGAGCTTTTGTATATATAGACCTACCTACTGTGCCAGGCCTGCTGAAGCCATGGGATTACAACTGTGGCATTATGATTCCCACAGCCTCCCAGGGAATAGCTGCAGCCCACTGCCATGGTTCCCAGTCACCAAGGCAGCACCTGGCCTATAAAAGTGGAGATAAGATTATGCTTCCAGCTGAGTGGCCTCAGTGAAATTATGCAACAGAGTATGGCAAAGAGCAATGGCAGAGTCATCACATCTACATCTTTGTCACCTTACAATACTAGACACTACGTAGAGCTCCATCGTCTGGGACTAGTGTGAACCCCATCTATTCAACTAACCTTTATTAGGAATGACTTGACTGAGAACTTCAATCACACATTGGTGAGAGTTACTCTTAAGAGGAGAATTCCTGATTGACAGGTGATGCATACAAACTGATCCAACTTCTTCCAAATAACCAGTGCGATATTTTAAAGGGAATTTTAATGTCTTTTTATTCAGTGTATTTTTAAAGACATGTAGCATCATCAACCTATAATTCTTCACTGTTTGCAGTTACAARTGTCTAAATTTGCCAATACAAGGTCAAATATCTGAGAGCATGAATGCTCACATCAAAGTTAAAAGCACAGAGTAACCCATACCAAAAGAAAAACCAACACTTAATATGCTAAAAACCCAACATTATTTCATGAAATTTCAATCCAGAAGAATTGCACAGCTGTTTATATAGTTCAACTCTCAAGTTYTTTTGCTGCAGAGGTACTTTTATAGCTCAGATCAGAGAGAGTATAACAGCTCTGGATTTATTGTTGCTGTGGACCATACGCAAGATTACAGCCTCAAGATGGCAAATTTTTCTTGGTATGAGCTGAAACCAGTGGAAGCTTTGTACCTAGACTTCTGATTCTGAGCAAGATTGCAGGGTTTTACCACAGTACAAATGGTAGCCGATAAAAGCTTAGTAGTGCATCTAGAGTTTAGAAGCATTCTTTAACCCTTTTTTAAAGGCATAAGCTTCATCTAAAACTTCAAAATTATATTTATTTTTAAATAAAGCTCTTGCATATTGGCTGCTATTATACAGAGGAATTAACTAAGACTGATCACTGCAAGTAGTTTCTGTTTGTGGCTTTATAGGACTTTCTCAGAGTGAGCTGACTTACTCAGCCAACAGAGATGTGAGACACCATCAGCAACTGCACTGTAACTGATCTTTTGCTGGAAGAAGATGAGAAATAGCAAAGTAGACCATYGTCTCAACTCCAGGAAAAAAGACAAAACAGTTGAAACACCATAGGACAGAAAAGCTACCAGGAGACAAGAACAACCAGGAAACCAAAACACAGCAAATGAGAATTTAAAATAGACAGGCCATCACAGTTTTAGCCAAGAGGCCTGATATAAGTACTCTCTTCCTCCCTCTCTCCTTCCTCCTTGCCCCAGCTAAATTATCATGCTTCAAATTGTTTTCCCCATGGAATGCAGTATGCAAGATAGGTGGCAGGTAGGTGGGTGGCGAAATATATGAACTTGGTAGAAAAGGCTGCAGAAGAGAATGTTATATAGCACAAGTGAAAACAACAGCTAGAATAACCTGGGTAAACAAGACAACAGAGCTTCAATGCAGAGATCCAGTACAGCTGGAAGGATAACATTATCTATCTGGAATTTCCTCAAGAAGAACAAAGGTGAAGGAAGAGAAAGCTGAATCAAGGGTTTTAAAACAAAAATCATTATGACTACAGACGTATTGAAAAAACAAACAAGCACAAAACAAAAAAAGCCCCAAAACAATGACAGCTGAAGTACCCATAGCCAAGACCGAGTCAGTTGATATTGTAGACARGTGGTTTCTGAGAGATATTTAAATCAAAATCTTTTATTGTTGAAACATGAATCTTCTAAAAGTATGCTACTTAAACTTGTCRTGACAAGTTCAGCATCTGACTCTACAAATGTTTTATACATTGAGAAGTCTTAGCAGACTYAGTAAGACAGTGAAGAACTGTTTGCGTGAGTAATCATTTCCAAAAGGTTTATTATTTTACAGCAAATTTAAGAAAGTGCTTCTTGAAAGACGTAAGTTTCAATTATATAAAGTCACACTTTGTAATTGAGCCCTCAAAGTCAATGACTACTGTAAAGCTCTTCTAATATTAATGAGTTTAAGCCTCCTCTGTTTGAAGTTAAAAGAAAGACTTTTCTTCCCAGAACTACAGGCTTCTAGGAAGAAACATACCCAGCATATCCAGAGACTCATCAGCCTGCATGGTTTTGCCTTTGGTGCGTTTCTTTCCCATATCTGTGGTCTGTAATTTTCTTTACACAGAACTGGGACCTAACAAAGAAAAATATTAAATCAGGAATTCAGTTTCAATTTTATTTGACAGTAGTTAGACAATACATTATTTCTATCACCAAGTTCTCTTGTGAGTKAATTAATCTGCTTTAATTTGGTATTTTGGAAAAATGGATTATGTTTTAACACAAAAAAATTGCAATCAGCAGCAGCAATATCCCAGTGCAAATTAGAAGAGTGACTGATCACAACAGAGCCCTAAGTCAAGCACTTTTCTTTTAAAAGTCAGCTATGGGACATATGGTAAGAGATTTTTAGCCTCTGGTATGTAGCTCCTGTACGGGTCTATTGTTTATCTCACAAGAGATAATTAAAAAAGTGAGAATAATTTCAAAGTTTTATTTTTGCTATCCACTGAAAATGCGTAAACTAAAAAGGCTCAAAACTGCTGACCTATGCAATCTTTGCAGGCAGGCCTGACCCTGCTGTCCACCCTCCAAGCCACATAAATGTGTCAGCACAGCACTTACATCTGCCTTGCAACATCCATCCTTTCAGAACCATTTCTTAGCTTGGACTCAGCTGCACACTAAGCACAGCAGCACAGCATCCTGCCTGGAGCTATGACAGCCCTGAAACGAARCCAGGCTTGGGGAATCAAGGAGAAACTAGGACTGAGGGAGTACTGACATGACAGGCAGAGAGGACTTTATGTATTGGAAACCATTTCAGGTGCATGCCTTTAGAACAGATTGCCCAGTTAACTAGAAAGAAGTACGCAATGGCTTCACCAAAAATAGAAGGATCGTCTTTAAAAACTTAGCAGCCAGACTGCTCAGAAAGGAACTGCCAGTTCATCCGATAAAATGCCCACACGATCCAATTTTTTTTTTTCTTAAAAAGCTACAACATTTGGTCTTTTACGACTAACTGCAAGCCGCTGAAAGCCTGCACGACCTGACCTTTCCTTTGCCAGGAGGGCGCGAGTGCACGAACACATACAGCTACCGCTTTAAGCCGCACCGTGCCCGGACGGACTCCTCGGACGGGCCCCTCTGTGCGGAGAGGGCAGGCGAGGTGCGGTGCCCAGCTCCTGGGCGAGCGGACGCTGCTCGGGGTGGTGGCGGGCGGGGATGGGGGGGCCGCTAACGGCTGGCAGCGCCCTTGCGCCTCCCGGAAACCGGGCGATACCGGCCGCAACGGCACGTCCGCCACTGCGGCCACGCCGCGCCGCGCGCCAGGCCGCGCCGCGCCACCCGCGCGCCGCCAGACACCTGCTGCCGGCAGGTAGCCCCCGCCTCCCTCCTCCCCCGTCCCGTCCCGTCCCGTCCCGTCCCGTGGGCAGGCAGCGCGGCCGGAGCGGGGGGCAGGTGGGCCCCGGCCCCATGCCCCCGCCCGCCTCACTCACCCCGTCGCGCGGGACGCGCCGCCCACGTGGGCCCCGCCGCAGCGCAGCGCAGAGCAGAGCAGCGCAGCCTACCCCGCTGCTCCGCCCCGCCGGCTTCCGATAGGCCGGCGCCGCCCGCCTGAACCCGCCCCCCCGCGCCTTTACTGACGCGCGCCACAGCCAATAGGGGAAGSCGGGTGCTAGCCCGCGGAGCATCGGAGCCGCGAGTCTCGGGGCGGGGGCAGGACGGCAGCCGGGGCGGCAGGAGGGCGGTAGGAGGGCGGAAGCGGGGCCGGCGAGCTTCAGCCGCCCACCTGCCGCTGCCGCGGGTCGAGCGGCTTGGCGACACATAGCTCTGCCTTAGAGCAGGCTGGCAGCTTCACCTCATCCCGGGCGGTTGAACAACGGCTGCCGTACGCGCTTCCGGCGCGTTGCATTATGGGGAGGAAGTACCATGAGGCCGCGTCGGGGGGGGAGGGGGGGCGCTGTGGCTGTCGGCGCATGCGCAGCAGCTCTCCTCGTCCCCGTGCGTGCGTTTTCCTCTCGGTGCGCAACAGCAATGGCCGGCGGCGTGCGGTGCAGCCTCTGCCCCCCCACCCCCTGCGGCTGAGCGGTTAGGGACAGCCACGCAACATTGTTTCCCCTGTGAGGCTGCTCGAGTGGCCTGCCTTTAAAAATGAGAGCTGTATGTTGCATTAATGGGGTTAACAGCTCTGCCACGTCGGCAGAACTAAAGCTAGGTGGTTGAAGGAAGTCTGAACTGGTAGGTGGATCATAAAATGGGCCTAGTGTGCCTAGCTGTTGTACATGGTTTTGATTYGAAAGGCCCCTAAATACGCTTCTGTCCAGTATTCCAGTCACCAAACACAAAGGAACTGTGTGCTGTGTGTGTTGGATTGAACATTTACTTTCTGTTGAAACTCCAACTCTTGTTCCATCTCAGATTAATGGAAATACTACAAACTCACCACATACCTCTTTAAGCTTTTGATTGCCCAGCGTATATTAATAGGTTTGGTTACAAGGAATATTTTTTTTGCTGAGGTAGACAATGAACTTGTTCATGTATTCATGTTCTTCTCTCCTAATTTCTCCTTTTCTTAGGAAATAGAAATGAGTAACCGAGAAGAAGCTGAGATACAAATTTCTGAATTAGATTTACTCTCTAGCATGTTTCCTTATGAAGAGGAGTTCATTGTGACTGACCAGTTGGCTGTAGCAGAACTGAAACATTATGTTGAAAATCAGTGTGCAGAGGTGCCATCTTCAAAAGTTCAATTTATAGTGAATGTAAAGGCAGAGATCCCTGATGCGTCTACGGTACTGCATATATTTTTGTAAAAAAAGAAAAAAAAATATATATATATATATATAAATATTGTGGGACTTCAGGTCAGATTCTAGAACTTCCTTCAACTTAATGTTTGAACATTTGTTTTTAGGTGGAGTTTTCTATGTGCTGTGCTTTACCATTTAAATATCCATCTGTTCTACCAGAAATCACTGTGAGGTATGGCATTAAAAATACAACTAATAAAAATGTTTAAAAGCTACAATGTACTACATAAATAAACGTATAGTAGCAAAAAGCAGTCCTTTTTCATAGTTTACAGTCAAATTGAGCCAGATGGACGAYGATGTCAGAAGAAAAACAAATCTGCAAGGGTATGATTTCTCCAGTGTCCTCAACATACGTGTGAGAAAAATGGGAAAAGAATGGAGGAATGCCATATTCTGTCCACAGTGGTCACATACACCATTCACAGGTCTGATGCTCAGACCTAACTTGTACCTTAACGTTAGCTGAAGGAATGAAAGGTTGCTCAATGGTCTTATTCTTTCCCTTGTCGCAATACTATTACTCCCTGACTTACCTTATATTCATTGGAACAAAAATATTTTAGTGAAGCATTCTGTAACATTGTATATTTTAGAAAATTACAGATTGATAACARTAAATATGGGGACTGGCACATTGATTAAGTACTAGTTATGAACTTTGCATAGCTAAACTGGTTTAAATATCGACAGTAAGTGCAAACCATCTAACTAGCATTTTGAAGTAAAACTGGAGAACGTGAACTGTAAGCAAACTACAATGTATTTATATTTTTCTCTAGGTCACCCCTGTTAAGCCGCTCTCAGCAGATTCACCTGAACTCTGATCTAAAAACATTTTTGATGCAAAACTGCAGTGGTGAGCCTTGCATGTTGAGTGCAAGAGAATGGGTTAAAGATCATGCRGTTGCTTACATTGACAAAGAGGTTTCATCTTCCTCGGTGATAACATCAGATACTATGCAGTCAGAAGACACCGTTTTCACTAGATTATGGATCTACAGTCATCATATCTACAACAAGCAAAAAAGAAAGAATATTATTGACTGGGCCAAGGAGCTCACTCTGTCAGGGTTTTGCATGCCTGGGAAACCAGGTGTTGTTTGTGTAGAAGGTCTGCAGAGTAGTTGTGAAGAGTTCTGGTCAAGGTTAGCTTTTCTTTGTACTTAATAATTAAGTACCATTAGTGGTTAGAATATTTTGTTTTTCAGGTTGTGTATGTGGCCAGAAGGTGGGAAGCTCATCCCACCTTCCAGCCTCCTATCTGTGGAGTATTTGTCTCTGTCACAGTGTATTTACAGGTCTGAATGTCCACTGTACTGCTGGTTACAATGATGAAAGCTGCTAATACACAGTGCACATTTCTGTTTCTATTTTCTATATATTTCAGTGTGCAGCAGTGGACTGCAGTACCCCCATCTTGTTACATACATATGTTGTTATATTGTTTTATGTTCATATTTTATTCTGCTCTCATCATTTACATTTCTGAATAGTGCAGAGTAAATGAACATTACTATTTGATTATACTAGCTAAAAGAGTACGAAAACTCCTAGGATGAATAGGATGCAGATGTGAGAATTCTTAGTACAGACAAGGCAAAAGCAGTTACTTTAAATTTAAACCACATCTTCACCAATTATTCTGTGAGGAATACTATTAAAGATTTTTAATCCTGGGAAGATATAAAAAGAAACAAGCTCCTGCTTGTGTGAGTGTATGCATTTGAGTAGTATTTCTATGATGAGCTAGGGAGACATTCTCTCTGCCAAGACACATGTACAAATTAAATTTATTCAGTGATTTTAACTATTTCATCGTATCTTCTAAAATTATCTGCATTTTAAAGCTAGATTCATATTTCTACAATTGCTTTCAGAATTAGAAGATTAACATGGAAGAGAATTTTAATTCGTCACAGAGAAGATGTTTCTTTGGAAGGTGGAGGATGTGATGAGATTCAGAAACAAAGAAAGTTCTCTGCTTTGGAAGAAAAATGTTTTGATGCACATGGTTCCAGAGGAAATCATATGGATTTAGGTCAGCTGTATCATTTTTTAGAAGAGAAAGGATGTGCTGACATTTTTCAAATGTACTTTGGAGTTGAAGGACATTAGATTGCTACAGGTCCAAGTGCCTATGTTCGTAAATTAATCCTTTAAGAGATTCTGTAGCTATTCTGCAACAGCTGATCAGCAAAAGGAATAATAATTTTTAGTTTGTATGATAAATGCAGTTTTCTATGAAAATGAATATTCAGTGAAATCTTGACTAATGAAAATGACTAAATGAATGCTTTTAATATAGCATTGGGTTTTAAGATTGTTAGAATATATCCCTAATTATAAAGACAGAAAAAATGTTTGATAACCTACTGGGCAGAGTTCCAGAACATGGAATTAAAGTGAATAAATACCTGACTAGGAAGAGACAGAAATGAAGTGTAGCCATCTCAGGAAAGAAATACTGATGTTTACATTACTTATTACTCTATTTATGTACACTACATGACGACTTTTTAGTAACAGTGTTTATTTCTTTCTGCCTGGAAGCATATTCTGTCATGGTATTAATGTGAAAGAAAAGAGAAGGGCAGCTTCACAAGTCTTAGTCTTGTAAAGCTAGGATACTAGTTTGTTTCACTGAAGCTAGGATATCTACTAACAAGAATTTTCCATAGATAAAAATATGTGTACAGGCAAGAATGAGACTGTGGTACCTCCACTACTTTTGTGGCTGAGGAGTCTAGTTGGTTGATTACTCATGTTACAGTAGAAGTTGGTTGATTACTCATGTTACAGTAGAAGCTTACCTAGGCTCGGGCTCCCTTACAGTACACTCCAAAATAGTAAAACAATCCTTACCATACTGAGTTTACAAATTTGCAGTGGTCTAATTTAAAGTGCTAATTCAATGCTGCATAAGCTTTTGAATCTGATTTCAACAAATTCATATTCAAGATAGGAAGGCTATTTTTTTTTCCTTCTGCGTTTATGGTTTCTCTGTCTAAATCACGTACGTGTCATAAAAAGCAGACACAGGTTACTACTGATGTTAATATTACTGTGTAAATCCAGTAAAATTACCTTTCAGATCTCATGCGTGGACTTTGTCAGACACATTTTGTGGTGGTATTTTTGCAGTAGTTTCATTCAACGAGTGCAGTATTGCTGTTTGAAACCTTGACAAATTGTCAGTCCCTGTAATTTTACAGGGATAGTGCAGCTTAATCAAAAGGACCTAAAACATGTTTGAAGTCTGAATACTTTTAAGACATGTTAATAGAAACCAAGTTCAAACATGTTTCAGATAGATTATTTTAATGCTGTAATTTTCACAAAAATGATTATGAATTGTGCACGGTGATTTTTTTGGTATTTTTTCTGTCACTAGCTGATCACTTTTTACAGGAGTATCCTTTTTTTAAAGGAATAGGCTTGGCAAAATAAATCCAAAATAACACCAGCTGTGCATGTTCTTTTTCAACGTGATTACACCTGTACGTCTGGCACGATGAGCAGACCTGGCGACGTGGGCACGTCCCAGGAGGGTAGTTCTGAGGCAGGAATATCAACACCCATATTTGCAGAGARCTAACTTTCCCCTGAAGCCGTTCCAGCGTGGCTTTCGCCCGTCTGATCCTAACCAACGGCTACGCYCTGACACCTGAGGCAACTTGGCGGGCGCGCCAGCCGGGCAGCGCGTGTGCGCATGCGCGGGCGCCGCCACGCCCCGCCGCCGCGCAGGGCCGTCCCCTTCCCTCCGGAAGCGCCGCGCTCTCGCGCTGCCGGCTGCGGGCGGGTGGGTCTCGCGGCGGTGCTGGGGCTCGCGCGCGCCGCCGCCATCATGGGGGGCAAGAACAAGCAGCGGACCAAGGGCAACGTGCGGGTGAGCGCGCGGGCGGGGGAGGGAGGGAGAGGCGCGGCGCAGCTGGGCCCGGCGGGGCGGGTCCCCGGCCTCCCCCCTCTCCCCTCCGCTGATGRGTCCCGGCCTCCCCCGGCGCTGGGGCTGCGGCCTCCCGCCTGGGCGTGGGGGAATTGTGTGTGCGTGTTTAGTGCGCACGGTTCTTGCGAATCTTCCTCCCGTGTGTTCAGAGAGGTTGAGGGGACACGGAGAAGCGTGTCCGTGTAGTTACGGTTGCGTAGGCACAAAAAATAGTTCTTCGGTAGTCCCATAAACTCTGTCTTATTAACTTTCATTCCCAGTTCCAATTTTATGATTTTTTTAGAGTAATGAGAATTTGCCGAATTCATTGTACTTCTTTTTTTGAATTTTTGAGGTGTCAGGAACCATGAAACATTACAGAGATGCTTGAAGCATCAGCCAGTTTGGGGATATCATCCTCTAAAAATTGTGCTTGAAATAAATGGGAAGCTAGTGATACGATGAGCACAATGTTGATTTAACTGTGACAAGCTGCATGAGTTGCTGGGCTCCAAAATGCTTGCTTTAATACTAGTGGGACAGCATTAAGTTATATTTAATTTGTACTGCCTTGCTTCATTATTCTGTATCCTCTTTGGGCCCCTTAATTTTTGCCGGTAATATCTTTTTGTGTGATAGGTTCTCTAATCCCCACCTGTCCCAGCCCCCTCCATTAAGAACATTCCTTGGAAGCAATATCAGTTTGTATGTAATGACATGAAAAAAATGGAAGGAAGAAAAGGAGTGAAGGAGGGCAAATTATTTCTTAATAAATTGTTCACATACAGAAGTATATGGTTACTGTACTTTTTCATATATATGTAAAAATAATGTAATTTTCCGTAAGTATTCACTGATTAAAGTCATTATGAGAAAATGGAATGCTGATTCTAAAATAATTTTCCAGGTAAAATTTCTATGTTTAAAGTGTAAATAGTCTTCTTTGTAGAGTTTTGTTTTAACTGGAAGGTTAATTATACAATRTAAATAAGTTCATTTTTTTTCAAATACATGAAGAAGGTTTATAAAATCATTTTGATAAGAAACAAAATAGTTTAGAGCAGCCAAAATTTATAACTGACTAATGTCTCTGTTTTTTAATCAGCCTTCTAGTAGTGGCCGAGCAGCTGAGCTCCTTGCCAAAGAACGTGGAACAGTGCCTGGGTTTATTGGCTTTGGAACCTCTCAGAGTGATCTAGGATATGTTCCTGCAGTTCAAGGAGCAGAGGAAATAGACAGCCTTGTTGATGCTGATTTTCGAATGGTATTGCGAAAACTCTCTAAAAGGGATATCACAACAAAATTAAAAGTATGTATGTCCTTTGTCCACTGTAGTTTTTTTTTTGGGGGGGGGGCAGGGGAAGAGCAATACACTTTTCTGAAGGGTGGGAGAGGGATCCGCCAAGGTAACCAGTTCATTCCAATAAGTTTCCTAGAACATACTGTTATTGTTTCACCTCTACTTTTACATGTCGCATAAACTATGTTTGGATGTGTGCAATACAGAGAGTATCTCAGAGGACTTCTGTAAAAGTCCCTCAGGCACTGAATTCATAAAAATATCTTTAAATAATATATTACTTCTTGCTCAGTTGAAAGAAATAAATTGATTTGTTGAAAATGAGAATTACAGTACTTAGTAGAAGCTAGTAAGTTACATAAAACATCTACTTGATGTTTCTTAAACCATATTGCTGATTTTTTGATTTTAGGCTATGCAAGAGTTTGGGATGATGTGCAAGGAAAGAGAAGCAGAAGTTGTTAAAGGTGTTCTGCCTTACTGGCCAAGAATTTATTGTAAAATCTCACTAGTAAGTATTAAAATATCTAAATTTAAAACTTCTGGAGGTGTTCTATGAAAACCCTTTAGGCAGTAGTATTGATATATTTAACTGTTTATATTTGTTGGATTTCTCATCTGCTTCTAGTAAAAAACAAAGTAGTGTTCCTTGTGGTTGTTGTGTTTCAGTATTTGCCATGGGTGAAGCCCTGCACTGTTGATGCCCAAGCTATATTTTTGGTATGAGGATAGCTAGCTGTTACAACTTTGAAAGGATGATAGAACTTCTTCAACAGAAGAAGTCTCTCTCTCTGTCTTAAAGTAGAGAGCAGAACAGATTAAAAGAGTGTGCTGTTCAGTTAAGATAATTATAAATCTTCTTGAGCTAGGACTAATAGCTGACCAGCCTGATCATTAAATAAATAAAAGCATGTGTAGSCAGCTAAGCGATAATATTCTGATACTTTGGATGTGTGTTAAAATACTGTATCTCAACAGACTACTGTTGTAAACAGGATATTGGACAAAATGAATCACTATTCTGATCCATTAGAGCAATTCCCGATACTTTTTTTTTTTTTTTTTAGATGCCAGGAGCGTGGAAAGTCATGATGCTGTAAATTTGTACACAAATAGTTGAAAGTTGTAAATAAGTGATTTGTGTAGGCTTCTGGATGTTTTAATTAAAAAAAAAGTCTTACTTGAAGACTGATTCTCTTCTCCTGTGTTTCTTTTCAATGTTTGTATAAAATAGAAATAACAACTGTAGTTAGGGATTTTAAGGTTACATCTGTTTGGATATATAGCACATATTAGAYGTTAGGACCCTCTTGTGTATCTAGGGATGCTACTGAAAGACTTGCTTTTATTTTTCTGCATATTTTCAAATCTCCCTAGCCCAATTCATTGCATAAATGCATGTACTTAGAGAGAGCTTTTCTCTTTAAGTGGAAGACATTGGTATGTAATGGTATACTAGAAAAATTTTTGCTTTGAAGTACTTGGCATCAAAAAATATACTTCTTAAAACAATAAAATCTTTTTTTTCCCCTATTTTAAACAGGATCATGATCGCCGTGTTCGAGAAGCAACTCAGCAATCTTTTGAGCAACTCATTCTTAAAGTAAAGAAACACTTGGCTCCTTACTTAAAAAGTATCATGGGATACTGGCTGATTGCTCAATGTGACATATACTCCCCTKCGGCTTCTGCAGCAAGAGTAGCTTTTGAAAAAGCTTTCCCTTCAAGCAAGCAACCTGAAGCCTTAGCATTCTGTAAAGATGAAATTCTTAATGTGAGTTTATGTATCTAAGCTTACTATAGTAGTTCTATAAGGTTTTGCTTGAGTATATATCACCTGTTAATACAAATTCAAAAACTCATTCTGTCCCCATCCATTTCTAATGGTTTAAATTTCAGTAAGGCTTCCCCCCATACGCACCTGAAATTTCAGTGCTACTAAACTAAGGTCAAGAGAAGACAGACAAATACAGCTCTTTATTTTTTTACATGCAGTTACACTGACTGGAACCATACAACTATAGAAATGAATATAAAGTAAACTTTCTTGCTTGTRTTTTGATGTAGTGATGCTCAGTCATCAGATACTGTTGCTCACGGATGGAGTAATGATGCTGGTATGGTTTAGCTGCAGTGATAGAGGACTAAAGAATGCTGAGCACGGTTTCAGAAAGCCTCTCTGAGATTTGTGCTTGCTAAGGTTCGTGCTCTTCTGCCATCACATAGGAAACCAAATTGTCTGAATTTAAAAAGGTGAAAGTCTGCATTGTTGTCCTGTCATATGGAAATGTAGCTGTTTGTTTTGTCTCAGCAAGTCTTTTTGTGAGAAGCATGTCAGCACAGGGCTGCAACTTCTGAAGTCTTAAAAGTCTGGATTCAAACACTACCACCATTATTTTGAACATGAGTCAATTGCATTCTGTTTGTGCTTGGTAGCATATCTAAAACATGTTTAGTAATGACTTCACTGAGGTGTAAAGATACTTTTGAATAATGTGTAGACTATGTGATTTGCTTGTAAATAGCAAGTTCTCATGGTATGTGTGTGGTTTTTTTTTTGTTCCCCTCCCCCACCTTCCTTCTCCTTCACTTAGGTACTTCAAGATCATCTTCTGAAAGAAACACCCGATACACTCAGTGACCCACAGTATGTTGACCTACTTTAAAGTACATTTTTAGTTGGTATTGGGTGTTCTCTTGTCCTGGGGTGTAGTGGATTTAGTTGTTCCAAGAGAGAATAGTCGTTCAAGAGTCCAGCTGCCAACTTTCTTTGGGGCTGAAGTACAAGTATCTTAAATTGCTGTTGATAATGTTATCTGTTGTCTAGCTCTTGTTTCAGTGTTTTTTTTTTTTTTTTGATTTAGCATTCATGAATACTTGGGAAACAAGATGTCTCCAAACTATTTCTAACACTTGCAAAGTAATTTGTTAGTATGAGAAGTATGAGAACCTATAAAAAGTTTAGGTATCTATATTGGTACCATTTGAAATCAAAAGAAAGATAGAAAAAATGAAGACACTATAGTTATAAAGAGCTTTAGAAGCCTACTGATTAATTCACTGTTAATTTTTTATTTTGTTTTTTTGAGAACTGTACCAGAGGAAGAAAGAGAGGCCAAATTTTTCCGGATTCTCACCTGTTCCTTGTTAGCTTTAAAGAAGTTGCTTAGCATGTTGCCAAAAAAAGAGATGCATTCACTGGAGGAAAAGTTAATACCACTTCTATCTCAAAATAAATTTTGGAAATATAGTAAACACAGCATACCGCAGGTAACTTTTTTTAAATTCTTTATTTTTGTGGGGTTTAGTTAGAGATAATATGCTGAATTATGTTTGAAGTGGTCTTCAAATTTCTAGACCTTAAATACACAATATTATAGACACTATTACTCTAAAATACTTCTAATAGGCTAATTTATTATTTTGGTGCCACTGTCATCTACTACTTGGCAATTTGGAGTTGTTTCAAAATCACGCAGAAGAAACAAATAGTGTCATTTTACTGCACATGTTCACAGTGCTTTGAGTTTCATTATTTAAACTATTTTCTTGATCTTTACTCTGCCAAGAAGTAGCTGCCTACAGTGATGAAAAAATTGATTCTCATAGTAGTTTAACTTTTTTAAAGGTGCTTTTGGATAAACATGCCTTTCGGAAGTTTATTAGAAAATAAATGTTCAATATATCTATTATTACTGATAGATGTCTTACTTGATAATCCTATAATTATTTTAAGTAATTTCTTTATTTTTAATAACACCTACTTACGTGATAAAGTACTGTGACTGAATATTGCAAGTTTGTGTGGCTTCAAAAGGAACATTATAAAACTACAGATAGTGAAAGAGTATTGTTATTTGCTTAAAATGTTTATTTTTCTGTGGCTTTCATCAGGTTCGCTCGGCTTTCTTTGAGCTGGCTTCCGCTTTTTGCCAGTGCCTGCCTGAGCTGGTGAAAGCTGAAGCACCAAGAGTTTGCCCTGCTGTTCTTCACAGCATTGATGACAGCGATGCAGTGGTGTGCCCAACTCTTTGGGAAGCTGCACTTCATGTTCTTGCCACAATTGAGGTAACATGGGAAATAAAAGGCCGGTGTTTTATTTAAATGTCATATTTAACTCCTCACAAAGTGCCAGTGTTCTCTATGTAGAATTGGGAAGAACAGTTTGCATTTTCTTTATTACTAACAACATGGACTTCTCAATGCTACACACCCTTTCTTCCTCCTTATGGTACTCATTTTAACTTTAAAACACAGTGTATCCAACATCTCTGCAAATGAGAGTTGTTCTGTCAGATTGAATTAATCTGAATGTCCTGCATTAAAAATAGTCACTAATAAGTAAAATAATATTTAAAACCTTTCTCTTGATTAAAGAAGGTTACAAGAATGGCCTTCTCTGCATTTTTGTTTTGCTCGTTTTCCCCTTCTAAATTAACGCTGAGCATGATAACCGTTTTTGTTTTCAAAGTGAAATACCAGCTTCACTGAATTTAGTAGCAGGCCAAGCAGTGCTTCCATAGACTAGGATGGTATCAAGGTTTAATGCTGCAGATCAGTTTTGTAAATACTGGCATAAAGTGTAACAATTTCTGAAAAAGCAATGTGTTTAACCGGTTTGTTATAGCTATAGATATCTGGCACCATGATAAATCAGGTGACAAAAGTGTTCAAGGGGGAGGAGAAAAGTGCTGAGATGTTCTTAAAATAACAGCCTTTTGCGGTGAGTTTTGAAGTTTGTGATGCTTCTACAGGTAGGATTTAGAAATCATTGTGTATTCTTGATTTAAAAAAAAAAAAACAAAAACAAAAACTGAGAGTTAAATACAGGACCAGATGTCATGGTGATTTTTATGAAGTACCCTTAAATGCAGGATCATTAAGGAGAAACCTTTAACTGAGGCTTGCTAACAAGGAAACTCTCTTTTCCTCAAACAATACTGAAATGGCTTTATCACATTAAATTCTTACAGTTCATAAACTGAAATAGGGAGATAAGGGTTTTTTGTGTGTTGTTTAGAAATACTGGCAAGGCTATTCAAATATGACAGTAACTTGCTGTGATTGCAACATAGGGAGTTAGACTGAATGACTGTCCAAGTTCTTCCAAGGCAATAGAGTTTGATTTAATTCAAAACAACTGTATTTCTTTCTGAAGGACTGTTGGAGTCATGTAAATGCCAGAAAAGGAGTTCTGCCAAAGCTATGGACAGTGCTTCGAGAAGGTGGACGAGGCCTAGCTACTGTCATATACCCGAATCTCTTGCCATTCATTAGCAAGGTACCKCCTGGTATTGCAGAACCAAAGCTGGATTATTTCAGAACTTTTTTCAGCTCTGTAATTCAAGGGTATGAATCACAAATTTACTCAATTCTCTCTTGAAATCTCTCTCATTTACACTTTGAAGTAGGATTTTCCTCATTCCTTTCCTCATTTGAGGGGGAAAAAAAGATACTTTTTTTATTACGTTTTTTGAGCATTTTAAAATAGGTAATTATATATTCTTCGACTGGGGGATATTAAAATACACATCAATTGTTTATTTTGTGAAAAGACTGTTTCCACTAAAATATTTGAAAAATTCATGTTTTCTAAATACTTCTATGTCTCAAACTGGAGTCAATTCTTTGTAGCTGTCACTGTCTTCTTAAATCTTCAACCTTCTTTTCAGTTTTGTCTGTCTTGTCTAAAATATTCTTATTTTTCCTGTCAAACCTCATGTTTATTCCATGATAAGTTTTAAAATGGGAAATTAATTTAGTGTTAAGAATGGCTTTGAATATATCAGCAGTGCATAATTATTACAGAGCTTATAGAAGATTAGGATTTTAGTTGTGAAATTTACTCCGCAGGAGCTTGCTAATTCTCATGCTAATTCTCATACTAATTGATTTTAARGGATTTGAACTTTATGCTTTGCCTTTAAAATACTTCGAAACTAACTTTCTATCAAATGTAACTTAAATACTTTTATGCGCATTATAAACTTAAAACCATACATAAATTACTTAGTGACTAAAGTACAGCTTATTTAAAAATCAATTCTTGATTGACATTGGATGGTCAATATTAGTTCCTTCTTCCCCTCCAAGAACTCTATGTAAGGATTGCTTTTGAAGGGCACGTTGAATTTTATTGCAAGTGGTACAAYGTTTCTAATATCTGCATGGTAACTTAATGAAAATTAGACTACACATAAAAACTTACTTTGACTCAAACTGATCATGGTAAAATTGTCTGTYTTTCTCCTTATTTTTATGATTGGTTCCCATCTGTTTACAGTTCATTTCATATGGCACAGGATTAAAATAGTGACATTTTCAAACCCCTGCTGTGTGTATAGAATGAAGAGATTGGAAAAATAGGTGAAAGAGTGGACAGTGTACTTGCATGTTTTTTTTCTGCATTTATATAGATATCTCTGAATCCTAGAGGTTGATGAAAAAGTTATTTTAATACAGGCTGTGTTAAATGTCTGYATTTATTTTCTTGACTTTTTGAACAAGTCCTGTTGAATTGTTTTGATCTGACATCCCATATTGTTTTCCCGATAAAAGCAACATATTCAGGGTTACACTAAAGCATTTTAACTGGGTTTCTCAGAAGTATAAGTGATAGATTTGTGTTTTTCCTCATGTTGCCTTTCAATAGGTTGTCAAGTGAGCGAGCAGTAAGTAGCAATTCAGAAAGTTCAGCAATTATAGCTGCATTTATGGAATGTCTGCGCTTTGTCATGCTACAGAAAATAGGTGAAGAGGAGGAGCAAAGAGAGATTCACCAAATGCTTATATATGACCAGGTATTAACTAGAAATACTTAATACTGTTGTATAGGTTTTTAATAATTCGAAGTTAGAAAACTAAGTTTCTGTGACAATTTGTTCATCTATAGAAAGTCTCATTAGATTTTATGAAAAAAGTRATGTTAGTTACTCAGATTTTTATGTGCTATAGAATCAGCCCTTCCAGTGCGAGGTTTAAATTAAATGTTTTTAAAAAGACCATCTTGTAGCKCTCTCTCACTTCTCTATTATGTGTGCAAGCATAAGTAGTCCTGAATTTTTTGGAAATGCTTCCAGAGTGCTTTGTCAAAATTATARCATATCTTGGTATTATAAAAAATAATCTATTTGAGTCTGTGTACTCTAATTATTTCTTGTCTTTATAGCTAATTCCTCTTACCAATGCTGTGCTTAAGGAGCCCAGGTTACAGAGTGGACCATTATTTTATCAAATTGCAGAAACACTGAGCTCTTGGGAAGCTAAAGCAGAACTCTTCAGTGATGATGGCACAGATGAAACTTTCCAGAAGCTATTATTAAGTTTTTGGGACTGTCTTTTAAAAATGTGTGTGCTTCATGTTGATACTTTGGACACAGATGAGAAAACGCTGCTTGCTATATCTGATATGCTAGAAATTCTTCAGAATCCAAAAAGTGCTACAAAACCAAATAAAAGAAAATCTCTAAAAATCAGATTTACGGATGAGGATGAATCTGAAAGGAACACAGAGAATGGAAAATTTACAGAAGTGAAAAATAATAGTGATTCTGAAATACAGGCTGAACAACAACATAGTTTGCCTTTAAGGAAAGAACCTTTAGAAAATTTAGTCTGCAGGCTTGCTGAACTAAGTATTGTGTATGTCAACGAACAGAAGTCAGAACAGCACTTGAAATTCCTCTCTGCCCTGCTCAGCTCTTTCTCTTCAAAAAGAATTTTTCACGTACTTCTAGAGCAGGGAAATGGTGCAAGTTGTGCTCAGGCTAAATCCCAAGAAAAGATAAAAGCTAATCATGAAAATCCATCTGTGCAATTTCTGCATCTGAATTTAATAACTTGGCTGAAAGAAGACTGGAGGAAAGACACCTATTTTCTTGTTGATATTTTGTACAGTGTGCTTAATTGTTGTAACAGTAGCGATGAAAGGAAAATCATTCTTGATGATTTAACAAAGGTACGACTCATTTTGCTGATAGGTTAATTTATCAAAGTGATTAGTCATTCCTTTTTGTGGGATGTGATTGGTTAGTTTTTATTTTGGGGTTGGGGAAGAT